>NW_027507787.1:53805090-54405090 GCF_037356315.1 Lithobates pipiens | reverse complement strand
GTAAATTTCAATCAGACACGTCAGGGGAATGCTGGCGCGGATGTGGGGGAACAGGTACTATGGCTCACATATGGTGGGGGTGCCCGAAGATTAAGAGCTATTGGAACCAGATCCTATCGCATATTAAAACCATAACCAGTTCGGTGGTAATCGCAGACCCCTGGGTTGTCCTGTTTCATGCTACAGAGGGTAGCGTAAAACAGTACAAGATGTCCTTGATCCCACATTTATTAAATGCGGGGAAAAAACTAATCCCAAAAAAATGGCAAGAGCCGGAGGTGCCTATGATATGGGAGTGGGTGGACGCCGTAGAAGGGATATATAAGATGGAATGCTTGGAGGACAGCTCGGTGGGTAGGAGTAATAAACACACGCTGGAGAAATGGAAAAGCTGGCAAGAATTTAAAAGGAGATGGAGTACCTCAGAAGGATTAAGGGTACAGATTTAAACGGGTATAGATATGTTTAATGGTTAAGTTTAAAACGATCTACTAGGTAGGATAGGGGAGGTGGGGGGGTAACAGTTAGTGGAAGGTGGGGGGGATTTGTGGGTAAGGGAGATGTTGACTAGATAAATGCGGGAATGTATTAAGCCACGTGAGCTGTTTGGATCTAGCATATCATATATATATATATGTATAAAAAAAAAAAAAAAACTGCCACCATGATGTAAAGCGATGAGAGGTAACCTGAGCAATCAGTGGATGTGAGACTTGGTCTTCCTCGAAGATCACTGGTTTTACTGAGTTGGAAAAAAAAAAAGAATTCTACTATAGCTCGTAGGTGGAACATTTGACCAGAAATGTACAATTGTGGCATCGTACAGTTTAGCTGCTCCGTCGAATCTTCTTAGAACATTCGACAGACACCATAAGCCTTCAATGACAGATTTGACCTTAATTATTTTGGATTTTCGGACAAATGCATTTTTTAACGAAACTAAATAAATAAAAACAAATTTTGGGAGTAACTAAATAAATTTTTCAGAAAAAAACGAAATTCCAAAACGAAATATTTCAGTGTGCACATGTCTAGAAATATTTGGCTTAGGATTCATCAAATAATCAAATGCAATCTTTAGCATCAATTACAGGTCAATTACAAAGCTTAAAGAGGTCAAGCACTAAGCCTAGTACACACTATCAGTTTTTTTTTTATCCAAACCAGCGGGCTGAACGGAAAAAAAAATGGAGGCGCTCAGGAGGAGTTTGCTGTACTAACTATGCAACTATGCTATGAGTTATTGTGTTCTGACAGAGAGACTGCTGAGAACATACCGGTCAGCGCTTACAGCTATTGCCTGCCAGTGCCGATCTGATGGCAATCAGAAGCTGGTTCTCCTGCAAGTCCATTCGACAGAGGCTGGCTGTCCGGCCAGCTTCTGTCAGACAGGCTGGTGTACACACGGGCTGAATGTCAGACGGTTTTTGTTGAACCAGCAGATGCCGGACAATATTCGGCCCGTGTGTATCAGGCTTTAAAGTTGAAAAAAAAAACTAGATTGAAAAATGTAACCCTTCCTTTTGAAAACACTGTTAATTATCATGGGGTCCTTATGTGCCAACAATCATACACAAATGAAAGTATGAAAAACAATGAGCAGAGTCACTCATCCTTCTAAGTGTGCTATGGTGGTTGGTGAGAACATGCAAAGACACAGCATACCTTCACTTACTTAAAATGTGTGCAAACCCTTTAGTTTCTAATGCTCATATTCAGAAACGGTAGAACGGTTTTACCTCAATGCAACGTAAAAAAAATCTTCTGTGTGCTGCTACCCCCCCCTCCCCCCATAATACTTACCTGAACCAATACTCGATTCATCGCTGTGCATGAGCAGCAGAGTCTCTCTTCCCTCTCTCTCCTCACTGGAGATCAAAGCAGCAGTGGAACCAATTGGCTCTGGCTGCTGTCAATCACAGCCTGTGAGGAGAGAGCAGAGGGTGAGGTCAAGCTGTGTTATGTATGTCAATAGACACACAGAGCAAGGTTCATGATCGAGCCCACACAAGTGCCACCATAGCAAGCAGCTTGCTATGGAGGTACTCAGCAGGGGGAATGAACCAGGAGTGTTAGTGGGGGACTCTAAAAGAGGAGGATCAGGGCTGCTCTGTGCAAAACCATTGCACAGAGCAGGTAAGTATGACATTTTTTTTTGTAATACTTTGGAAACACTTTGCTTCCCAACTGGCTCCTGTATATGAATGGCGACAGAATGGCTCTGCTGCTCGAATCGCCGTGTATATATATCGCTTTAAGAACCGTAGCAGACACGCCTACTGCATGGCTGGGGAACCGATGCGCGTGACCAGCAGGCATGATCTCCGCTGGCCTCCCACGATTGCGGGCACGACAGCAGGAACGGGGATTTGTGTGTGTACACACAGAAAATCCCTGTTTTGTCAGGGAAGGAGAAACAGATCGTGTGTTCCTACTAAGTACTAGTAATGATCTGTCTTCTCTCCCAGTCAGTCCAATCCCCTCACAGTTAGAACACACCCAGGGAACGCACACTTAATCTCTTGACCGCCCCCTAGTGTTAACCCCTTCCCTGCCAGTGACATTTATACAGTAATCAGTGGCTATTGTTAGCTCTGATCGCTGTATATATGTCAATGGTCCCAAAAAAAGTGTCAAAAGTGTCAAATTTGTCTGCCGCAATATCGCAGTCCCAATAAAAATCACTGATCACCGCCATTACTAGTAAAAAAAAAAAAAATTATAAAAATGCCTAAAATCTATCCCCTATTTTTTAGATGCTATCATATATTTGCGCAAACCACTCAATATATGCTTATTGCAATTTTTTTACCAAAAATATGTAGAAGAATACATATCGTCGGCTGAAACTGAGGAAAAAAATTATTATTTTTTTTTTAAATTGGGATATTTATTATATCAAAAAGTTAAAAATATTGTGTTTTTAATTGTTGCTCTTCTTTTGTTTATAGCGCAAAAAATAAAAACCGCAGAGGTGATCAAATAAAACAAAATAAAGCTCTGTTTGTGGGGAAAAAAGGTTGCAAATTGTGTTTGGGTACAGCATCGCATGACCGTGCAATTATCAGTTAAAACAACGCAGTGCTGTATCGCAAAAAATGGTCTGGTCAGGAAGGGGGTAAATTCTTCCGGGGCTGAAGTGGTTAAACACGGCACATATATTCAATTAGAAAAATAGCTTTTTATATAACTTTTTGACTTGTTCTAGACAAGCTATCGTCAAACAAACTGAGTGGGAAGCCAGGCACTTCCATGTTGGACATGTACCAATGCCAAAATTAAATAAATAAATACATAATTAAAAAATAGTATCTATTCCTCCATAGAGTTCTCAGCGCTCTGTAACAGGTCCAACCCAAACTGAAAACATGGCTACTGTGAATTTGCCACAAACCCATGGTAGTGGTGAACCTGAACCTTTGTGGTCACACAGCTGCTATGTCCCCTTTTTTTCCTTTAACTTAAAAGGGACGAAGGCAAAGAAACCTAATGATAGTCACTTCTGCTGATGGGGGGCATGTCATCTGTGGCAAGTCTACAGACACATCATGCACTGGCACTGCATCTTATATGATCCATGGAAAAAGAACGGGTGCAAACTAGCCACACTAAGCCCTTGTGCACACGGTCGGAGAATCCGTCGGAATGTGTCCTATCGGACCGTGTTGTCAGATAATCCAACTGTGTGTGGTATGCATCGGACTGATTCCGTCGGAATATCCGTTGGACCCAATTTTCCAACATGTTGGAAATATTTTCCGACAAACTGGTCCGATCGGACATACTCCGATCATGTGTAGAGAATTTTGATCGAACCAAGTGCCACGCATGCTCAGATCAAATTCCTACATCAAAGCTATTGGCTACTAGCCTGAATGTAGTCCCGTCGTAAAGAAATTACGTCATCACGTTCTGAAAGATCGGATTTTTCGACAACTTTGTCTGACCTTGTGTATGCAACAGTTTCGGACAAGATCCGATGGATTTGGTTGTGGAAATCTCTGACCATGTGTACAGGGGCTAACATGGATATGCTTTTGTGGTTAGTGTACGCAGAAATCAACAGCTCACCATCCAAATAACACCATTCCTACAGTAAAACATGGGGGTGGTAATATCCTGGTATGGGACATTTCTCTGTAGCAGGGACTGGGGCATTTGTCAGGATAGAAGGAAAAATGGATGGGGGGAAATACCGTCACATTCTTGAAGAAAATCTGCTGTCCTCTGCCAGAAAGTTATCAATGGAAAGAAGGTTTACCTTCCAACATGACAATGACCCCAAAGCACACAGCAAAAATGACCACACAGTGGTTGAAGGAGAAAAAGGTGAATGTCCTTGCATGGCCTAGTCAGAGCCCAGACCTAAACCCCATTGAAAATCTGTGGAATGATCTGAACACTGCAGTCCACAAACAGCCACCATCAAATTTAACTGAACTTGAACAGTTCTACAGAGAAGAGTGGGCAAATATTGCAAAGTCTACAAGTGCAAAATTAGTAGAGACATATCCCAACAGACTAAAGGCTTTAATTAAGGCAAAAGGTGGTCCAACAAAATATTGACATAAGGGGTTGATCCTTTTTCCAGCTCAGTGATTTTGTTTTTTAATAAAAAATCTGACATGTTGGTGTTATATCTTTCACTTGGATGTTATAAGTTGCATGAATAAATACAGCTGGATAAAACAAAAACTATGTCTGTCTTCATTTCAGGCTGCAAAGCAACAAAATGGGATTGTTTTAAAAGGGGGGTGATTCTTTCCTATACCCACTGAACATCGTACCCAACTTTAAAGAAAGATGGGTACAAACACCATCAGCTGATTAGCAAAGTTGAGAAGCATACCACCTCTGAGACAAGTATAGGGATTTTCAGTATATTTACAAAACGATAGAAGCATTTTGTTTGAGACTTAAAGAGTAACTCCACTTTTGCTGACAAAAAACATTCCTCTCTGGGTGATCTGTGTACATTGTAAGGATTTTAATAGACTTTGTTGCAGATTCCTCACTTTTGTTATTCTGAAAAAGTAGCAGTTTGTCTGGGGTCCATGTGCAAAATGAATGTGAATGAGAGGGACTTTTCCATTAGTGATCAGCTGCTGTACTTGCTGGACTCTAATGAGGAAAGTGGCAGGATCTGCATCCCTTTAGACATGATTAACCCTTTGGGAGTATCTAACCAAAACTGAAATGTTTTTTACAGAGGATACGAGGATGACCAAAATCTGATTTGTATCTTAGTGCCAACTTCTAGGAAAGTCAGTGAACCAATCACACAAGTAAGAAATTACATCTTTAGGGATGTTCCATACACAGCGGCGGACTGACAACTCATGGGGCCCCTGGGCAATAGGAGATTATGGGGGCCCCAGGCAATCAGAGATTATGGAGCCACACAGTAGACACACACACACACACACACACACACACACACACACACACACACACACACACACACACACACACACACACACACACACACACACACACACACACACACACACACACACACACACACACACACACACACTATGCAATCACACAGTATACACAGACATGTTTCTATTGGCTGAGAAGGTACTGGAGAGGTAGGGCAGCTATAATCTCAGGATTTTTAGACCAAAAGGATGTAATTTCAGTAAGGGACATTTCAGAGTCAGATGTAAAAAAAAACCACAAATGTTTACATACTGTCCCTGGTTTTACTGAGGCTGGCAACCCTGATGGGGCCCCCTAGTGGCATGGGGCCCTCGGGCAGTGCGCGAATGGCCCAATGGTCAGTCCGCCCCTGTCCAAATTTCAGCACTGCAAATTGAAAAGAAAACGTAATTTGTAATAAAGTTATATTACAATATGGCTTGTGTTGCAATTGCATATGCTATTTTTTTGTTTCAATTTGCAATATTTTTTCCCTACAAAAAGCGGAGTTACCCTTTTTTTCATATAAAATAATACAACAAAATGTGGAAATGGACACATACACACACACAGACACACACATGGTTATAAGTATTTTATTCCCCAGATGCGAAATGCTGCAACAGTACTGCTTACGTCTGCATGTATGCATACTGATTCATGCCATATTTACAGTTAGGATTAATGGTTTAATAAAGGTCAGGGTAATACTGTATACTCTTCGCAGAGGACTATCCCACACTTACGTTTGATAAAATATTCTGAACTGCTTTTGATATTTATATGTGATCACATAAATGGCTATTTGTGTATTGGTCCCTTTGCCCCATTATCATGTGTTCTCCTCTATTTCCTCTCTAATGACTCTTCTATTCTTCCTGTCACCTTAACACCTTTTCTCTGTATCTGCTCATTTTACTTTCTTTCTGCCTCATTCACCTCTGCTTCTTCTCTGTATCCATCCATTCCATTACATCTCCTCTGTATTGTCCCTTAAAAGCAATAGCACCTACCCTACTAAAATGTTCCACCTAACAGGATTGTTTCACTGCCCTTATAAATGCAATACTGCATGTTAATAAAAAATAAAAATAAAACAAAGCATGAAATAAAAAAAATGAATGTACCTTTTTTTTAAAATGGATTTCAAGGGGTAAGTAGTGGTGTTGATTAACCCTTTAAATGCTTGGCAAATTATACGTGAATAATGCCTAGTCTTTATTATTTTATTAATACAGTGCCTCTGTGATTTGCTCATGGCTTTTTTTTCTATTTCAGCATGTTCTTGGTGTTGATACTTGCTTTTAAAGCATCCAGTTTAGAGTTTGGAGTTTAGGTCAAATTTATTCACACTTCAAGACTGCAATACAGCTTTTAAAAAGTTCATGCCCAATGCCCTGTACTGTGAAAACATGCCTCTAGGACAGCCTTTCTCAACCTTTTCAACACATAGGAACCCTTGAAATAGTTCTCTGGTCTCGGGGAACCACTGCTAAAAATTAGAAATCGACAACTCATGATACATTAGTGTGATGGTCAGTGGGAATAATGGTCCTTACACTTGTGGTCATTGGGAAGAACTACCTCCTTACAGATAGCTAAAAAGATCAATGGTGTCGATGGGAAATTGCCCAATGCTGAAGGAACCCCTAGCAACCTCTGGAGGAACCCTGGTTGAGAATCACTGCTCTAGGAGGTATGTGATGTCAATTTAGATATGAAGCCAATTATTTAAATCTTGCATACTCATTAATAGTCATTTAAAAAGTTTTTGTGTTTCAATCTGAAGTTTTCATTAAAATAATTAAAATACTACCTGGTGGCTCCACCTTGAAAGTCTTTGTTCAGACAGTCCTTGCTATGTTCCTGTATTGTCATCTTGAGATATGAGATCTTGATCTTGAAGTGATACTAAAGTCTAATTTTTTTTCTTAAAAATAACAAACATGTTATACTCACTGCTACTGTGCAAAAGCAGATCCTCCTTTTCTCGTATCCCTGGCCCGTCCCAACTTTTGAGTGTGCGCGAGCCAAGCCGCAGCTCCCCGTGTCCATTCAGACATGGAACCACTGCCTGGCCCCGCCCTGCCCCCTTTCTCTTCTCATTGGCTCACTGACTTTGATTGATATCAACGGGAGCCAATGTAGATTCCCTGCCATCTCAGCCAATGAGGAGGCAGAGTACCGGACAGCTGAGTCTCTCTTGCAACATCGCTGGATCGAGATGGGCTCCGGTAAGTATTGGGTGGTCAGAGGGGGGCTGCTGCACACAGAAGACTTTTTAGCATATTGCATAGGATACATTAAGCTAAAAAACCTTCTGCCTTTACATCCACTTTAAGTAGATATAATCCTAATTACTAAAATCTCCTAAGCATGCAACAACTGTATTTTCAAAGGTCATTTTCAACATTTTTAAATCAGCAGCTTTCATTAAAATAATACCTGGAGATTCTGCCATGAAGGTCCTTGTTCAGATACTTCATGTTATGGGGTGACAACTGAGTTCTAACTGTGCTCTTGCACCATCACCCTATGACATGCAACCCTGGTGAAAATTACAAGTAACCATGGTGACTAGAGATGAGCTTCGAGTTCGAGTTGAACACCCTGTACATGGGAGAAATCTAAAGTGCTAATTTTAAAGGCTAATATGCAAGTTATTGTTCTAAAAAGTGTTTGGGGACCTGGGTCCTGCCCCAGGGGACATGTATCAATGCAAAAAAAGTTTTAAAAACTGCAGTTTTTTTCGGGAGCAGTGATTTTAATAATGCTTAAAGTGAAACAATAAAAGTGTAATATTCCTTTAAATTTCGTACCTGGGGGGTGTGTATAGTATGCCTGTAAAGGGGCGCATGTTTCCCATGCTTAGAACTGTGCCTGCACAAAGTGTTATTTCTGCAGGAAAAAAAGTAATTTAAAATCACTTGCAGCTATAACGAATTGTCGGTTCCCCATAATACAGAGAACAGTAATTGAAAGTCATTGAAAAAAAAAAAAAGCGTGGGGTTCCCCCAAATTCAATTACCAGGCCCTTCAGATCTGGTATGGATATCAAGGGGAACCCCGCGTAAAATAAAAAAAAATTATGTGCGGTTCCCCCTAAATATCCATACCAGACCCTTCAGGTCTGGTATGGATTTTAAGGGGAACTCCACGCCAATTTTTTTTAAAAATGGCGTGTAGTTCCCCCTAAAAATCCATACCAGACCCTTTATCCGAGCACACAACCTGGCAGGCCACTGGAAAGGAGGGGGGACAAGAGAGCGACCCCCCTCCTGAACCGTACCAGGCCACATGCCCTCAACATTGGGAGGATGCTTTGGGGTCTGTAACCCCCTCAAAGCACCTTGTCCCCATGTTGATGAGGACAAGGGCCTCATCCCCACAACCCTGGCCAGTGGTTGTGGGGGTCTGTGGGCGGGGGGCTTATCAGAATCTGGAAGCCCCCTTTAACAAGGGGACCCCCAGATTCCAGCCCCCCCCTTTTTGAAATGGTAAGGAGGTACAAAAGTACCCCTACCATTTCACAAAGAAAGTGTAAAAGAATGTTAAAAAAGAGTCCTTTATTAAAAATAAAAAAAATGTAAAAAGATTCCAGCAGTGGTAATCCACTCTTGCTATCCAGCGACGGGTCCAGCGGTGGCTGATTTGATCCAGCGACGGGTGATCTCTCCCTCCAGTGCAGCGAATCCATCCAGCCTCTCTCTCCACAGGCGGAGACACTGCGGGGATCCCGGCAGACTGACATTTCTCATATGAGGAGGGCAGGGCCACCCGTCAACTGACCCTGCCCCCCTCTGAATGTGCACGGATAAAGGGTCTGGTATGGATTTTTAGGGGGAACTCCAAGCCATTTTTTTTTAATTTGGAGTGGAGTTCCCATTAAAATCCATACCAGACCCATATGGATATTTAGGGGGAACCCCACGTCATTTTTTTTTTATTTGACGCTGGGTTCCCCTTAATATCCATACCAGACCTGAAGGGCCTTGTAATTGAATTTGGGGGAACCCCACTCTTTTTTTTTCTTTTTTATCAATGACTTTCAATGACTGTTCTCTGTATTACGGGTAGCCGACAAATCATTATGGCCGCAAGTGATTTGACTTTTTTTCCTGCAGAAATGACACTTTGTGCAAGGACAGTTCTAAGCACGGGAAACATGCGCCCCTTTACAGGCCTACTATAGACACCCCCCAGGTACGAAATTTAAAGGAATATTACACTTTTATTGTTTCACATTAAGCATTATTAAAATCATTGCTCCTGAAAAAAACGTCAGTTTTTAAAACTTTTTTTTGCATTGATACATGTCCCCTGGCACAGGACCCAGGCCCCCAAACACATTTTAGGACAATAACTTGCATATTAGCCTTTAAAATTAGCACTTTAGATTTTGAACGTTCGAATCCCATAGTCTTTAATAGGGTTCTAAAGTTCACACGAAGTTTAGGTCTGTTCGCAGGTTCTGGTGCGAACCAAACCGGGGGGTGTTCGGCTCATCCTTAATGGTGACACACATTGCACAGACATGGTCCACCACTGTCACAAGAATCTGGTCAAAAGTACCGATGTGCAGCCAATACTGGAGCTGATACATAAAAGTGGCTTAATGTTAATGCATATAAAAACATTTTATATTGCTCTGTCCTCCCTCTTCCCTGTGTGAAGGGGAAGAGAGAGGAGAAGAAATCCAGGGCTGTGCATGGCTGCATCTCTTCTCCCCTCTTCCTCTTCACACAGGGCCACTGGCTCCTGCTGCTGTCAATCAACAGCAGTGAGGAGGAAGTGCTGGGCAGGGCTAAGTCTCACTGTGTGTGTCTATGGAGTGTGGCACCATAGGCAAACCACTCAGGAGCAAGCAGTCACCATTTGCTCCCATAGCAAGTTGTTTGCTATGGGGAAACTTCGAATAAGTGGATGAGCCAATATCTCTGGTGGGGGACCTACGAAGAGGAGGATCATTGCTGCTATGTGCAATACCATTGCATGGAGCAAGTAAGTATAATATGTTTGTTTTTTTAATAATACAAAAAACCTTTAGTAACACTTTAAAGAGGTAGAAGAAGATCAGCAAAACTGAGATCCATAAAATATAAAAAAGAATGAAACCAGTATTACATGAAAAAAATTTAAATCTTATTTTTCTTTAGCAAACTACTCTAATAGTCATCCTGACAGGGTTTAGGCCTACTTTAACCATATGACAGAAACCAACATACTGTGCAAACGAGTTAACATGCCTGGATCAGAATATTATATGAAATGGAGTATTAATCCAGACATTGAAAACACATTACTTTTTTAATACGTGAACCGCTGCATGTGCATTCATTCATTTCTTGACAATAGTTAAGTAAGGATGAGTGAATCAGCCTGGGTTTGGTTTGCAGGCCATCTGTCTAATACTCTAACCCATTGTACAAGAATGTGAACTTTAATTCAAACCCTACTGACTTCTATGGGGGCAGAACATAAAATAAACACAAAATAATTTCTGCCCATTTTCCAGAGCTCACCAGCAATGGATTATAAAAAAGGGCATGGGGTACTAAATAATGCTTTGGAGGATATGTGCCAATGCAAAAACATAATAAAAAATACAGTACAGCGGGGAGATATGGGGAACAGGAGGGGGAGGGGGAAAATTCTATCGTCAATGGGAGGGACAGGTAGCAGAAAAAATAAATGTATAATTCTATGGCTATAGGCTGCCCACACTTTCTAAAATCAACATAATTTTTTTCTAGCCTCTAGTGACTTTGTCGGCAAACACACAAAATATAAACATTTTCTTAAAAACGTACAAAATGGGTTTCTTTAATTGTATATCACATCATAGAATCTTACTGGGTAAAGAGAAGAATGCCCTTGAGAGCAGATGGTAAGCCCTTAGTGACTCCTACATTGATATTTGACTTGGTTGTTCATTACATTTTGGCTTTGTATTGTTGGCATTGATGACTTATATGATAGTTATATGAACATTATGATGACCCATCTTTTTGTCTGTCCCTCCACTCCATGGAAGTCACAGATGAAGGCGTGAGAGGTCTTTTGAGCTAATAAACGTCCCTTATTAGAATGATATGGGATGGAGGTATGAATATGGTGGGTTGAATGTGGGGGGTGGTCATGTGTGGGAGGCGTACTTATAGAATAAAGGGTTAGATGTGATATTGGAGGGATATATGGGATGATATGGGGTGGTGTCTGGTATTGCTGGGATAAATTTAGACATGGAAGGTTTTGTGATAATGCAGGTGGATGATTTTGTATATTTATTTATTTATTTCAGGTACTTATATAGCGTCATCAATTTATGCAGAGCTTTACATATATGTTGTAAATTTACATCATATAGAGTTGGGTTGATGAGTTTAGTAAAGAGGGGACAAGGATCATTGGGCATTGGATCCCAATGGGATTTAAATGATAATTTTTAACCTTACATGTTTGTAAATATCAGACCTTCTTTGGTCTACTAAGAGAGGCATTACAATACCCATGTGTTCTTTTATTAGAACGGGTGCCACCATTTTTGTCCGTCTTTGGTTCTGTTGCATGTGGGCTCGCTCTCTCCCCTTCTGCACAATTCACTTGTTGGATGCTCCCGAGGATCATAGGTTGAGTCACAGTTGCATATGATGTAAGCCTCTATTTGGTGTTCATTTATTACATTTATTAATTATGATATAATAAACATTTTTGATTGTGATGTTATTGTTTCTCAGTGTGGTACCTCCTTGATGAAGAACATGTTATAATTTCTGTTCGAAACATGTTAGATAATTACAGTTTAAAATTTACTGTGGAAATTACATCTCAGACAGTAAATGACAACTGGTTGTACCATTAAACATCAAGTGTAATTTTGTGATGTAGATCCTCTGTTATTTGTATAACATATCTGTACAACAAAAATTGCTTTTAATATACCATAGGTTTCGTGGTTGAATTTTTTTGATGTTATTATGATGATGTTTATTTACAAGTAAACAAAGAATTTTGTACTTTTTTAAGAAAAGGTTTATGTTTTTGTGTGGTGGCTGACAAAGTCCCACTAGAGGCTAGAAAAAAATGTGTTGTTGACATAGCAGGGAAGGTGGCAACTAATACCTACATTTGAAGTGGTATAACAATATTTTACACTTCCTAAAATCTTCCTATGATGGGCAGTCTGGATCAGCCTCTCAGTTGTCATAGGCTGGGTTTTGTGTTTGACATGGGTATCTACATTTAGTTTACATGTACTTTATTTAATTATACATAATAAAATTCACTTTTTATACATTTTGTTTTACTATTTTTTTTTTATTAACATTTTTTTAACTTGTAGGGCTGTACCTACCATTGTAAAGTAAGTAATAGCAGGGATCACAATGCAACCCAGGTATTTTCCTATATACTACCTTCCTATGCAAAAATAAAAAAGGCTGCCCTGCCCTTTCACAGATAAGGGGCAAGGGCAGGCAACAGCAGATGGATGTCAGATATTCTATAGTTAGAATAGGCAGGATGGGCAGACAGCAGCAAAATTTTCAAAATCCTTTGCTCATAGGCTGCCCGCCCTTCCCCAAATCTCTTGTCAATTATTACAGTCATTTCAGAGAGGCAATATGGAAAGGCTCGGGAGCTAATTTCTGTCATTTCATCATTGGAGAATGGTGCAGGTGATAATGAAGAGTCTGACAAATAGTTTCTCCTTTCAATTATCCCAGGCTCAGAGGAACCACTTACCTGCAAGTGATCCCAATGCTCCTTTCTCTCCAGGTGCCCATATCAGCTATTTTATAAGGTCTCCTAAGGCAGCCAGTATTTCCTTCTCTTCAAGGGCAAATAGTATCCATTTGTTATAGGGCTGCTAATAAAATCATTTTGTGTATCTTGTGCTACAAATAGCAGATACCCATCCTTTGAACCAGAAGGTCCTGAGCTAGCACCATTTTTTGTACAGAAGGCTAACTCTTTCCTGTACCTGCATGTAGTATGCATTAAGGTAGCAGGAGATACAGGAGTGATATGAGGAGTGCCGTAGGACTGTTAGTGAGGAGAAATAGTTTTGGGGAGGTTTTAAAGGGGACTTTTCAACCCTCCACAATACAAGGTTAAAATGTTTGGGGAATCTACTGCTAACATCCAAAAGTGGGCCCAAAATTACCCACTCTAAAGAAGCAATAAGAGATAACTATCTGACACATTTCCTGAAGTTTTCTGTATCCACCACACTGTAGGCAAATCTGCAGGGGGGGGGGGGGGATCTAAGGACATAGATAAGACGACTTGTCATCATTTTTATTTTATTTTTGACAATATTTTTCATTGAATTCTTTTTTTGCATTTTTATACATTTTCTAGTTGTTTGTTTTTTCCTAAATCCTTTTCTGTCCTGAATGGAAAATACAGACATGCATCTAGAATGTAGCTAGATTGCTTAGAACTGATCATATCCATGAATTGTTGGGGCCTAAGTTTGAGTGCAGGCTGGAGGTGGCCCAATAGGTGCATTGGCCTGCTGGGAGAGCATTTACCAAAGCATGGTGGATTTATAACTAAGAAGCCGAGTGTTTTTAGACCACAGTGTTTTTATTTATTATTTTTTTGGGAGGGGGGTTAAAGGATGCAATGAAGTACTGTGCAGCTCTTGAACTGACTGCCAGCAATAACTATCTGATGCAGTTTAATTAACCCAAAGTTAAACAATATAATTGAAATGATAACTAAAAATGATCAATACAATTATATATACACATTAAAAATATAAATAAAAAGAGTTTATTATTTCAGAGACAACATCCAGAAATTGTAAACACACTCCACAACACAGTCCACAGTATATAAGCACTTTTCCTAGACCACAATTTAGGTGGGATAGCCAACCCTTTAATGATGTGCCACTATACAATTAGGATACCCTGTGGCTTCCTGTGGCCAAGTGGCTGCTGGAAGTGAAACTTTATTCTTGCCTAGGAAAGAACCTAGGAAGTAGGGGAAAATGTACACAATATTGAGAGAGGAGGGGATTAGGGATAGGATGGCAGAAAGTGGCTTGGGAGGGTGAAGGTCCATTTTAAGCAAGAAATCAAAGTTTTGTATTGTATTATTTTAAAAAGCAAGAAATATTGTACTCGATGCACATTATTTAAGCTATCATAAGTTGAGAGGTTGACTCATCTCCTTTGTGCAGCAGCTTCCTCTGAGAATGGAACTTAAGGGGTAGTTGGTGTGTGTGCCCCTCAGGGAGCTGCAACAGAGACTGCAGGTGTAGCAGAGGATGTGAGTGCAGCAGAAGCTATGGGTGCAGCAGAGGACCAGCAAAGACTGTAGGTAAAGTGGTGGTGCAGTGGGGACTGTGGGTGCAGGTTAGGTTATAATGCAAAGGTGTATACTGTCTTCAGGTAAGACTGAATAATGCTGGATATATTGACATTGATAGCTTAGGGAAGCATACTGACTCCTTGCTTGGGTGGTGACAGGGTGCCCCAGAGTTTAAATGGGGGATCCAGCACACCCAGGCATCATTCAATGAGGCTAAGACACTCCAGAAGTGCGACAGTTAGCAGGTACCAGACCTGTACTGCGGAAGATAAGTAATAATGAAATAGGCATCTTTAGTAGGCTGTAGTTTCAGAAGAAGAAACTAGGCAGGCTTTAACGAATAAATCAAAATGTGAGTGTATTATTTAACAGGAAAAAAATCTGAAATATTGTACAGTCAATGCATAATATGTCAGCGGCTTCTTTTTTCATTTTTTCAAACTCAGTATCAAATTTAATAGAATGTAGTCCTGAATGCATCTAGTAATACATACACCCATTTCAATTTTACACACATAGCCATTTTGCTCATTCAACAGATAATTTCACAGAAAAAAGTCATAAATATTGTAATAACTCCATGCACAGTATTTAAGCACTTTCACTAGACTACAGTTTTACAAGCAGATTTAATAAAGAAATCACAATTAGAATATATTATTTCACAGAAAAAAATAAAATTATTCACACTTGATGCACACTGTGTAAACATATTTAGAAGGCTGCATTTTCAAAGAGAGAGACCAGGCAAATTTTTATAATGAATTCAAAATGAGAGTGTATTATGATATACATATACCTGGGAACTACAGGCCAGTCAGTCTAACATCGATAGTATGTAATCTACTGGAGGGGATGATAAAGGACTATATCCAAGAATTTGCTGATGAAAACAGTATCATTAGCAGTAATCAGCATGGATTAATGAAAGGTCTTTCTTGCCAAACCAACCTATTAACATTCTATGAGAAAGTGAGCTGCCATCTAGATAAGGGAAGACCTGTGGATGTGGTGTATCTGGATTTTGCAAAAGCATTTGATAAAGTCCCCCACAAACACTTCATTTAAAAACAGAGGTCTGTAGGCATGGGCCATAGGGTTTGCACATGGGTAGAAAATTGGTTACAGGAATACGTCCAAATAGTGGTGATAAATAGTGTATACTCAGAATGGTCTGGAGTAGTAAGCGGGGTACCCCAAGGCTCTGTCCTGGGACCAATCCTGTTTAATTTATTCATAAACGATATAGAGGATGGGATAAATAGCTTATCATTATCTTATCTTAAGCAAAAAAAGGGGGGAAAACACTGCGCTAATCAAAAAAACAAGTGAAAAAACAGCTGCCAACACTTCAAACAAACAAAGTCAAACAATTCAAAACAATAAGTAGTGTAGCGCTTCTATTAAGTGAAAAGGTAATCCCATGAGAAAAAAACCGAATGTGATCACAGGAAATCAAACTTATCGGTAATCACATAAGAGAATCAATGATCACATGGGAAAAGTCCATAGACAATTGCAGATGATAATAAAGTCCTCTATAGTGTGACTGGTGCACAAAGGGTGTGATAAGAACTTCTTCAGAAGTCGGGTATAGCCCAATATGTCAGCTTGTCTGAAGATATCAGAAAAGAGGTGGGTAGAATACTCTTACCGAATGTGATGGACTCACACGGTCTTACGACGGTTGAGTCGGGAGCGCTTGGGGTCCAGGCCTAGGACCAGAAGATAGGTTGATGGTGGTACGACCAGATGTAGAGAAGACTCCAAACGACTGTAGACCCTGGGGGGCGTCTCACAGGGGGTTCTCCGGAGTGTTCGTCAGGTAGTCCAGTTCAGATGTAACTCAATTGGAATTACAACTCCAAACGAGGAGTAAAGGATTTGTAGAAATTAGAACAAAAAAGAAAAAAGAAAGCTCCACATGGTGCGGGTCAAAAAATATTAACCATCAGGTTTTATTAAAAGTCATATAATAGGATAAAAATTATGACTAGTGATCACTGGTGAACAAAATAAAATAGAATAAAAGCAATGTGGGGTGCCAAAAGCTCGCAAAAAGTGCTCTGGTCAGGAAGGGGGTAAATTCTTCCGGGGCTGAAGAGGTTAATGGCTAAAACAACCCATTGGAATGGTTATGCACAACATTATTATAAAGATGTTTTTAAATATGCAATGTGGCTCAAATCAGATGGCCTGATAGGTACATTTTATGTATATTCTTTTTTATGTATATTTTATGTACATTTTATGTATATCTGTGTGGTACATGCAAATAATCATCCCTGTAGACATCAGTCTCTTTTGGCTCCAGGTCTTCTTTAGCCGCAACTATCTCTTCCTGCAAACACTCATGTATGCTCTAAAACAAACTGACAAAAGGGTACTGGGAACCCTGAATTTTATAGGGAGGGGGATGGAAAATAAAAACATTCCTATGACTGGCTCTTTAAAATCAACTGACCATATTTCAGAATCCAGAAGAGCATACTTTGTTGCCCATGACACAAACAGCCATATTATTTTGCCATTTTCTCAACCTGTGAACAACTTGGGTTTAGGTCAGACTCCATGTTCAACCCAAACTCAAAGCTCATCCTTATGAATATGTTAAGTGAAGTTTATACAATGCCTTGAAAAAGTATTCACACCCTGTGAAATTTTCCACATTTTGTCATGTTACAACCAGAAATTAAAGTGGCACATAGTTGTGAAGTGGAAGGAAATGATAAATGGTTTTCAATTTTTTTTACAATTAAATATCTGAAAAGCGTGACGTAAATTTGTATTCATCTCCCCTAGGTCAATACTTTGTAGAACCACCTTTTGCTGCAATTACTGGCTGGGCCATTCTAACGCATGAATATTCTTTGAACTAAACCATTCCATTGTACCTTTGGCTACATGTTTAGGGTCGTTGTGCTGCTGGAAGGTGAACCTCCGCCCCAGTCTCATGTCTCATGCCACGTACACACGATCGGAATTTTGGTCGGAAAAAAGCTCTGATGGTTTTCCCGACAGAAGTTCGATAGGATTTCGCTCAAGCTCTCTTGCGTACACACGGTCACACCAAATTCCAACCGTCAAGAGCTCGGTGACATACAACACATACGACGGGACTAAAAAAAGGAAGTTCAATAGCCAGTAGCCAATAGCTTCCATCTCGTAGTTGAATCTGAGCATGCGTGAGTGTTTGTGTGTCTGAATTGCATACACACAAACGGATTTTTGGATAGAACTTTTTCCGACTGAAAAATTGAGAACATGCTCTCAATCTTTTGCTGCCGAAACTCAGCCAGCAAAAGTCTGATGGAGCGTACACACGATCACATTTTCCGACCAAAAGCTCTCATCGGTCTTTTGCTGGCCGAATTTCCGATTGTGTGCACGTGGCATAACAGGTTTTCTTCTAAGATTGGCCTGTATTTGTCTCCATCCATCTTCCCATCAACTCTGCCCAGCTTCCCTGTTCCTGCTGAAGAAAAGCATCTCCACCATACATAGCGTTTTGCTTTTAGGCCAAAAAGTTACATTTTGTTCTCATCTAACCAGAGTACCTTCTTCTACATGTTTACTGTGTCCCCCACATGGCTGCTAGCAAACTGCAAATGGAACTTCTTATGTCTTTCTTTCAACAATGGCTTTCTTCTTGTCACACTTCCAATAAAAGCCAGATTTGTGCAGTGCACGACTAATAATTGTCCTGTGGACAGATTCTCCCACCTGAGCTGTGGTTCTCCGCAGCTCCTCCAGAGTTACCATGGGCCTCTTGGCTGCTTCTCTGATTAATGCTCTCCTTGTTCGGCCTGTCAGTTTAGGTGGACGGCCATGTTTTGGTAGGTTTGCAGTTGTGCCATACTCTTTTCATATTCGGATGATGGATTTAACAGTACTCTGTGAGATTTTCAAAACAAGGGATATTTTTTTTCATAACCTAACCCTGCTTTCAACTTCTCCACAATTTTATCCCTGTTCTGTCTAGTGTGTTCCTTGGCCTTCACAATGCTATTTGTTCACTAAGGTTCTCCAACATACCCCACAGGTCTTCACAGAACAGAAATATTTATACTGATATTAAATTACACACAGGTGGACTCTATTTACTTACTAGGTGACTTCTGAAGGCAATTAATTTCATTAGATATTAGTTAGGGGTAGCAGAGTAAAGGGGGCTGAATACGAATGCACATCATACTTTTCAGATATTTATTTGTAAAAAGAATTGAAAACCATTTATCACTTTCCTTCACCTTCACAATTATGTGCCACTTTATGTTGGTCTATCACATAAAATTCCAATAAAATACATTTATGTTTTTGGTTGTAACATGGCAAACTGGAAAATTTCAAAGGCACTGTATTCATTCATGAAATTTAGCATAAAAAAGTTATTGTCTAAAGCAGCCAGTCAAATGTAATATTCATTTCCCTGGGCTTCACTGCCTGCTTTAAGCCACTTGCACATTTTCTTTTTTCCCTGTTTTATTAATTAAGCCCCCTGTGTTATCTATTTCAACCAATCAGGTAGAAGAAGTAATTTTATAGAATTGTTTAGAACATGGACGTGAACATTGAATTGGTCACTGCGCACAGCCAAGGCACTTTCCTCATAATTTATTAATCTATGACAATGTGCAAAATGTATCCAAATACAATATGTGAGAGTCTAAACATGATTATTTCCTACAACTGAATCCATTTAAATTGAAAAAAAATAAAATTTGGATTAAACAATGCAGTGTTACAGTTTACTTCTATTTGTTTTGTTTTTCAGCAATTTGCCTGTTTTTTTCCAATTTCATCTCAATTATTAATGCTAAAAGCTAAAACATCACATCAGTAATTTCTGAGTGAGTTTTGCATGGAAATCGGGCCTTATCAACCTCTCCCGGGTACCACAAATTTTACTTTTGCAATTTCACGCCTTTGGTTATTATCAGACTGCTCCATCCCTGCTCCATCTCTCTCTCTTCCCTCTCCCTCCTTCCCACCCTCTGGAGAGAGTACTTAAACTTGTTTTCATTCCCTTATTCTTTATTTTTTTTAATGTCCACTCTCTCTGGAACTGGTAATGTTCCTCCTCTTTTTTTCTTCTCCCATTTTGTGTTAATTCTCTACCATCTGCCTTAGCATCTGTTAAAAATAAAATTTCCCTCACAATGAAAAGGCCTCCTAGCTTCTTCATTCTAGCCACTGCCCCTCCTCTCCTTCACTGTCCCAGTCCGAGCCTGGCAATTGGAAGTTCACATACACTCATTACCTCACTTTAAATAGGAATCATATTGCAGGATTCTTCCGATAAAACGAGGCACCTTTGTGCATCGTTTTACAGTATCAAAATGTGGTGTTATATATATATATATATATATATATATATATATATACATATATATATATATATGTATTATATATGCAGATTCCATACTCAATAACACATATACAATATATGTCTACCTAACTATACACATAAAACAATGTTATTACTGATAGTAAGACATCCCAGTTCTTCTTTAATAATTTTCCTAACTTATATGTGTTGGTATTTGCATATTGCCATTCAACTTGTTCCTATTACATTTTTTATTAACAATTTGACATAAAAATATGACACATCTCATGTTCGCCAAAGCAAACCTTGACCTATCAACACTCAAGAAAGACAACCTAGAGAAGATAACCTTCTCCAATCTGAATATCTCATCCTAAGCTCGCTAATAGTGCTACCTAGATACAAAAAACACTGAAACTTGCCTCCTCGTTAACTCATGACCTTTTCTACCCTCTATGATTACTGGCTAAAGCTACTTACTTACAACTCAATCCCTTTCCATATCCCCCCCTCGCCCTCATTCCATTTCTTTCTCTTCTTGGTTCCTTTTGAAAGTCCTCCTGGACTTTCCTGAACTCCTCCTCTGATTCACAGGTCATTGAAACTACTACAAGTTGTTTGTACTGGCTCTTGTTTATGCTATACAACCTTTGTACCACTCTTATGCCCCATACACACTATAAGATTTTCTGCAGATTTTTTCCCTCAGGTTTACCAAAACTATGTAGTGCAAGGGGCCTCCCTGATTGCATACAAATTGAAACTCCTAAGGTTTGACCTCATATTATATGGTTTTGGTGAATCTGAACGAAAAACTCATCAGAAAAACTGATAGTGTGTATAGGGCTTCACATAAAATGTATAAAACTTTAATAAAACATGAAGTTACAATATATATTTATATAGACCATTCAGAGGTCGATACATGTGCAGAGGAGAGGATCTGAGCCTTAGATGTTGTGCAGCCATGGTGGTGAGCAAGCGGACACTGTCAATACATGTAATAAGCAAATTTTGTTTTTATATCTAGTAAGTCTCCTCTTTTAGCGGGATTTTAAATAAATCTTTTATAGCAGAGAGCACTATGTCGGCTGTGTTTTTGATTACAGGATACATGAGTCCCTTGAAGTGGAGGAACAGCTGAATAATGTCGGAGATCAACCCCCTATCAGTGAGGGATACATTGGGTGGAGTGGAGATCTGGAATGGGAGAAATTGAACAGCTGAATCCTGAGAGAAAGACGTTTGGGGAGTGCAAATAAAGAGTTCATTTGAGTCTCTCTGACTTATCCTTAAGGTGAGCAGATTAAATAGTTGGTGGTGGTGTGCACAAGCAATAAAAATTATTGAGAAGCACGGTGATATGATAATAACACTGGAGCACTACTATCAAGATTGATATTGATCTATGGCACATTATGAATATTTGATTCATGGGACATTATGAATATTTTAGGAATTTGAATTTTATTGCATGTATACATAGCGTGTACATAGTGTGTGTGTATGTGTGTCTTTTGGTACACATACACATATATATATATAGATCTATCTATCTATCTATCTATCTATCTATCTATCTATCTATCTATCTATCTATCTATCTATCTATCTATCTATCTATCTATCTATATATATATAAAACACGTCTTTACCTTTCCATTGCCACTAGTACTATCCCCAGTAGAGCACTGTGTTTGCCTACAAAAATGTACACTATAGTAACTGAAGTAGGTGCAGAAGGCGTAAGTACCAGAGCTGATCATCCAAAAGGCAACCTAGGCAGAAGCCTTTGGCCTTTAAAGCATGACTTCACTTTTGTTGAGAAAAAAACATTCCCCCCTTGGTGATCTATGTACTGTACATTACAAGGATTTTAACAAATTTTGTTGCAGATTCCAAGCTTTGTTATTCCCTGTGTGTTTGTCTGTGTCCAAGCGAGTCTAATGGGAGTGGTTTTATAATTATCAATCATCTGTGCACCTGCAGGGCTCTAATGAGGAAAGCTGCTGGGCCTGCATCCCTTTAGATGTGATTTCCTAAATGTCATTTTTGTTGCAGGGAATGCCTGAAATCTTAATTGTATCTTCTAGGGAAATAGGTGAGCCAATCACACAAGCAGGAAATGATGTTTCTGTGTACAGAACACCTCCAGGTAGCCATATTGCATTTTCAGAAAATGACAGAGCTGCAGATTGAAAAGGAAAGGCCATTCTTAATTTTTATTTTTTTTTATATATAATTCTTTATTCGATTTTTTCCAGTTATATACAGAAAATATGAACAATATAAAATAATAACAAGAAAAGGGATAAATCTATATTAACCAATTGCATACTGGGCACTTAAACCCCCCTCAGTCCCAGACCAATTTTCAGCTTTCAGCGCTGATGCACTTTGAATGACAATTGCGCGGGCATACAACACTGTACCCAAATGAAATTTTTATCATTTTTTACCCACAAATAGAGCTTTCTTTTGGTGGTATTTAATTACAGCTGGGAGTTTTATTTTTTGCTAAACAAACAAAAAAAGATGCAAAAAAAAAAAAAATCATGTTTAATAGTTTGTTATAAAATTTTGCAAATAGGTCATTTTTCTCCTTCATTGAAGTGCGCTGATGAGGCGGCACTGATAGGCTGCACTGGTTGGCACTGATAGGCTGCATTGGTGGGCACTGATAGGCTGCATTGGTGGGCACTGATAGGCTGCACTGGTGGGCACTGATAGGCATAGTTAAGGCGGCACTAATAGGCACAGATAAGGCGGCACCGATGGGCACAGATAAGGCGGCACTGATGGGCAAAGATGAGCACAGATAAGATGGCACGGATGGGTGGCACAGATGGGTGGCACGGATGGGTGGCACTAAGGGGCACTGATAGGTACCACTGATAGATGGGACTGATGGGCACTGATAGGTGGCACTGATAGGTGGCTCTGATAGGTGGCACTGCTGGGCACTGATGGGCGGCACTGCTGGGCACTGATGGGCACTGGTAGATGACACTGATGGGCACGGATATGTGGCACTAGGGTGCAGCACCTTTGTTGAGGCAGATTGTGGGCACTGCTGGGTGGCACTGTGGGCACTGCTGGGTGGCACTATGGGCACTGCTGGGTGGCACTGACGGGGGGCACTTATTTTTTAATCATCTTTATTGATGAGGGGGCAGGTGGGCACTGGCAGGGGGCAGGTGGGCACTGGCAGGGCTGGCCATGATCGGGACTGATGTCCCAATCACGGCCGCCGGTGATCGGCTCTTTTTTTTCCTATAATAATAGCCGATTACCGGCTCCGTTATATCATATGATCAGCTGTCATTGGCTGACAGCTGATCACGTGATAAGGTGTCGGGATCGACCCCTTGCTCTGATCGGTGATCAGGCGAGTCTCATAGACTCGCGATCACAGAGCGTGCCGCACGCCCCTCAGGGGGCGCGCAGGCTGCTCGTGCACGGGACTACGTCAATAGACGTAGTCCCGGAAAAGGAGATCCGCGCTGTAGCCGTCATTCGGCTATAGCGCGGGTCTCAAGTGGTTAAAGTAGAGAACAAATCGAGCTTTCCAACCTCACAATTAAACAAATGAACCTGCGGCATCTCATATTAAGTTTATACAATTTAGAATTTAGAGCCCCATAATATGCCGAGTAATAAATATTACTACAATTATTAACCTGGATTGCAGTCCTACCATATCACTAGATTAAATTCCTCCTTTATTATACCTTCCCTTTTCTACTTTAAAACGAAATAGACCTCTCCCCTGACCCCACCCCCTGGAGCCCACGGGAGAGGCCGAAAGAAAAGGAAAAAAAAAAAAAACGGGAAAAAGGGAAAAGAAAGAGAAAGAATAAAAAAAAACTTAAATTAAATATTTTGAGGACTTAATACAGTTCCCCACTTCCTTCCAAAATGGTATAATTAAAGAGCATACCCAGAAAATATGAAATAATGTCCCTGGCTCTTTCTTGCACCCCCAACATAGGTTTGCAGGTAAAGTTTATTAAGTAGGGCCAGAACCCTGTACCACCTGACCAACAACTTATAACCCTGTTCTTGAGAGCGACTTGCTATAGAAGATTTATGGGCCAGTGAAATATTTTTTTTTAATCCTTTTGCATGCTTGTAAAGGAAATTTGAAGGTCCTCCTCCCAACGGCCAATATACGAGGGGGCATGGCCTTCTGGAGGCTCAGTGATCAGTTTGTAGAAAAATGACAGTGAATGTGGTACATATTCCCCCGCCACACATAGATGCTCAAGGGATATCAGCTAAAATGTTCATGCTCCTACATTCAACCAGGGGAATAATTGGATAAAATTGTGCACTTGACTGTCATATCACAAACAGACATGTGCAGAATGAAAAAGTTGTTTTGTTTCTTTTTGATTCCTTATTTGCATAAATTAATTTAGTTAAATTTGTTTCAATTGTTTAATTCATTTTTTGAATTCCTTTTGTTTATTTTATTTTTTTAATCGATTCAAATTTTTCGAATTTGAATTTGGATCGCTTCGAAAACTTTTCGAATCAGTTTGTTTTCAAATTTGAATAGGTTTCGAATTCAAACATTTTTCCAATTCCCAAAGATAATAAAATAGAAAATATGTACACTTCCTCTGTTCGTCTGATGTTGCACCTCCATTTTATGCCGTCTCAGCTCCCGTGGGGGGGTCTATATCCGTGGCCTGACCTGCGCCGGTCACCATGGGCTGCGGATGCGGTTTTGGTTGGTGAGTGTGTTTGGTGAGCCATCTATTGACATATAATATTTTGTATAATTCTATTTTAAATATTGACATACCTTATATACCTTTATAGGAATCTCTGGTGCATTTGCACGAAACGCGTCGAGCTATACTTGATGACACAGTTGTATTCAATATGGATTGATCTCTACCCAGCTATTATCAACATTTTATGATATTGTTCTTAGATTAGCCAATAGATCTGTATATATCCTGTGGGTGCATATGCCAGTTTTGGGTCTGTCGCTGTGGCACTTTTTGCGCCATAGCATTTATAATTTTGTAAAAATCATTTTCTCCTTTTTTTATTCATTTATTTATTAGACTTTGATCTTACGTCGTTTTGATTATATTATCTTACTCATTATGTTCAGGCCTTATGTGCAGTATATATGTATATGAAATAAATTATATTCTTTATGATTTTAGATGAATGTCTTCAACTAAATATTTAAATATTATTAATTTACAGTTTGTCTTTACTATACAATTGCTTCATCAAAAAGTCCCAAACCCCCCTTACATTTTTTACTGACTATTGGGATGGAAGCACCTTGTTGTGCTTCATTTAAAGTCCCAAACTCCCCCCCCCCTCCCCCTCTGTTCTAAAAAATAAAGGAATTGAAGAGAAAAAAAATTAATTGAATAGAGAAGAATAGAAGAAAAATAAAGTAAAATAGAACCAAATAGGATAGAAAATAAAAGAACAGAATAGAATGGAATAGAATAGAATAGAAAGGAATAGAACAGAATATAAAAAAGAATTGAATAAAATAGAAATATTATAACTATCTTCTGAAATTTGAAAAGAAAAGAATAGAATAAATAAAATAGAATAGAAATAATATAACAATTTTTCAAAATTCTAATATAATCAATTTGAATTTGAATAGAATAGAAAAGAATAGAGTAGAATAGAAAATAACAACATAGTATGGAAAAAACAACAATAGAATAGAAGGAATATAACAATCTTCCTATTTTAATCTATTATTTTCTATTCTATTCTATTCAAATTCAAATTGATTCTATTTGAATTTTGGGACATGGTTATATTCTTTATATTCTAATCTATTCTATTCTATTGTTTTTTTTTAATTATACTCTTTTTTTTATTTGTTTATTCTATTCTACTCTTTTCTATTCTATTATTTATTTTCTATACAATTTTTTTTCTATTCTATTCAAATTTATTCTATTTAAAATTCGAATTTCAGAAGATGGTTGTATTCTTTCTATTCTATTCTATTGTTTTTTTTCTATACTATTCTGTTATTTTCTATTATATTCTAATCTATTCTCTACGAATTTGAATTGATTCTATTTGAATTTGGGGAAATTGTTATATTCTTTCTATTCTATTCTATTGTTTTCTTTTCTATTTGATTATAGTCTATTCTATTCTATTTTATTCTTTTTTCTATTCTATTTTCAATTCTATTCTGTTCTTATGTATTCAAATTCAAATTTATTTAAAATTTTAATTTCAGAAGATAGTTATATTCTTTCTATGTTATTATATTCTATTCTTTTTGTTTCTATTATATTCTTTCCTAGTCTATTTTTTTTTCTATTCTATTTTGTTCTGTTTTACGCTGTTATATTCTAGTCTTTTATTTTCTGTTATATTCTTTCCTAGTCTATTATTTTTTTTTATATTCTATTTTATTCTCTTTGGAAATGGGAAAACTATTCAAATTTGAAAACTTTTCGATTTCGAATTTGAAAACTATTCTAAATCAAAAGTATTCGAAAACAATTCGAATTTCATCCAAATGTCTTTTTCCGTTATTTTGGATTTGTTTCAATTCGTTAATATTGTAATTTGGAAATTCGGATACATCCAAATTTCTGAAAAACAAAAATGCGTCCGATTTTCAATTCGGGACGAAACGAACCGCACATGTCTAATCACAAAGGAGGGTGGTATACTTGTATTCAATTGGTGTCTTTCAGGGAGGTACCATGATAATGGGTTGGCTTTGTCTATTGCAATTCTTGTTAATTAAAGGAATGATGGGGGAGAAAAGCTGTTACCTTGCCAAGCGCTCTGGTAAGCCGCCAAGAGGCCCAGCCATAACTAAACCTTGAAATTATAATCTCTTCTGTGAAAAAGAAAATTCTCTTTATTCAGGTATTCATGGCGCTGTTTCAACTTGATGGTAACTTGCAACAGCATTAACAAAAGGCTATATTTTAGGGATTCAATACTTCAGTACCACCACTTATTTGATGCTCCGTCATTATTTTCATTTTCTTTATCATCATCACCATCATTCCCCAAAAGTCAGTCCACATCAATAAACGGCTTTTATAGAGAATTAAAAAATTATGTTATACAATCACATTAAGCTTTCTAAAAGGCAGTTTAAACTTGCAAGCTGCTTGTTTACAGTGACAGCCAACACTCCAATTATGATCTCTGTTTAATGTTCCCAAACCTGAACTGAAGGCTGCTTTAAATTCCTTATGAAATTTGCTTGAAGCTTGCTAAGTGCTTTTTAGAAAATCTTTCTGTACATTTTGATCTTCTATAAGCGGAAGTCCATGTGTACATTTTCTTCTAACTTTGGGGGTTTATTTAAAACCATAGCCTGCATTTTACAGCCCATTCATAAAATGTAGGCCATGGTTTGGGGCTTGCAGAGTTTCACAGAGTTCTCTTTGAATATTGCAGCCAAAAATCTCTGTGGTTGGAGGTGAGAAAGACATATGATGTAGTTCTCCTGTTTTTTTTTCTTCTTTCCATTCATTTCTATTGTACTCGTATTGTATTTGTAAAGTACCCCTTGGTGTCCCTGTAGCTTGACAGTCAGTGAACTTGCAGCTCCTAGCCAATGTGCCTTTCAGCATAATAGGGATGATTTGAAAAGGGTTAAAAAAGGGGGAACCCGTAGCGCTAGCATTCAATGGGTGTTGAGCTTTTCGGCTTCAATTCTGGTAACCTTAGCCGTTAATGTTTCCAGAATTCGAGCCACCATATAGAGATTTGGTTTTACCAAATTTGTTGTTCATTATGAAAAATGATGGTTGTTTTTTTTTGTTTTTGTTTTTGCTTTTTTTAATTAGCTTTTTTTGTATTTATATACAATTTCATACCCATGTGTTATGCTAGTTATGTAAAAACCTTTATTTTACAAATAACCATTTAAGGCCTGGTTCACACTGATGCAAATCTGATGCGATCCGAAATTATTCGATTTGCATGTCATCTGAAAATACATTGTTTTCTATGAAGGCCGTTTACATTGATGCAACAATTTTGATTTAATTAACCACTTGACCACTGGGCACTTAAACACCCTTAATAACCAGACCAATTTTCAGCTTTCGGTGCTCTCGCATTTTGAATGACAATTACTCAGTCATGCAACACTGGACCTATATGAAATTTTTGTCCTTTTTTTCACACAAATAGAGCTTTCTTTTGGTGGTATTTAATCACCGCTGGGTTTTTTTTTTTTTGTGCTATAAAAGAAAAAAATACCGAAAATTCTGTAAAAAAACAAATTTTTCTTTGTTTCTGTTAGAAAATTTAGCAGATTAGAAATTTTTTCTTCATAAATTTTGGCCAAAATTTATACTACTACATATCTTTGGTAAAAATAAGTACAAATTGGTGGATATTATTTGGTCTTTGTGAAAGTTATAGAGTCCACAAGCTATGGTGCCAATATCTGAAAATTGATCACACCTGAAGTACTGACGGCCTATTTCAATTCTTGAGACCCTAACATGCCAGAAAAGTACAAATACCCCCCAAATGACCCCTTTTTGGAAAGAAGACATTCCAAGGTATTTAGTAAGAGGCATGATGAGTTTTTTGAAGTTGTCATTTTTTCCCACAATTCTTTGCAAAATCAAGATTCTTTTAACTTTATTTTTTTTTTTCACAAAATTGTCATATTATCAGGTTATTTCTCACACACAGCATATGCATACCACAAATTACACCCCAAAACACATTCTGCTATTACTCCCGAGTATGGTGATACCACATGTGTGAGACTTTTACACAGCGTGGCCACATACAGAGGCCCAACATGCAGGGAGCGCCATCAGGCGTTCTGGAGCACCCAGGACAATTCTGACATTTCTCTCCTACATGTAAAAATCATCATTTATTTGCTAGAAAATTACATAGAACTCCAAAACATTATATATGTTTTTTTAGCAAACACCCTGGAGAATACAATGGTGGTCTTTGCAACTTTTTATCTCGCACGGTATTTGCGCAGTAATTTTTCGAATGCTTTTTTTTGGAAAAAAAACTGTTTTGTGCTTAAAAAAAAAAAAAAACACAGTAAAGTTAGCCCAATTTTTGCATAATGTGAAAGATGAAGTTACGCTGAGTAAATAGATACCTAATATGTCACTCTTCAAAATTGCACACGCTCGTGGAATGGCGGCAAACGTCGCTACTTAAAAATCCCCATAGGCGACGATTTACATTTTTTTTACTGGTTATATGTTTTGAGTTACAGAGGAGGTCTAGGGCTAGAATTATTTCTCTCGCTCTAACGTTCGCAGCGATACCTCACATGTGTGGTTTGAACACCGTTTTCATATGTGGGCGGGACTTACGCATGCGTTCGCTTCTGCATGCGAGCACATGGGGACAGGGGCGCTTTAAAAAAAACATTTTTTTTTTATTGTTCATTTTACTTTATTTATTTTAGTTTGACATTTTTTTCCCCAAAAATAATTTTTTTGATCACTTTTATTCCTATTACAAGGAATGTAAACATCCCTTGTAATAGGAATATGGCATGACAGGTCCTCTTTACAGTGAGATGTGGGGTCAATAAGACCCCACATCTCACCTCTAAGCTGGGAAGCCTGAAAAAAAAAAAAAAGATTCTGGCTTTGATCGTATTAGCGATTCGGTAGAAGCACCGGAGGGCGGAGGGCGGCGGGAGATGTCTATGGCTGGGTATTGCAGGGTATCACTGACTATGGCTGGGTATCTCAGAGCATGGTGTTGCAGAGTACTGCGTTGCAGAGCATTGCAGGGTATTGGCGGGTGTTGCAGAGCATTGCAGAGTGTTGCAGGGTATTGGCGGGTGTTGCAGAGCATTGCAGAGTGTTGCAGGGTATCGGCGGGGGTTGCAGAGCATTGCAGAGTGTTGCAGGGTATCGGCGGGGGTTGCAGAGCATTGCAGAGTGTTGCAGGGTATCGGCGGGGGTTGCAGAGCATTGCAGAGTGTTGCAGGGTATTGGCGGGTGTTGCAGAGTGTTGCAGGGTATTGCAGAGCGTTGCGGAGTGTTGCAGGGCATTGCGGAGTGTTGCAGAGTGTTGCAGGGCATTGCAGAGTGTTGCAGGGCATTGCGGAGTGTTGCAGGGCATTGCGGAGTGTTGCAGGGCATTGCGGAGTGTTGCAGGGCATTGCGGAGTGTTGCAGGGCATTGCGGAGTGTTGCAGGGCATTGCAGAGTGTTGCAGGGCAATGCAGAGTGTTGCAGGGCATTGCAGAGTATTTGCAGGGAATTGCAGAGTATTTGCAGGGAATTGCAGAGTAATGCAGAGTATTTGCAGGGAATTGCAGAGTAATGCAGAGTATTTGCAGGGAATTGCAGAGTAATGCAGAGTATTTGCAGGGAATTGCAGAGTAATGCAGAGTATTTGCAGGGAATTGCAGAGTAATGCAGAGTATTTGCAGGGAATTGCAGAGTAATGCAGAGTATTTGCAGGGATTTGAGGGGTTAATTTTCGGTGAGCAGCGATGTGGGCACTGCAGATGCAGCCCACATCGCTGCTGACACCGATCTCTTCCCCCTCCGCTGTACCGATCGGTACAGAGAGGGGGAGGGAGGAACCGGCGTCATAACATGACGCCGGCTTGTTTACAAGTGATCACTCCGTCATTTGACGGAGCGATCACGTGGTAAACGGCCGCGATGAGCGGCCGTTTACCGTGATTCGTGATGCGCCGGGTCCACTGGACCCAGCGGTCACGGATGCTCTCGTGTGCGCGCCCCAGGGGGCGCGCGAGAGCAGAATTCTAGGAGGCCGTTAATTAACGGCCTCTTAGAGTTAAACAACCGCCCTGATGCCGTTAATCGGCAATGGGCGGTTGTTAAGTGGTTAAAAAAGGTTTGAGTTTAGTAGGTTGCAAATTTAATCTCCAGCTATCCCCTCAGAAATCTCAGTAAATTTGCACCTGTCTAAACATAAATCACACTGTAAAATTGCATTCTAAAATCTCATACATTTGCACCACATCAGTGTGAACCAAGCCTTATGCCCCATACAAACGAGCGGATTTTCCCAAAAAAAACTTGGATGTTTTTTTCGATGGAATTCCCCTGAGGCCGCGTACACACGGGCGGACTGTTCGCTCAACTTTGTCCGCTGAACAGTGTTTCAGCGGACAGTCCGCTCGTGTGTGGGGCTTCAGCGGACAGTTTCAGCGGACAGTTTGACGAACAAAGTTTTTCGGAAATTCCGAAAAACTGTCCGCTGAAACTTGGTTTGAGTGGACAGTCCGCCCGTGTGTAGGCCACTTTCGAAATGAGCAAACTGTTCCCGCTCGGAGGAAAGTCTGCTCATTTCGAGCGCGTCTCCAGGTAGGCGGGGTCCGCGAGGGAGACGTCGCGGGCCCCGCCGCCTGGTATGGACTTAAAGGGGAACCCCAACGCCGAAAAAAATCGGCGTGGGGGTCCCCCCAAAGTCCACAACAGACCCTTGTCCGAGCACGCTACCTGGCCGGCCAGGAAAGGGGGGCGAGCGAGCGCGCCCCCCCTCCCGAGCCGTACCAGGCCGCGTGCCCTCAACATGGGGGGTGCCTTGGGGAAGGGGGGGCCGCGCGGCCCCCCCACCCCAAAGCACCTTGTCCCCATGTTGATGAGGACAAGGGCCTCTTCCCGACAACCCTGGCCGTTGGTTGTCGGGGTCTGCGGGCGGGGGGCTTATCGGAATCCGGGAGCCCCCTTTAATAAGGGGGCCCCCGGATACCGGCCCCCCACCCTATGTGAATGAGTATGGGGTACAATGTACCCCTACCCATTCACCTGTAAAATAAAAGTACCCAAAAAAAAAAACACAACACACGAGATAAAATATTTTATTGCACAGCTCCGGGGGTCTTCCGTCTTCGGGGGTCTTCTCGCCGGACTCCTCCGCTATCTTCTTGTAGCTCTTTTGCTAGCGGAGGAGTCCGGCTTTCTTCCTCCCCGCCGCCGGCCTCTTCTCCCGACTTCGGGGGTCTTGTCCCCCTCTTTGGTTCTTCTGCCGGGCCACCGCGCCTTCTCATAGCTCTTTTACAGGCGGTGGCCCGGTCTTCTGTCGCCGCTGTCGCCTTCCGTTCTTCTTCTTGTTCTTCTTCTTCTTCTTCTCCAGGAGATGTTGACACGTCGCTCTCTCCGGCCGGAATGCCAGAGCCGCGCTGTGCGGCCACTTATATAGTGACAATGGGGCGGTGTCACATGGTATATGTCACATGGGTTGGTCACATGGGTTGATGTCACATGGGGACTATGACATCGTAAGGGGGCGGGGTCACCATGTGACCAACCCATGTGACATATACCATGTGACACCGCCCCATTGTCACTATATAAGTGGCCGCACAGCGCGGCTCTGGCATTCCGGCCGGAGAGAGCGACGTGTCAACATCTCCTGGAGAAGAAGAAGAAGAAGAACAAGAAGAAGAACGGAAGGCGACCGGAAGGCGACAGCAGCGACAGAAGACCGGGCCACCGCCTGTAAAAGAGCTATGAGAAGGCGCGGTGGCCCGGCAGAAGAACCGAAGAGGGGGACAAGACCCCCGAAGTCGGGAGAAGAGGCCGGCGGCGGGGAGGAAGAAAGCCGGACTCCTCCGCTAGCAAAAGAGCTACAAGAAGATAGCGGAGGAGTCCGGCGAGAAGACCCCCGAAGACGGAAGACCCCCGGAGCTGTGCAATAAAATATTTTATCTCGTGTGTTGTGTTTTTTTTTTGGGTACTTTTATTTTACAGGTGAATGGGTAGGGGTACATTGTACCCCATACTCATTCACATAGGGTGGGGGGCCGGTATCCGGGGGCCCCCTTATTAAAGGGGGCTCCCGGATTCCGATAAGCCCCCCGCCTGCAGACCCCGACAACCAACGGCCAGTGTTGTCGGGAAGAGGCCCTTGTCCTCATCAACATGGGGACAAGGTGCTTTGGGGTGGGGGGGCCGCGGGGCCCCCCCTTCCCCAAGGCACCCCCCATATTGAGGGCACGCGGCCTGGTACGGCTCGGGAGGGGGGGCGCGCTCGCTCGCCCCCCTTTCCTGGTCGGCCGGGTAGCGTGCTCGGACAAGGGTCTGTTGTGGACTTTTGGGGGGACCCCCACGCCGATTTTTTTCGGCGTTGGGGTTCCCCTTTAAGTACATTCCAGGCGGCGGAGCCCGCGACGTCTCCGTCGCGGGCCCCGCCTACCTGCACACGCGCTCGAAATGAGCGGACTGTTGCCTCGTGTGTGGGCGAGTCCGTTCATTTCAAAAGTTGCGCGGACTTAGTACGACGAACAAAGTTTGCCGTATTTGTCCGCTCAAAAAGTGCCGTGTGTGGGCGTGTTCGTTCATTCAAAAGTTTGAGCGGACTGTTTGACGAACTTAGTTTCGGCAGACAGTCCCCGTGTGTGTACGCGGCCTCAAGCTTGGCTTGCATACAAACGGTCACACAAAAGTTCGCTGAACTTTCGACCGTCAAGAACGCAGTGACGTACAACACTACGGCGAGCTTAGAAAATGAAGGTCAATGCTTCCGAGTATGCGTCAAATTGTTTCTAAGCATGGATAGGTATTTTGTGTGTCGGAATTTGTACAGACGATCGGAATTTGCGATTGCAATTTTTTCCGACTGAAAAATTGAGAACGTGCTCTCATTATTTTGCTGCCCGAAATTCCACCAGCAAAAGTCAGATGGAGCATACACACGATCGCATTTTCCAACCAAAAGCTCTCATCGTACTTTTGCTGGTGGAATTTCCGATCGCGTGTACGGGGCATAAGGCCCGGTTCACACTGATGCAGTGCAAATTCGCTGCAGATTCCGCATCGCATCCAAATCGAACCTTGTTCATGCAAACTGCTGCGGGTGTGTATGTTAAGTTAACGACATCCCGAAATCAGCTCACAAAACATGCGATTTGTAGAGTTGGATCGAACGAGAGTGCACACCCATGCGATCCGATTCTGGTGCGAACAAAAAAAAGGGTCCTGCACATGTTTGGTGCATATTCTGTGAAATTTGAGCCATACAGAATAATGGCTCAAATCACACTGCTGCACAATTTGAACAGGAATGTGGTCCAAATCACATGGAGTTCCTGCACCACATCAGTGAACCAGGCCTAATACAGAATGCAACCATGAACATGATGTAACAGAGAACTATATGTGTTCTTCTAGAGCAGGAAAAGCTCTTTTCTTCGAGGCTGTCACTATTCATCTGAAATTCTATGCAACTCATGTGAACAAAGCCTGCAGTGCAAATTTGAGCTTGAGCTATTGAGCTCTTTAAATACTTTTTTTTTTGCAAGACAGTTTAGCTGGGTAAACATGGTAAAATGAGCAAGAGTTTCATTTTGTGAATGGAGTTCTAATTCTAAAACATTGACATAAGAAATAAAGAAATCAAATAAATCACTTCTAAAGCCTCCCACCTTTCCCTCTCCACCTATCAATTTTTAACCAACCGCTGTCCCATCCTTGTGCTTGCTGTGACTCTTTTCTAGACCCTGTTCTACTAATTTACTTTTAAACCATTTTTTAAGAACTGTATATTGTCATTTGTAATTCTTTTTTTGGTTAAATGTTGTGCCCCCTGACCTTGTTAAAGCGGGAGTCCACTGGGACTCCGCGTTTTTTTTTTTTTTTTTAAAAGCCAGCAGCTACAAATACTGCAGCTGCTGACTTTTAAAATAGAGACACTTACCTGTCCAGCGCGCCCGCGATGTCGGCACCCGAAGCCGATCGCTAGGTCGTCTGTCGGGTCCTGCCGCCGCCATCTTGGGTATGGGAATCAGGAAATTAAGCCTTTCGGCTTCATTTCTCAGTTCCCTACTGCGCATGCGCGAATTGCGCTGCGCAATAAGGACGCTCCCCGCTGCCTCTGGGAGCTGTGTGTTTCCCAGCAGGCAGCGGGGCACTTGCGGGAAGGGGCGGGCACTTGCGGAAAGGGGCGTAAGTTACGCCCCTTTCCGCAGAGAGCTGTCCCGGAAGTGGGTGCAGTTACCTGGATTATCCAGGTAACTGCACCCCCCTCCCCCCTGAAAGGTGCCGATTGTGGCACCGGAGGGGGGGAGGGTTCCGATGAGCGGAAAGGTCCACTTTAGGGTGGACCTCTGCTTTAAATGCATTCTCACCTAAAATATAAGTAAATAAATAATTTATGTTAACTCATTCTTTTATATAACAAATTGTATAGAATAATATACTGTGACACATTACATGCAATAAATGAATTGTTTATCATTATTTCATTATTGCTCTGCCAGATATGCATATCAGTCCCTACCTTCAAGGAGCTTACAATCTAAGGTGCACACGCACACGCACACGCACACGCACACGCACACGCACACACACACACACACTCACACTTAACCTACCAGATTACTGGAATGAAACCTATGCAAGCATAAGGAGAACATGAAAACTCCAGGCAGTGTTCTGGCTGGGATTTATTCCCCACTGAAGTGCTAACCACTAGGCCATTGCACTTCTCAGTTATATGAATTTTTGCACATTTACATCAACATTAATTCAGTATACCTGCAAAAAAGTGCAAATTATATAATAGTCTAATTTATATAACTGGAATGTTTTATTTATTTATTTATTTTTGTGTATCATTTTATTTTTCTTCAGTTCCAAAGACTTGGTTTGCAACGCATGTCTTTATTTTATTAGCATAATTTTCCATTACTGAATTTCATTTATTATTTATTTATGTTTATAGTATTAACCATTTGGTGCCAATCTTCAAATAAGCATGGAAATTGTACAGTAATATAATACATTGTGTATCATTCATTGCTTGTTTTTTTATATGAAAGAAGGCTAACAGGCATGACGTGATAGTGAAGACTAATGAAGCAGCACACTTTAAGCTGTAAACTTTATTGACAGGTGTTTGTGTTGCTTTTTTTACATGTGTGCACTGGAAAGAACATATGTGCCGGGGTCAAGGGAGGGTGGGTAATGTAGGGTGAAAGGTGACAAGCGTCTAGAAAGAAACGATTAAAAGGGGAAAGTTATTCCTTCCGGTTCCCATTTCCTATCCTGCTGCTCTGCCAATGTCCGAATTCAGCCTGAGCAGAGAGCCTGTGAATCTGTCTGCTAACAAAGCCCTGGTGGGACTTTGATAGAAAAAAAAAGAAAAAAAAGAAGGAAAGCCCTCCACCACGTTTCTCTCTGAGCTTGCTCACCAGCGTCTCTGCTACTTTCTTCCATTCTCTTTGAGTTTGCCGACAAAAGTCAGGCCTGCCACGGTGCCCATCACAGGCCAACCAGTCAAACAAAGCCCCGCAGAGCTTACAGGAATTCTTCAGAAGACTTGTGGTTGCTGAGGAGAGGACTGGGACCCTTGTCACTACAATCGTCATCTCCCTACCTCGGCCTCTATTCTCCTGACTCATGTTTGACAGACACTGAGGCACAATAATCTTTCCTTCTTCCCTGAGGGGGTCAACAGCATTTGTGAAACAGATTTTTACAAACTGATTTGACCCTTTCAAGCCCTTTCGAGCCCACCGCCTTTCATCCCAGATCACTGGCTGTATCAATGTCACATAATTAAATCAGCCTTCTTATTTCCCTCTGCTTCCTGCTAATTGTTTGCTCACAGCTAGGATTAGTGGGAGACAGAGAGGAAGAAATAAGTTGCTGCCCATTTACAACTAGGGAGAGTATAAGTAAAGGTACCAGGGATGGAGAAGTCTGTTTAAAAGATAGATAGAGATAGATAGATAGATAGATAGATAGATAGATAGATAGATAGATAGATAGATAGATAGATAGATAAATAGATAGAAAGAGATAGATTTATGCCGCATACACGCGACTGGACTTTCCGGCAGACTAGGTCCGAAGGGATTAGTCCATCGGACAATCCGATCGTGTGTGGGCTAATCTGATCGTTTTACAGAAAATAGAAATAGAACATGTTTCAAATCTATCCGACGGACTAAAATCTGGAAAACGGTTAGTCTGTGTGTTGGTCCGACAGACTAAATACGACGCAAGCGAAGCTATTGGCTACAGGCTATTGAAATTCCTTGTTTAGACCCGTTTATGTCATCACGTTCAAAACGATTGGACTTACGAACGGACTTAGTCTGTTCGTGTGTGGCCAAGTCCATTTGTTCAGAAAGTCCGTCAGAACTCTGATGAAAGTCCATCGGGAAGACCGTCGGACCTAGTCTGCCAGAAAGTCTGGTTGTGTATAGATAGATAGAGAGAGAGAGAGAGACAGAGATTGAGAGGGAGATTTATAGATAGAGAGAGAGAGAGATTTATAGATAGAGAGATATTTAGAGAGAGAGAGATTTATAGATAGAGTGAGATTTATAGAGAGAGAGAGATTTATAGATAGAGAGAGAGAGATTTAAAGAGAGAGAGAGAGATTTATAGATAGAGAAAGAGAGAGAGAGAGATTTATAGATAGAGATAGAGAGAGAGAGAGATTTATAGATAGAGAAAGAGAGAGAGAGAGATTTATAGATAGAGAAAGAGAGAGAGAGAGAGGGAGATTTATAGATAGAGAGAGATTTAGAGAGAGGGAGAGATAGTTATAGATTTATAGAGAGAGAGAGATATTTATAGATAAGAGAGAGAGAGGGGGGGGAGAGAGGGAAAGATTTAAGATAGATAGATAGAGATAGAGAAAGAGAGAGAGATTTATAGATAGAGAGAGAGAGATTTATAGAGAGAGAGCGATTTATAGATCGATAGAGAGATTTATAGAGAGAGAGAGCGATAGAGAGAGAGAGATTTATAGATATAGAGAGAGGTTTATAGACAGAGAGAGAGATATTGAGAGAGAGAGAGAGATATTTATAGATTTTATAGATAGAGAGAGAGATTTATAGAGAGAGGGAGCAATTTATAGACCGAGAGAGAGATATTTATAGATTTATAGAGAGAGGGAGCGATTTATAGATCGAGAGAGAGAGATTTATAGAGACAGAGAGAGAGAGAGATTTATAGAGACAGAGAGAGAGAGAGATTTATATAGAGAGAGAGCGATAGAGAGAGAGAGATTTATAGATATAGAGAGATATTTATAGATAGAGAGAGAGAGAGAGAGAGAGAGATATTTATAGATTTATAGATAGAGATATTTATAGATTTATAGATAGAGAGATTTATATATATATATATATATATATATATAGAGAGAGAGAGAGAGAGATTTAAAGAGAGAGAGAGATTTATAGAGAGATAGAGATTTATAGATATATATAAAGAGAGATTTATAGAGATAGATAGGTAGATAGATAGATAGATAGATAGATAGATAGATAGATAGATACATACATACATACATACATAGATACATAGATATTGAGTTGAATAAACAACACTTTTTGTACGACGATTGAAATAATATCAAGCCATTAAAAACAAAAAGTGGGACATAACACATGTTGAATAAAAATAAAGCAAGACCCCAGTTTTGCAGAGCAGCCCAATATATGGTAGAAATTAGTCAGGTTTTGGTAAATATGTAGAAAAGTTCACATTATCTGCTTTATTGATAGCAATTGACACTGTGTTATGTCTGACTGCCCCAATGAACTCTGGGCTACACTCACACAGAGTGAGCCATTTTAATTGTTAATCCACACAATGGTTACTGGTTACATATAAAAGTGATATAATCAATATTATTGGTGACAGGTTCTCTTTAAGGGGAATGCATAGTGATTTCATAAATAATTTCTGTATTTAATAGTGTTCACGGCTAATTAAATAAAAAGGGCCAAGCCCAACCCCTGAAAAACATTCCCACAACATAACCTCCCCTCCACCAAATTATTTGTACCAGTGCACCGAGCAAGGTCCATAAAGACACGGATGAGCGAGTTTGGGGTGGAGGAACTTGACTGACCTGCACAGAGTCCTGACCTCAATTCGATAGAACACCTTTGGGATGAATTAGGGTGGAGACTGCAAGCCAGGTCTTCTCTCCAACATCAGCGCCCGACTGACAATATATATATATATATATATATATATATACAGTATCTCACAAAAGTGAGTACACCCCTCACACTTTTGTAAATATTTAATTATTAATTTATTTTTTAATTTATTCTTTTCATGTGACAACACTGAAGAAATTACACTTTGCTACAATGTAAAGTACTGAGTGTACAGCTTGTATAATAATGTGAAATTGGCTGTTGCCTCAAAATAATGCAACACCCAGCCATTAATGTCTAAACCGCTGCCAACAAATATGGGTACACTCCTAAGTGAAAATGTCCAAATTGGGCCCAATGTGTCAATATTTTGTGTGGCCACCATTATTTTCCAGCACTGCCTTAACCCTCTTGGGCATGGAGTTCACCAGAGCTTCACAGGTTGCCACTGGAGTCCTCGTCCACTCCTCCATGATGATATCACAGAGCTGGTGGATGTTAGAGACCTTGCGATCTTCCACCTTCTGTTTGAGGATGACCCACAGATGTTCAATAGAGTTTAGGTCTGCAGACATGCTTGGTCAGTCTATCACCTTTACCCTCAACTTCTTTAGCAAGGCAGTGGTCATCTTGGAGGTGTGTTTGGGGTTCTTATCATGTCGGAATACTGCCCTGCAGCGAAGGGAGGGGATCATGCTCTGCTTCATTGTGTCACAGTACATGTTGGCATTCTGGTTTGACCAGTATAGGAGAGTGAGCGTGAGAACACCAAATTTAACACACCTGCTCCCCATTCTCACATGAGACCTTTTAAAACGAACAAGTCACATGATACCGGGGAGGGAAAATGGCAAATTGGGCCCAATTTGGACATTTTCACTTAGGGGTGTACTCACTTTTGTTGCCAGCTGTTTAGACATTAATAGCTGTGTGTTGAGTTATTTTGAGGGAACAGCAAATTTACACTGTTATACAAGATGTACACTCACTACTTTTTATTGTAGCAAAGTGTCATTTCTTCGGTGTTGTCACATGAAAAGATATGATAGAATATTTACAAAAATGTGAGGGGTGTGCTCACTTTTGTGAGATACTGTACAGTGGGGATGGAAAGTATTCAGACCCCCTTAAATGTTTCACTCTTTGTTTTTTTGCAGCCAAATTCAGATTTATTAAAAAAGAAAAACTGAAATATCACATGGTCAGACCCTTTGCTGTGACACTCATATATTTAACTCAGGTGCTGCCCATTTCTTCTGATCATCCTTGAGATGGTTCTACTACACCTTCATTTGAGTCCAGCTGTGTTTGATCATACGGATTGGACTTTATTAGGAAAGCCACACACCTGTCTATCCAACCTGACAGAACTGGAGAGGATCTGCAAGGAGGAATGGCAGAGGATCCCCAAATCCAGGTGTGAAAAACTTGTTGCATCTTTCCCAAAAAGACTCAAGGCTGTATTAGATCAAAAGGGTGCTTCTACTAAATACTGAGCAAAGGGTCCGAATACTTAGGACCATGTGATATTTCAGCTTTTTTTTTTGTTTTTATAAATCTGCAAAAATGTCAACAATTCTGTGTTTTTCTGTCAATATGAGGAGCTGTGTGTACATTAATGAGGAAAAAAATGAACTTAAATGATTTTAGCAAATGGCTACAATATAAAAAAGAATGAAAAATGTAAGGGTGTCTGAATACTTTCCGTTCCCACTGTGTATATGTGTATACATATATATATTTATATTTATATATATATATATATATATATATATATATATATATATATATATATATATTATTATTTTTTATTTATTTTTATTATTTAATCAAGTATAAATTAAATAGCACATATTGACGTAATATGGTCAGGTTAAGCTTTCGTTTCACTTTTATGTGCAATGCTTTGTATCATCTCAGTTGTGCTAAAGGAAGCTCTAGGTTTATAGAAAAGAAATATATATATATATAATATTATATATATATTATAGAAAATAAAAAAGTCACTAGAATAGCGAGTGGTCCTTTAAGGTATGTCTGAGTCGAAGGTTGCTATCAAACAAAAGGAGCTACAAAGCATGCTGCTCTGCTGTAAAGTCTTGTTAACCATTTTGCTCTGGAAATCCTTTGCCATGTATCAAATATTTATATGTAAAAAAAAAAAAAATTATATATAGACAGTAAAAAAACATATACACAACAGCAGGCTTATAGCTTAAACAAATGATCCAAAACTATACAAGTCTCCCTGTAAGTAAGAGTGATGTGACTAATATTAGCAATTTGTAATCACCACAACCTATAAACCACACTGAAATTAACTCCAACCAAGAGGAAAGATAACATTGTTTAAGTCCAAAAAAACCTATTAAAAGATCATATCAAAACTGCTACATTAAATAATAAATTATCTTTATTCCACTACTACAACATTGTGATTTTTTTTTCTCAGTGGGTTATAGGGTAAGGGGATGCATTTAATTTCAGGGAGTTGGTATTACAGAGGGATATTAAAAGGCTCACAAGATATTATACAGACTGGTCTGAAGTACAGAAGGCATGCACTGATACGTTATAGTACTTATGCTGTTGTGCCATTGATTCTTTATACTTTTTTCTAATTATAGGTTTATTTTAACAATAAATTACAGATTGCAAAATGTATACTAATACTACTACTATTGGTGCATTTATAATACTGGTAATATATTTTGATATCAGTACCACCCTAAAGAAAACAACTTAAGTATAACACATCCCATTTGTGTTTAAATTTGTGTATTTGCACCATTATGTCATTGTTTCAAACATCGGCACATGTATATGTCAATACTTATTTGTCATTTGTTTTAAAATTAAAGAGCTGTCACACAGTACCAGTTTCTTTTAGCCAAATCCCGCGATATTGTGTGGTCGGTGATCCGGGATGCGTCCTGCAACTGAGTCTCCAGGCTCTTTCAGAGATACCAGCCTTGTTGCTCGGTCCTCTCCTGAAAAAGTCCTCCCCTGGATCCTCCAGTTGCGTGGCTTCTCCCCGCAGGAAAGACAGCACAGAATCACCCCTGGATCAGTAGGCCCCAGGACTTCTGGGCCTACCCTTCAGTTGCGAAGCCTCGGGCCAGCCGGCCCGAGACATAGAACAAGGGAGCACACACCTCAGACCAGGAGGGCCACGAGGTCGGGATAATGAACCAAAAAATGGCGCCTGTACCTTAAATACCCTTACCCTGAATGCACAGCGGGTAGACCACTCCCACTGGGCTGTTTCTAAGTAAAAGGGGTAGCTAATGCATTTAGCCTGTTGCATTTCCAACACTTACCGGTGGTAACAGAGACACCCATGGCCAAGTGGAAACTAGCACAACCTAGCTAAACTGGTACAGAAACCAGAACTTTAGCATAATTAGTCTGAGTCAAACTGCAGCTTCAGACAAACTTTACATAAATACTAGCATTGGTATTGAAAATACCAGCGCTACATATACATCAGGGTGGCTCTGTCACTTTGCCATTAAGGGCAGAAAGTCAGAGTCTCTTCAGAGGCCACTCCATGACCCACATATTTTACCATTCTGCACCCCCCTCCTCATCTCGCCACTTCCTCCTCATGGGCTCAGCACCAAGGCATCCCACTTTCGTTGTGGGGGTGGGGGTTTCCATGCAGGCAGGGTCACATACCATTCCACCAGCCACCTCACTCTGGTACATTTCAGGGCATGTGGCTTGATTTTTCTGGTATCAAACTTCACGTTTCTTGTACGTTTGTATAGTGGTAGTTTTGTATGTTTATGTTCCATTTTTTCCTTTAGTTGGTTTTTTCTTCACATCTACTGGAAGCTCGAAGTTGCATTCTCTGGTTTTCTTTTGTTTTTCCTGTACATTTCAGGTAGGTGTTATTATTTGTTTTTCCTCACACCGGTTTTTCAGGGGTGGTGTTATTCAAACCTGATGTTGTTTATTCTGTGTAGTTGTTATATGTGTTATTTCTTTCTGTAGTGGTGGTTTTGCTACATTGCTGCAGGATTTTCAGGAATCTGCTGTTTGATGATTCCCGGGCGGTTTCAGGTAAGTATTTTAGTATGTGTCACATTTCCAAATAGCAGGGCTGTCTATGTTTTTCCACTGCACGATACCCATCACATCTATGGGTTTTTAACAGATTAGGTAATGATTTTTAATTGGCTTGTTCTGTGGCAAGTCTCCTCATCTGTTCTTGCACAGCTTACGAATCTCATACAAATTTACGTTTCTCGTGCAATTTTACGTTTCTCGCGCGATTTTACGTTTCTCATGCAATTTACGTTTCTCATGCAATTTTTACGTTTTCTCATGCAATTTACGTTTCTCATGCAATTTTACATTTCTCATGCAATTTTTAAGTTTCTCATGCAATTTACATTCTCATGCTACTTTCGTTTCTCATGCATCTTTCGTTTCTCATGCATCTTTCGTTTCTCATGCATCTTTCGTTTCTTAGGCATGTTACTCACGTTTCTCATGTTAATCACGTTTCCCATGATACTCACGTTTTCCCATGTTACTCACGGTTTCCCTTGGTACTCACGTTTTCCCATATTACTCACATTTTCCTTGTTAGTCACATTTTCTCATGTCTCTCATGTTGCTCATTCAGTTTTCATTCTCATGCAGCCTGCATTTCCCGTGCAGGTTGCGTTTTTCATGCAGCCTCGGGTTCTCATGCTGCTCACATTTTGTCAGCTCATGCTACTCACAGTTCTCGCTGAGTTACGTTCCTTTATGCAGCTTCCTGTCACAAGTTTCTTTCTCAGTCTGCTCACGTTCTCATGCAGTTATGTTCCTCACCCAGTTATGTGTTGTTTGCACTCAGTTCATGGTTGTTATTTTTTATCTTTTTTTTTTTGCAGGGTACCATTCATATGTTTCGTAATTTTGAGTTTACATCTTCTGCGTTAATTCATGGCGTCTCCTCTGCAGTTACCTGTCTCATTTCAGGTTCACATGGATTGAGTTGGTCATTTTTAATTGGCTTATGCAGTGGCAAGTCTCCTCATCCGTGTTGCATACGTTACATCTTGGTTCCTGTTTCATAATTACATATTACCACTTTCTTCAGTAGCTTGACACGTTTTCAGGTTTCAAGGCCTGAGTTTATGTTTTTAATTTGCCTGTTTCGCCTCAGGTAATTAAACAAGACTGGCACATGTTAGTCCAGTTCTTACGTTGTGTTTTTTGGGGGGTGGGGGCGGTTGGTCGCAGGTAAGTTGTGGGGGCGGTTTGTTACATTCTTTTTTATGTCAAGTTTTATTTTGTTTTCGGTTTATACAGGTTATCTCCCAAGCATCGGATATTGGCGACTTCGTGTCTATCCCGCCTTCTCCAGCTAGGGGGCTGGAGCTCGGTAGCTTACCCTCTCCCAGAACCTGGACCGCCCCAAGGCTGATGGCAGAACTACAACACAGGGGGATTGCTTTCCCGGCTTCGGCTCGGAAAGCCCAGTTATTTAGGTTGCTGTTTGTCAGAAACCATGAACAAGACCGAGACAGAAGTACAATTAAATCACACTTGTTAATAAAAAATAAAAAGGTAAATAGAGTAAGCATATTCAAAGCATAGCCAGAGTCCAGTAACCGGATCGAGTAGTTAGCCAGTCCAGAGTTCAATAACCAAATTGGGTAATCAGCCAGGCCAGAAGTTAGGGATCCAAGTGGAGCAACAGCAAGCAGGATAAGGAGCCAGAACAGATGTCAGCAAGCCAGTCTTTAAACAGAACTGCAGGAGATGGTTTCTTGTGATGTGACCAAGGCAAAGGCAGAAATTAAGTGAGCTTGAGTAGGCAGGTCAGACGAGCAGGATCAGGAACAGCTGGGTAACTGTGGAGAGAGATGAGAGCTGTCAATTAGCTGACAGCTGAGCAGCCAGCCCAGAGAAGGAAGGGCTAAGACAGCCCTGACAGTACCCCCTCCTCAATGACCCCTCTCCCTCGGAGGACCACTGGGCTTGAGGGGAAAACATCTATAGAAAGGAGAACAGGGGCATGTACATCAGAGGATGAAACCCAGGAGCATTCCTCCGGACCGTACCCCCTCCAATGTACCAGGTACTGTATGCGCCCATGGAACCTACGGGAATCAACAATGGATTGTACCTCATAATCCTCATGGTTCTCAACCTGTATAGGATGAGGATGTGGCACTGAGGTGGTAAATCGATTGCAGACCAATGGTTTCAATAAGGAGACATGATACACATTTGAGATGCACGTACTAGGAGGAAGGTCCAACACGTAAGCCACTGGGTTAATCCTGCAAAGGATATGGAAAGGTCCAATAAACCGAAGTGCAAACTTCAGTGAGGGAACACGAAGTCGGAGGTTGCGAGATGACAGCAAGACCCTGTCCCCAACCTAGTGGGAAGGCGCAGGCAGGCGTCTGCAGTCAGCATGGAGTCTGTACCTATCATTAGCATGACGCAAAGCCTCCTGGACTTGTATCCAAGTGGAACAAAGACCACGGAGATGCTCCTCTAACGCAGTAATACTCTGCGGAACAAACAAGTCGGGCAACATGGAAGGTTGGAAACCGTAATTCGCCAGAAATGGAGACAATCAGGAGGCAGAATTCAAGGCACTATTTAGAGCAAACTTTGCCCATGGTAATAGGTCTGACCAGTTGTTATGGTGGTCAGAAATATAGCAAAGTAGGAATTGCTCCAAGGACTGATTGGCTCGCTCTGCGCCCGCATTAGGCTGCGGGTGGTACGCAGAAGAGAAAGCAAGCTGAATTCCCAACTGTGCACAAAAGGCTTGCCAGAACCAGGAGACAAACTGACTGCCCCTGTCCGAGACAATCACCTTGGGTAGCCCATGTAAGCAAAAGATCTCCCGAGCAAAAATGGAAGCCAGTCCCTTAGAAGTAGGCAACTTCTTAAGTGGAATACAATGACACATCTTAGAGAACCGGTCAACCACCATAAGGATAACAGTGTTGCCTTGGGAGTTTGGCAACTCCACAATGAAATCCATTGACAGGTGGGTCCAGGTCCTCTCTCCATTGGTTATGGGTTGTAGGAGGCCCACTGGAAGATGTCGTGGAGTCTTACTCTGAGCACACACGGAACAGGCAGCTACAAAGGCAGTAACATCAACCCGTAGACTAGGCCACCCGAATTGTTGGGAAATGGCCCAAATGAGTTGATTCTTCCCAGAATGGCCAGCTGCCTTGGGAGAATGGTAAGTCTGGAGCACGGCAGTACGGAGACTCTCTGGGACAAAGCAGAGGACACAAGGAAGAGCATGGCCCTAAGCAGCAAGAATTTTGTCACCCAAAGGAGAATTAAGACTGTTGCGAACCGTAGCCAAGATGCAATCAGGAGGAATCACGGGAACCAGAACTGACTCCGATTTGAAAGTGGAGGAAAATTGTCGTGACAAGGCATCAGCCCTTACATTCTTAGCACCGGGTAAGAATGAGACAATGTAACAAGAAAAGAGCCAATTGAACCCTCCTGGGAGAGAGACACTTAGCCTCAGACAAGAATGTGAGATTCTTATGGTCAGTAAGAATGAGAGCAGGCACAGTGGTACCTTCAAGGAGATGTCTCCATTCTTTCATGGCTATAATGATCGCTAACAGCTCTCTGTCACCAATCTCATAGTTGCACTCAGCAGGTGACAATGTCTTGGAAAAGTAGCCACATGGATGCATAGCGCTCTCAGAGTTAGGACGTAGAGACAGAAGGGTGGCAACTCCAGTCTCAGAAGCATCAACTTCTAGGATAAAAGGAAACGTAGGATCAGGATGTGCCAACACAGGAGCAGAAACAAAGGCAGCCTTGAGAGTAGGGATGAGCTCGGTGTCTTTTTGCTTGGGATCCTAGCGCTGTTACAGTGGGTGTTGTGTGTCTCCTGCACAGTATACACCTGAAGCTACCCCTTATTGCTGGTGTTGTTCTGTTGCATATCTTTCATATTAGCCTTTAAAATTAGCACTTTTGATTTCGAACGTTCAAGTCCCATAGACTTTAATAGGGTTCTAAAGTTCGTACAAATTTTCGGTCCGTTCGAAGGTTCTGGTGCGAACTGAACCGGGGGGTGTTCGGCTCATCCCTACTTGAGAGTCTCAAAGGCCTTAATGGACTCCGGAGACCAACTATGTGGGATACCATCCTTTCTGGTCATATCAGTCAGGGGCTTGTCCTGAGACGAGAAGTTACGAATAAACTTCCGATAGTAGTTGGCAAAGCCCTGGAAACGCTGCAGAGGATGTAAACCCACGGGTCAAGGCCACTGTAGGACTGCCGAAAGTGTCTCTGGGTCCATCGAAAAACCAGCAGTGGAAATGCCCAGTGGAAATGTAACCTGTTCACGATGGAACTCGCACTTCTCCAGTTTACAATAGAGATTGTTCTCTCTTAGTTTCTGAAGCACACGGCAGACATCTGTGTGGTGGCTCTCCAGGGACTTGGAAAATATGAGAATATCATCAAAATAAACCACCACACATAACTGCAACAAATCTCGGAAGACATTGTTAATAAATTACCAAGTACTCATAATGGCCTGTTCTGGTATTAAATGCAGTTTTTCACTCATCACCCTCCTTAATGCACACGAGATTGTATGCCCCTCTCAAGTCAAGCTTCATGAAAACCGTTGCTCCCTTGAGGCGGTCGAATAACTCTGTAATCAACGGAATCGGGTAGGCATTCTTAATCATGACACGATTGAGACCCCTATAATCTATACAAGGTCTCAGTTCACCGCTCTTCTTCTTCACAAAGAAGAAACCAGCACCAGCAGAAGATTAGGATTTGCGGATGAAACCTTGAGAAAGTACGTCAGCAACATACTCCTCTATGGCCTTATCCTCCAAGACTGACAAAGGGTAAACCCAGCCACGAGGAGGTATGGCACCTGGGTGAAGGTCAATTGTGCAATCATAAGACCGATGTGGAGGCAATCTACCGGCTTGACCTTTGTCAAAGACATCACTAAAATCCCGGTACTCCTCCGGCAGGGAGGAGAGTGAAGAGGTGCACAGGGCCTTGGATACCTTCAGGAAGCATGTCTCACAGCCCTTAGCTGGATCCTCACTCACAGGGAAAATTGTCACAAGGTGATTCATTATTTAGATGATTTTCTCCTCATTGAAGGTGGGGATCAAGACCCCGACTTTCTGAAGCTCACTTCAGTTTTTTCAGCTCTCCACATCTTGCTAGCGATAGGTCCTGTAAATAGACTCACGTTCCTGGGTATCATGCTTGCCCGGTATTGCTTTGTATTCTTGCCCACTTTTTCCACTCCCTTTTTTAAAATACCCCAGGCTGACCCCGGCTAGTAATACCCTCAGGATATTCTTGAATTCTGTATACACATTCCCTAAGAATCAATAAATGGTAGAGCTATGCTGCCTTGGAACACTGCAAAAGCATTCAACAATATCCAACAAAACTACGCATAGAGAATTTTACACCAATTTGATCTGGGTGAAAAATATATTAACCTGGAAAACTGCTATATGCTTCCCTAATGGTTAGACCGGGTATCAGTGGGACCCCCTCTGCCCTGTTTCCAGCTTAAGGAGAAAGAGACAAGGATATATTTTATCTCCCCTCCTATTCACTCACAAATTAGAACCTTTTGGCCACACCTATAGTGGCAAACGCATATATTAAGGGATTTAGAAAAGGATAGGGAAAATATACTGATATGATACACAGATGAAGCATTACCATTCCAAATGGGCATTCAAAACTCCCCTGACACTATTATGTTGCCTATACAAAATTTTGGCTATTTGTCTGACTTCCAGATAAATTTGGAACAAATCGATTCTGATTTTACTTGGATCACCTCCAAGTAAAATGGTGTGTTGACATATTGGATAGATATAAATACATAGTATAGGCATATAACACGTACATAAGTAATTTTTTTTGTATATCATTAAATGATTGTAGGATTTTTTCTCTGCAAATGCTATGCATCTATTGTATACGGTTTACACCAGAGAGATTTAGCAAGCTGCTTGCATTTTATTTGCAACATTTTAATGCTTGTTTTTGTATTATGTGTTTGATAAAAATGTATGTATTTTTACAATAGGTGCCTGTAAAGTCCTTTTTTGTTGTTCTATTTTCAAATTGCTGTTTAGGACGTGGTACTGGTCTACCATAAAACTTCCACAGTTCCATCCTGTGTTGAAGTCTGGTATTCTTTTTGATACATATCACGTACATAAGTAATTTCATGTATATACATTGTATAGCATAAAACATCATATTAACATCCATGTACATACACGCAGCATAATTGCATACACGCAGCATACCTGTAGCCTGATAGAAGTTTAATGGTGTGTTGACATACTGGATATTGCATATTGGAGTGTTTTTATACACAAAACGCATTGGGCATTTAGGATGTAGCTACATGTTTTTTTAAAGGATCCCATTCAGCTATAACTATGTTATTCCAACCAATTTCATCATTTTCCATACAAACCTTTTACATACCTGTTATCAATTTTTATTCAAGACTGCTGTGTGTGCTGAAAAGTCGATTATGCTGTCATCCATGTGTGTATGTACATGGATGTTATTATGATGTTTAATGCTATACAGTGTATATACTTGAAATGACTTATGTATGTGTTGTATGCCTACGCTATGTGTTTATATCTATCTAATACTTCAACACACCATTAAACTTCTATCAAGTTACAGGTATCAAGTCAATTGCCTCATTCAAAGTCCCAAAATCCCCCCTCCCCCCTCTTTTTACTTGAATAGGGATGGAGGCACATTTATATACATTATGCGCTTCATTAAAATTCCCAAACCTTCCCCCTTTTTTGGATCACCTCCAGATGCCCCTTCCTAGTTCAGCATCTCCACTTAAAATTGATCATACCTTGGAATCACTATATCCAAGCATACTGTAAATTGGATAAAAATATACCTTACTGGATTAGATTACCTTACCAACCACCATTTGTGATTGGTATGGAAAACCTACTTAAAATTATTTAGATGCCCCTGTTACTACACATTCTACATAATTCTCTGATATGGATATTATACCACTAGTTTACTGAAATGTCCTCAATGTTTAGGGATCTCTTGTGGAAGGGGGAATAAAAAAAGTATTTTAATCCAAATACTACAATATCCTGTTGATGACAGCAGTCTGGCAAACCTTGACCAAATATTTTTTTTTTTCTTCAGAAACTTTAATTTGTCATTGTGATGGGGAGAGTTTGATGCCAATGAACCTCTTCAAGCAATCTCAGTTACCATTTTCTCTAGTAGTAAGAAGAGCCGGCAACACTATAATCCTTGAAGTGTAATTTATTGGTACACCTGAGTGACAGTAAAACAATAACTCTGATGTGTTTCGGCAATAGCCTTAGTCGTAGCTGCTATGACTAAGACTATTGCAGAAACGTGTCAGAATTATTGTTTTACTGTCACTCTGATGTACCAATAATGACACTTCAAGGATTACAGTGTTTCTGGCTCTTCTTACTACTGTTGCATTGGAGTGTGTTGGGGCACATTGAGCCACGGCACCTGTGAGTGGACCTGGTGTATGGATTGAGTTGTCCCTGCAGAGAGCGCTGCTACCTTTCTTCTTTTCCATTTTTTCTACCTCCCCTTTAAGATTGGACCAAGTTGGTGCCTTAAACAAGAAAAAAAGGTGTACTATAACAGTAAACCTAGGTCGGACTTTGAAGGCATAAGAAACAACGAAGTATGAAAATAAACACTATTTATTGAAAAATACACAACATGAATAGAACAGTACAGAAACATTAAAAATCATGTATACTGATAGATAATGTGCAGTGAGCCATTGTGTATCTACGCGTTTCAGCTTTAGGCTTCTTCAAGGTTTCAACAGATAGCAAATAAAGAATGGACCTCACTGTCTTGCAAAGAGATACGTCTCACTTAGAAGTATCTGGAAACTGATTCAGATCTATGCACAGATAGGTCAGGTCAGCCCAATCTGGTAGTAAAAGAAGAGCAGGAAAAGTCAGATGGTTCCAGGGACAGGGGCAGAATAATTCACAAAGAGTGGATTCAGGGCCAAAGAGGGGAGCCAAATATGGGCTTCAAAGCCCACCAATCAATGTGGACACCCACCGGGAAAATAGTCCAAATATGAGACGGAAAGATTGTCCACAATATTCAGCAAAATTTTAATATCAAGACAATGATGTGTGGCCCTTGGGAGACAGGCTTATGCTAGTCACAATTTGGTGCCTTATCACAGCATCTGGCCCTACATTTGCAACACAAATTATGGGAGAGTGTTAAAAACTCCTATGCTATAATGATTATACTAGGTGTACTCCCTTATATAATAATTATATTTAAAGGAAATTCCAATTGTATTGAGGTATACAGTGATAATATTCTCAAGGTTTTGTTTTTTCGACTACTATTTTATCTTGCCCAAGTATTTTTTCAACAGATTTGTGCAGTTACAACATGCCCTAACTTCTCAACAAAAACGTACTTATTTGTGCCTGCATTCTGCCCACTAATACACTTTATTGCACAGACGCAATCCAAGAGAGGACTCATAATTAAGATATATAACACTTTAATATCTAATTGTTGAACTTTGCTTTGTCTTTTAAAAGTCATTGTGAGAAGGTTATAGTAGGGTCTGAAATTATTACTGGTTTACCTTTAATATCCCTATCCTCCTCACAGAAATCCACACAATTATCAATTTTTCACAGGGTATGTTGAACCCAGCCATGTCCAAAGTCCGGCCCGTGTTTTCCAGTTTCGGACAGCCCGCCTGGTCATTTTGACATGTATATCTTTTGTGGCCCCCAACGAATCCCCGAGCGCTGGGGGCCACAAAAGATGTACATGCTGGCTGCCTTGGAGGGGACAGGGAGGGGGCAGGACAAATGCCGTACAGGAGTATTTCTTGTTTACAGGGGGACCTCTGAAAAAGGAAGTCCCGTCTCCTACGCTGCCATTGGACAATTGTTCTGTCCATCACAGGAGGCGGCACTTTCTATTAAAGAGGCCGCTGATAAAACAGGAGTTTCTCCTGAATGTCTGTCGGCGCTTGTCCCGCCCCCTCACTGTCTCCTTCAAGGCTGCAGATGTGCATGAATCAGGCTGCACTGATGGCAATGGTGAGTTTGCATTCATGTCAATAGGGGTGCTGCATTCAGGACAACGGGAGTGCTGCATTCAGGGCAAGGGGGTGCTACATTCAGGGCAAGGGGGTGCTACATTCAGGGCAATGGGGGTGCTGCATTCAGGGCAATGGGGGTGCTGCATTCAGGGCAATGGGGGTGCTGCATTCAGGACAAAGGGGGTGCTGCATTCAAGACAATGGGGGTGCTGCATTCAAGACAATGGGAATGCTGCATTCAGGACAAGGGGATACTGCATTCAGGACAAATGAGTGCTGCATTCAGGACTAGTGATGGCCGAACAGTTCGCCCGGCGGTCGTTTCGCGGCGAATTTCGGCTGTTCGCGGTCCGCCCGTTCGGCGGACTATTGGCGTAGTTCGCTCGGCGGACTTCCGCGTTTACTGTGTAAAAGAACTTTGACCTATGATGACACATCCATCATGGGGTACAGGACAGCCAATTGAGACATTACAGCACATGGACACTTGGACATTCCCCCTAACTTATAAATACACCCGATCCGGCGGCCATTTTACATTCTTTCTTCTGTCACTATAGGGAGAGGTTGCTGTGTGGAGCAGGGAGAGATTACAGTGACCCAAATCGCTAGCTATTTGGTACACAAAAGTTCTTTTCAGGACTGGTATAGGTGTTAGGTGTAGTTCAGGATAGGCAGTGCTGTGCTAGTGATTGTTGCAGCAGCCTGAGTGTTTTTTGTCAGTTTATAGAAAGGGACAGGACGGTGTGTGCTGCAGGGACAGCCAGTTTAGTCATTAGCTGTTACTATCAGGTCCACAAAAGTGCTATTTCAATTATTGTTCCAGTAGCCTCTGTTTTGTCAGTTTATATAGGGACAGGCAGGAAGCAGTGTGTGAGGCAGTGAGGGTCAGTTTAATCAGTAGCTGTTACTATTAGTTCCACAAAGGTTCTTTTCAGGACTGGTATCAATGGTATGGTAATAGGCTTGTACACGTATAATATTCTTTCTTCCAAATATAGAAAGAATATTATACTTGACTGCTGCCCTTCTGCTGCAGTCTGCTAATCATTCACAACCCACTTGTTCCACAAAGCTCCTTATAAGGACTGGTAACTTGGTCTGTCTAGGGTGCTACAGTACATAGGGTTGAGTGACGTACAGTCTGCCATTCTATAAGGACTTGTATCGGTCCACAGTACATAGGGTTGAGGTGCACTATTGCTGACCGCTGCCCTATACTGCAGCAGTCCTTCATCGGTATAGGGACTGACGTACATTCTGCTAATCACTCACACACAACCTACTTGGTCCACAAAAGTCCTTATAAGGACTGGTAACTTGGTCTGTCTAGGGTGCTACAGTACATAGGGTTGAGTGAGGTACAGTCTGCCATTCTATAAGGACTGGTATTGGTCCACAATACATAGGGTTGAGGTGCACTACTGCTGACCGCTGCCCTATACTGCAGCAGTCCTTCATCGGTATAGGGACTGACGTACAGTCTGCTAATCACTCACACACAACCTACTTGGTCCACAAAGGTCCTTATAAGGACTGGTAAGGTATAGGGTACTACAGTACATAGGTTTGAGTGAGGTACAGTCTGCCATTCTATAAGGACTGGTATCGGTCCACAATACATAGGGTTGAGGTGCACTACTGCTGACCGCTGCCCTATACTGCAGCGGTCCTTCATCGGTATAGGGACTGACGTACAGTCTGCTAATCACTCACACACAACCTACTTGGTCCACAAAAGTCCTTATAAGGACTGGTAAGGTATAGGGTACTACAGTACATAGGGTTGAGTGAGGTACAGTCTGCCATTCTATAAGGACTGGTATCGGTCCACAATACACAGGGTTGAGGTGCACTACTGCTGACCGCTGCCCTATACTGCAGCAGTCCTTCATCGGTATAGGGACTGACGTACAGTCTGCTAATCACTCACACACAACCTACTTGGTCCACAAAGGTCCTCATAAGGACTGGTAAGGTATAGGGTACTACAGTACATAGGGTGATTGAGGTACAGTATATGCCTGTACCCTCCTCTTTGAAGAGGTTGAGCGGTGTCATATTTCTACTGGGGCTGCTTATTATGAGGGGCTCCCACCATCCCTGTGCTGTGCTGATTTCCTCCTGGAGCTGCTTATTATGAGGGACTCCCACCACCCCTGTGCTATGCTGACATCCTCCTGGGGCTGCTTATTATGAGGGGCTCTCACCATCCCTGTGCTATGCTGACATCCTCCTGGGGCTGCTTATTATGAGGGGCTCTCACCATCCCTGTGCTATGCTGACATCCTCCTGGGGCTGCTTATTATGAGGGGCTCCCACCATCCCTGTGCTATGCTGACATCCTACTGGGGCTGCTTATTATGAGGGGCTCCCACCATCCCTGTGCTATGCTCATTATGAGGGGCTCCCACCATCCCTGTGCTATGCTCATTATGAGGGGCTCCCACCATCCCTGTGCTATGCTGACTTCCTCCTGGGGCTGCTTACGGTGCAGGTGTCAGTGCTGTATATCACAGTGCTGATGTCAGTGCTGTATATCACGGTACTGCTGTCAGTGCTGTATATCACAGTGCTGGTGTGAGTGCTTTATGTCACGCTGCTGATGTCAGTGCTCTCTATCACGGTGCTGCTGTCAGTGCTGTATATCACGGTGCTGGTGTGAGTGCTTTATGTCATGCTGCTGATGTCAGTGCTCTCTATCACGGTGCTGCTGTCAGTGCTGTATATCACGGTGCTGGTGTGAGTGCTTTATGTCACGCTGCTGATGTCAGTGCTCTCTATCACGGTGCTGCTGTCAGTGCTGTATATCACGGCGCTGGTGTGAGTGCTTTATGTCAAGCTGCTGATGTCAGTGCTCTCTATCACGGTGCTGCTGTCAGATGACTCTATCACGGTGCAGGTGTCATTGCTGTATGTCACGCTGCTGGTGATCATCTCCTGCACCCTCTTCTTTGCCTACCCTGGTCCCTGACCTTCCCTCTCCTCCATTGCCTTCATGCACTCCACAGTCCTGAATTGTCACAACATTTTCCCATATAAAAAAATAATGCTTGTAGTTGTCGATCCCAGATTCACCTCATACATGTGTTATGTTATTAGCCATGTGGTGGGACTATGTTTGCACAGCTATTAATTATTTTGTGGCTGCAAATTTGACCTGTAGGTTTGCGAAGTTCGCCTCCCATTGAAGTCAATGGGGCCCGCCGCGAACGTTCCGGTTCGCGAACTATTGGCCACGTTCGCGGTCCGCGTTCGCGAAACGTCCCGTCGGAAGTTCGTCCATCACTATTCAGAACAATGGGGTGCTGCATTCAGGACAAGGGGGATGCTGAATTCATGACAACGGGGGTGCTGCATTCATGACAATGGGTGTGCTGCATTCAGGACAACAGGGGTGCTGCATTCATGACAACAGGTGTGCTGAATTCATGACAAGGGGGTGCTGCATTTGGGGCAACGGGGATGCTGCATTCAGGACAAGGGGGTTCTACATTCAGGGCAAGGGGGGGTGATGCATTTAGGACAAGTGGTGTGCTGGATTCAGGACAAGGGGGGTGCTGCATTCAGGACAAGGGGGTACTGTATTCCGGACAAAGGGGGTGCTGCATTTATGGCACTTGTGAGGCTGCATTGATGGGCACTGACACTTATTTTGCTTCACAGTTCCATATTTAAAATTTAAGATTTTTTCCTGAATCTTCCTTCATAAAGTGAAGGTGCATGTTATACGCCAATAAATACGATATATCCAAATAACATGCCCAAGTTCATCTCTTTACTCACACACAGCCAAAAAGCAAGATAATTCTTGTTCGGCCATGTATTAGTGCTCGGATGAACACACTAATGCCGCGTACACACGACCAGACTTTTCAACATCAAAAGTCAGACGGAACAATTCCGGCAGACTATTCGATCGTGTGTGGGCTGCAGCAGACTTTTGATTCGCAAAAGTCTGACAGACTTTAGAAATGGAACATGTTTCAAATTTTTCCGCCAGAACTCCGCCGGACCCAGTTCCTACCGAGAAATCCGCTCGTGTGTATGCTAGTCCAGACAAAAACTGACGCTAGGGAAGCTATTGGCTACTGGCTATGAACTTCCTTATTCTAGTCCAGTCATACGTCATCACGTTCGAATCCGTCGGACTTTGGTGTGATTGTGTGTGGCCAAGTCCGTTCATTCGAAAATTCTGTCAGAATTCTGTCAGAACTCCGTCAGAACTCCATCGAAAGTCTGTCGGACTTAAGCCCGGTCGTGTGTACGCGGCATTAGACCAAATTTTAATGGTTCACAGAATTTTTGGCAAAATGGTTGGCCCTGATGCATGTTTACTTCATCAAATCTGGCCCTCTTTGAAAAAAGTTTCGACACTCCTGGTAGAACCCCTCAAAAGGGCCACAACCATACCACATCACATGCAGTCAAAATGAGGAGGATACCTTGCCAAGGAGGACCACTCTGCCAAGGCACTTTCTCTGTATGTTGATATAACCGTACTCGTTAACCCCTGTAACCCTACTTGTAAAAACTGTAAATTGTAAATAAAAACACATACTTTTTGGCAAGTCCTTAAAAAAAAAAGAATCCCTCCTTACAGATGCATTGGCAAACACATCATGCAGCAATGGAGATCCATGTAAATCACTGGGAATTACACCCTCTGGCCTTCTGAAACAATATGCATGACTACATGTCCACACCCACTATCTACCACATGTCAATTACAGTTCATTGAGCTGTCATCTGGAATATAAACAAGGGATGAGGATAATGGATGGCATCATTGATAAAATATGGTCATAGCTAAGTTTGGTCAATGTCCACGTGGCCATATTTAGACAATGATATCAGCCACTAATCCTGCCCCCTTGCCATATTGCTGTTGATTCCTGGTCAGCAACGGAACTGGGTTAGGTGATGTCACTGGTTGCTATGGATGAAGTGGGTGCAGGCACCCACTGCTTCCTTACCAGCCTTGCACCCTTTAAAACTAAAAATCTGTACATATTGTCTTCTTCTTCTGGTGGTTTGGTGGATCCTAAACATGGTATAGGGCAGCACCACATAATTATATGCTACTGCTTCCTGCAGCATTCTCCTGTGAGTCCAGGGGAGGAGATAGTAGACCCTTAGCTCTTAGTTTATAGAAGTATGTTGAATGGTGCTGGAAGAGTAGCAATGCAGCATTAATAAATCAACTGTATGAAGTGTTTATAGGTTCCTAATGTTAGTGTTTTAATATGCTTTCCCATTGCAAATATTGGAGTCAAAAAGTAGACTGGTTGCTTTGCACATCATATGCACAGCTTTTTAAAATAATCCCAGAGTTCATAAATATTTTGCATGCTATTTACAATTAAACTGTACTTGTTGCAAAAAAAAATCATTAATTAAAACAAACATATCTGGAAATGCAAGGGTGGAGTACAAAGCTACCCCTTATGACTATATGAAATTGTACAATAGCCCTACTTCCAAATCTCTTAAGATTAATTGCATACTTTACAGAAATATTTATATTCATCCTCGGGTTTGTAGATGTTAAGCAATAAACCTCTCTAAGTCCCATTTTTAGGAGATTTTGTTTATCTGTTCTATCACACAGTATTTAATGTGCAGCTATTGATTGCTTTAAATAATTCCTCTACCAGTGTTTGCTATGCTGTGGATTTATCCCCTTACCTCTTGACGTTTATAGCTCCAAATGTCCAATCTTTGCACGTTTTCTTCTTTCAGGAGCTCCATGTGCCTTTAATTGTATATATTTTAACATAAAATCAATATTACAATTCCCCCAATTTATAACACTATACAAATGAGTAAACAGATTAGTATTTCTGCAGCAATAACACAATGATGTTTTTGGAACAGTTTTTATGGCTGTTTAATGATATAGATCTTTTCAATCCATAGCGCAAATTAATAGGTCATTGACTGGCATTAACACACATTTATATATAATGGTAATAATGCTCATGTGTTGTTAAATTTAACTTACTCTTCTATTCCATTTAGTTTAAAATATCTTCTTTTCTGGTTCTGTCCAGGGTGCTGAATTGCAAGTGAAGTTATAATGCTAGTAACTAAACAAAGGTAAAACTTGGAAGGACCATCAAAATATTGGTATGACATATTTCACTATTCCTAAAATTATTTTTTAATACTGTAATCAATCTGATTAAAACAAACAAACAACAAATATGAGCTATTAAAACAAAAAAAATACAAAAAACTGATGCAAATAGTAGCAACCAATTAATAGTCTGCTATTATTTTCAAATCTTCACTAGAAAAATGGCATTTGTTGTGACAATTTTATCTGAGCGTGACGCCTCCTCTTTCCAATGCATGTGTATTAATCAACAATAAATTTGGTATATACTATATTAATTGGTATGAAAGATAATAATATGCTTGACAAGAAAAAAAAATGGTAAAAAAAGAATGGGAAACGAAGGTGAGTTGTTGCCTATAGTCGCAAATCAGATCACTTGTTTCTTTTTTTCAGATGGCACCTGTACATCCAGGTTCCTGCTGTGACGTGGGAGTATGACGTCAGAGGCGCACAGAGGTGCCAGCACAATAGACATCCCAACCAATGGGGATGCATCTGCACCATGGCAAGGAGGTATAGACACCAAGGCGGCACTGCTGATGGAAGAAAGTCCAGGAAATCCAAACCAAGACCATGGGGTGGAGCCATGGACATATTCACCCATGTCATTGTCCACAGCTCAATACTATGGACAAGTGGGCAACCTGGATACAACCACCTCAGGAGCCATAATCCAGGGTGCCACTGACACCACCAACCAAGGAGGGTCACGAAAACAGGCTGTCTTCATATGGCTGTGAAATCCAATAGGAACCAAAGTTAGACACAGTGCTCTCAGTAATGAACTCTTAGTGACACAAGTGGTCTGACAAGCCCTCTCCCCTTTTCTGCAAGTGTCTATGTGCTAAGGGGTGTGGTTTGTTACTCAGCTATGCCAGCACAGGACATTGCAAAGTGAGAACAGAAGAGTACATTTTTACAAACAGAAAACAATATTTAAGGGCATTTCCAAGCTAAATTCACTAAAAACTAAATATTTCACATGTTAGGGAACACCACTATAAAGAATTAAAAATGTGTGAGACATCAGTTGGGCTTTAAGTAATAGGACAGTAGGCTTTGCTGCACTTAATTAATTGTTTTCATCTAAATACATATTCTAGGCCACCATCCATGCAAACTAACTAAACAGAAGTGCATTGTAATAAATAAGGGTCATCTTTCTCCTTTTGTGTTTTTTTTTTTTTTCTAAAAAAAATACAAAAAAAAAAACTGTACTAATTTAAAGCTGAGCGAAAAGCCCTTGCTGGAGTCAAGAAATACTTCTTCTGAACATTTGCCCTTCATGATAGAAAATGGAAGGTGCTTTAATTGAAAGAAGTGAGGCTTCTGAACTCAGTTACAGGCTAATGGGAAAGGTAGGATTGATGACAGTTCGCTGTTAATATATTAGCGAAGGTCTAATTCTAGCAGTATGGGATAACTAACCCTTACAATGGCCTTTCCTGCTTTATTAGCAATTGTTCTGTTCTCATGAAAAGAAATCAATCCCTACACTGGAGTTGCAGGGATGCTGCAATTACTCAGTTAAAATGCTGAATGTGAAATGGAAAGAGTGAACAAGACTTGGGGCCATCCGTGTTACGGAAATATCACTCCCAGACATACGAATATATGAGTCAGTTCAGATCACCAGGATCGGAGCACAGGAGACCATGGTAAAAAGCATAGCCTCAAAATACCATTTTACTGAAAGTGCCATCACACTAAACTTCCAGGGAAATACTGGAGTTCCCTGCTTTGTACTGTAAATGTCTATAATTTCATTTCATAGACTGCAGATAATAAATCTATAAATATACAATTACTAAAATAACTTTTAATATGAGTGAGAACTAGATCTGAACTTAAAGAAATTACATTTAGCTTGCGAAAGCACTACGTGTTATAAACAATTGAAATATTTGAAAATAAAATAGCTGATTTCACCTTTTTTTCATCCTTTATTGCTTCCCAGTCCTGCTGATCCCATGCAGCCTTTTTACAGCCACTTTCTGTTGTTCAATAAGTATTTATTGAAAAAGAAAGGTGTTCATAGTATAATGTTACATTATAAGAATTATATTGGGTAATAAACCAAGTTCAGATATGTTAGGCTCTTTCAATACATATTTATGCCTGAACCATGTACGTTTAGACAACATCTGTAAGTAAAACAGAACTCACAGATAATGAACAGTGAAATATGAAAAGAAAAGAGGCATGTGGTTTATGCTTAGAAAGGAAAGACTAAAAGAAAATGAAGGGGGGGGGGGGTTGGGGGGTTCTGCCCCATGCACCTAGTACCATGAGTAAGTAAAGCACACTAACCATTAAAATGTTCAGTCAGATTGGGACATAATTTCTGCCTATGCAGATGAAAATTTGAAGGCGAACCAGCAGGCCCATATCTTGTGTGAGATAGAAGCTAGATCTCCAAATTCATATGGAAGATCTTCCATATGATACAACCTGTAGCCATTGGCGTATTGTAGGTATAGCAGACTGTTTCCAATATCTGGGTATAGGTGACTTTGCCGCATTCAAAAGATGCGGGGTGATAGACTTTTTATATCAGCCTAGTAAATGTATTACTCCCGCGCTGTCAGATAAAGATTAAGGGTACACCGCAGCAAACACCTGGTAAGCTGATCCTTAACAGATATGTCCCATACAGACGGTCGGATATTCCAACGACAAAATCTGTCCGATTTTTTCTGACGGATTTTGGCCCAAACTTGTCTAGCATACACACGGTCGCACAAAGTTGTCGGAAAATCCGATCATTGTGAACGCGGTGACGTAGAACACGTACGATGGCATTATAAACGGGCTAGTAGCCAATAGCTTTCGTCTCGTAATTTATTCTGAGCATGCATGGCACCTTGGAATTGTCTACACACGATCGGAATTTAAACGATCGGATTTTAGATCTTGCTCTCAAACTTTGTGTGTCGGAAATTCCCGACAGAAAAAGTCAGATGGAGCCCACACACGATCGGATTTTCCGACAACACAATGCAATCGCACATTTTCCGCTGCAAAGTCCGACCGTGTTTGTAAAATGGTGATGTGCTGTGAACCTAGTAAATTTACTAAAATGACTATTACTAAAATAAAGTGCTGGTGCAAAGTTAGAACACACAATGCGTATCATTGCAATCTTACTGGGTACTAAAGTGCAAAGTTAAACAATGTTCAATAACAGGTGATGATAACTTAAAACTAATCACATAAACAATGAAATAAACTGCCGTGCAATCTTAAAATTAAATCTTAAACTGCTGTGCAATTAAAATTGCATGGCAGTTTATTTCACTGTTTATGTGATTATTTTTAAGTTATCATCACCTGTTATTGTTGAACATTGTTTCACTTTGCACTTTAACACCCAGCAAGATTGCACTGATACGCATTGTGTGTTCTAACTTTGCACCAGTACTTATTTTAGTAATAGTAATTTTAGTCATTTTAGTAGGTTCACAGCACAACATTACCATTTTATATCAGCCTACTCCAATATAGAACTGATGACCAATAGGGGGGAATAAGTGAGCATTACCACCAGATGTGTGCATGCGTTGCCACCCCACCACACCCCCTCCAGCAAAGTTCAGAGACCTCAGAAAACAATTTGTGAAGAAATTCTGGTGTATGGTGCCAGCTCACTAGGAGCTTGTAGTAAGTCTCTGTGATTTTAGATAAGACAGAGGATGTATGTGTCAATTGAAGAATGCTAGAGTGTCGGTTATCCGTTAAAGGGTGATGTAGGTCCACTTCCCATTTTGTTAAGAGGATAGGCCAGGCATTAGAGTCTGAAGATAATAAGGCTTTGTAGAATAGAGAAATAACTTTCTGTGGAGGCTGTGCTTGGTCCAGAACACTTTCCACTGGTGTTAGATCTGCAAGTGTGTGTAGTGGTTTCGGGAGAGATTTAACAAACATAACAAGTTGATTGTATGTCCAGTGATCCATAGTTGCAACTGTAGTGGAATTTAGTATAGAGGTTATTAATGCGAGTAAACCTTTAGAAGATAAGACATAATATAGCAGATTTGGCAGTTGAGGTAGCCAAGTGCAATATTGTGGGTCAAGTTCCCCCGATGGGAAGAATGAGTGACCTGTTGGGTGCATCAGGGGTGAATTATAAAGCCATTTGCACAACTTACAGAGAGAGTCCCAAGTCATAAAGGTAGACTTGGTGTCAGGGCTGGGCTCAGCCCTTCCTTCTCTGAGCTGGCCTCTCAGCTGTCGGCTAATTGCCAGACCCTTTTCCTCCACAGTGACTGACCTGTTGATGATATCCTGCTCATCACTCCTGCCTACTTAAGCCGTCCAGCCCAGATGATCTCTGCCTTCGCCTTGGTCACATCTCTAGAGATGCTCTCCTGTGTTCCTGTTAAAAGACTTGCTTGGATGACATTCCTTCTGGCTCCAGATCCTGTTTGCTGTTCTACTATGCTCATCTTTGGCTCCCTGACATTTTGTCTTGTCTGACTATCTGTTCCGGGTTCCTGAACTCTGGCTATGTTTTGACTATGTTTACTTTGTTTACCTTTTTTAATATTATTAAACAAGTAAGATTTAACTGTATTTCTGTCTCAGTCTGATTCATGGTTTATGACACTTGGTCAGTGGGGAAGTACATTTAGACGATGTGTGAAAGCTCTGGGATATATCCAGAGCTGCGGGAACAACTCTGCGCTACTTAGGTCATGCTCCAGTTGCACCCACAGCTTGGACCTTCTGTAATGTTTCCAATATGACATTCTATTCTGATCGCCCTAAAATATTTTTTAAAATCAGGAAGAGCAAACCCTCCTTCAGATTTATATTTAAAAAGTTGAGCGCGTGAGATATGAGGGTGCTTACGATGCCATATGTACTTGCACACCAAACACATCAGCACCGTAAAGAAACCTGGAGGAATCTTATAAGGGATCATCTGGAATAGGAACAGCAGTCTGGGTAAAACATTCATCTTTATCACACTAATTCTTCCCAACAATGAGTGGGCCATCTGGTTCCATTTTTGGAGGTCATAGCGTATGGAATTTAATAGAGGAATGTAATTTTCCCTAAACTGAGATGCTGGGTTAGGCATAAGATAGATTCCTAGGTATTTCAACTTACAGGGTTTCCAGGAAAACAGGAAAAGAGGTTTTAAAAGAGAGGCAGTTTTATGAGGAACGGAAATATTCAGAATTTCAGACTTAGACAGTTTGCTTTTAAAATTGGAGAGAGAACCAAAGATATAAAAAGCCGACATAAGGTTAGGTAAGGTGACATTGGGCTGTTGCGTATATAAAACAATATATATTCAGCATAGGCCGCATATCTATGTTCATAAGTTCTGACTGTATTGCCATGCATATTGATATTACGTCTTATTGTCGCTAAGAAGGGTTCCAGGGTGAGGGCAAATAATATTGATGATAAGGGGGCTCCCTGTCTAGTCCCATTGTATAAAGTGAATAAAAGTAAAGTGTATAAAGGTGCTGCTTAGGTACCCTAAGCAGCACCTTTATACACTTTACTTTTATTCATAAATCGCCCACAGCCCAACTTCGTATAAATGGTACCCATTTATACGAAGTTGGGCTGTGGGCGATTTATAAAGGGCCGAAATCCTATTTAGCATAATAGGTCCTATTCTTAAGAAAGATCGAGTCGACATCAGATATTCCCAGTCCACCCTATCAAAAACTTTTTCAGCATCAGTGAAGAGAAGAAGGGTAGGCTGGGAAGATCTATACACATGTGCTATTAAAGATAGGGTACAAGAGGAATTATCACGTTCCTCTCTGCTCGGTATGAAGCCTGTTTGGTCTCCTGAGACCCATTGTGGTATTAGGGGGAGAAGTCTCGTTGCTAATGCCTTAGAGTATATTTTGGCATCTAGGTTTAGTAGGAAGATTGCTCTGTAACTTCCACATATACTAGGATCTTTACCAGGCTTGGGAATTATTGTAATGTGTGCATGAAGAGTTTCTGATCTTAGGGCACTCCCTGCTGTAATGGTATTAGTATATGCCATTAGCAGTAAGGCCATCTGGGCCAGGAGCCTTATCGTTTGCCATAGATTTGAGTGCTAACCACAGCCACTTTCTGTTGACATGAAGACACTCCAGTGATAGTTACATGACATTTCTGCACTTGTTTCCAAATAGTTGGTAACAGTAGTAGGCCATGCCTATGCAATGTGTGATAAAGCAGCCACTTGTAGACTCCATCAGAAACCCATGGGACAAAGTGACAATATAAGAGCACAACTGGGAGAGTGTTGTTACCCTAAAGCAGGAAGTGGCTACACAAAGACCATGCCTTGCCTTTCTGGATCACCGGGTATTTCAGTGAAACATCTAGATTTGAAAAAAAAGTTTTAAAAGTGACATGCTAAAGCTTCTATGAGCTACAGAGTATAAAAAGGCCAAACTTTTTTTTTTGGATAGGTTTTGGAGTAGGTAAATACATTCTTGTCTGTTTTTTTTTTTTGCTCTGGATGTTCTGTTCCAGAAATTTCCCTTTACTTTCTGTTCTGGTAACCCAACAAATGTAAACAAAGAGAAGTTCCAACCTTTAGCCGCTCTAAAAATAAACTAAGTTTTGGATATTATTACACTTTAAACGCTATAACTTGTTAAATGTTATATTATATTTTTAGTAAATTATACATAAAATGGCATAGCTGAGGCTACAATAATCAGTAATATCCCCGTCCCCCTCTGACAACCCGGGGAAAGCCATAGGGAAGTCCCCGTGCGTCAGAGGAGGGTGGCCATGCCCACCGTTATTTAAGAAGTGTCAGAGGAATCGAAGCGTCACACAGCTGAAGACTCCCACAGAGGCGGATCATGCGGACGGCACGGAGAAGAAGCTGGAGCAAGATGCGGGACAAGTAGAGCGGAGGAAGAAGAAGAAGAAGATGGAGAAGAAGAAGAAACAAGAACACTGAAGGAAGACCAGAAGAAAGAAGATGAAAGAACAAGGGCAAAGAAGAAGAAATTAATAAAGGACCCGCAGACCCCCACAACCACTGGGCAAGGGTTGTGGGGATGAGGCCCTTCTCCCCATCAACATGGGGGCAAGGTGCTTTGAGGGACTACCTCAAAGCACCCTCCCAATGTTGAGGGCATTTGGCCTGGTATGGTTCAGGAGGGAATGGCGCTCTCTCATCCCCCCCTCTTTTCCTGCAGCCTGGCAGGTTGCGTGCTCGGATAAGGGTCTGGTATAGATTTTTGGGGGGACCCCACGCCATTTTTTTTTTTTTAATTGGTGCGGGGTTCCCCTTTGGGGAAATCCCCATGCCGTTTTTATCAATTAACTTTTATGTGTATTGCGGACCGACAATTCATTGTAGCCGTGAGTAGTTTTAATTTTTTTTTTCCTTTAGAAATGTATTTTTGCTGTCAGACTGTTGCAAACACGGGAAACATGCATCCCTTTACAGGCATACTATAGACACCCTCCAGGTACGAAATTTAAAGGAATATTACACTTTTATTGTTTCACTTTAAACATTATTAAAATCACTGCTCCCGGAAAAAGTTTGTTATAAAAACTTTTTTTTGCAATGATACATGTCCCCTGGGGCAGGACCCAGGTCCCCAAACACTTTTTATGACAATACCATGCATATAAGCCTTTAAAATTAGCACTTTTGATTTCTCCCATAGACTTTTAAAGGGTGTTCCGTGGCTTTCAAATTTGCCGCAAACACCCAAAATTGTTCGCTGTTTGGCGAACTGGTGAACAACCAATGTTCGAGTCGAACATGAGTTCAACTTGAACATAAAGCTTGTCCCTGATGAGGATATCTGGGATCAGTTCACAGAAAGTTTTGTGGCTCTTAACACTTATGCTTACTAACCTCTGTAAGCCCCTGTACACACGGTCGGAGATTTCGACAACCAAATCCGTCGGATTTTGTCCGCCGGATCTTGTCCGAAACTGTTGCATACACACGGTCGGACAAAGTTGTCGAAAAATCCGATCTTTCAGAACGGGATAATGTAATTTCGTTACGATGGGACTACATTCAGGCTAGTAGGCAATAGCTTTGATGTAGGAATTTGATCTGAGCATGCGTGGCACTTTGTCCAATCAAAATTCTCTACACATGATCGGAGTATGTCCTATCGGACCAGTTTGTCGGAAAATATTTCCAACAAGTTGGAAAATTGGGTCAGACGGATATTCCGACGGTATCAGTCCGATGCATACCACACACAGTCGGATTATCCGACAACACGGTCCGATAGGACACATTCCGATGGATTCTCCGACCGTGTGTACAAGGGCTAAGAAAGATGTATATACTTACCTATTTTCAGCTCACTCTGGTCCAGTCATGTGATCTCTCCTCTGTCAGCCAGCGGTGGCTCCAGTTGAGAAAAGAGAGCGCTCCAACAATGGCTAGTAAAGCCTGGAGCGATGATGTCACCCATAGGTTTCAATGGCCCTTCCAATGTCAATGTTCCCCACTCTTCTCTGAAGCAGGGTTTCTGAAACACGTAAACTGGAACACATGACCAGACCAGACCAAACCAGTGCATTTGATGAAGTGGAGATCATAACATCACTGCCCCACCTGCCCACATTGTCCAATCAGAGAATGCTTGGCATTCTTTGAAAATATGCAAAGGTTTACCTGAATTATCCCCCCGCCGAGCAAGTGACCTCTCGTGTTTACAATGCAACAACAGTGCAGCCACTCAGCACAGGGCCCAGAAACTAGTGGGGATCACTGAAGCAGCAGTGCCTACTTCAATGATTTCCAACTTCCATGGAGATCCCACAGGTATGGCACATTTGTACTTACATTGGTCCAAGCTGGATCTTAGGTTAAAGTCATAGTAATATTTATTGTAGCATCTACCGTATATACTCGAGTATAGGCCGACCCGAATATAAGCCGAGGCCCCCAATTTACCCCCAAAAAAACTGGCAAACTTATTGACTCGTGTATAAGCCGAGGGTGAGACATGCCTGTCCATCCCTGTGTGTGTGTCCGTCCATCCCTGTGTGTCCGTCCATCCCTGTGTGTCCGTCCATCCCTGTGTGTCCGTCCATCCATCCCTGTGTGTGTGTGTGTCCATCCATCCATCCATCCCTGTGTGTGTGTGTCTCCATCCATCCATCCATCCATCCCTGTGTGTGTGTGTCTCCATCCATCCATCCATCCATCCCTGTGTGTGTGTGTGTCTCCATCCATCCATCCATCCCTGTGTGTGTCTCCATCCGTGTGTGTGTGTGTGTGTGTGTGTGTGTGTGTGTGTGTGTGTGTGTGTGTGTGTGTGTGTGTGTGTGTGTGTGTGTGTGTCCAGCCTACCTTTGTCCCGAGCCTCCGTCCCGTGCCTTGCCTCCTTGCCTCCGTCCCGTGCCGTGACTTGCCTCCTTGCATCCGTCCCGTGTCGTGCCGTGCCTTGCCGCCGCCGTCCCGTCCCGTCCCGTGCCGTGCCTTCCCTTGCCTCCGTCCCGTGCCCTCTTCGTCGGCGGCCATTGTAAAGTTCAAAAGCTGCGCCGCCGCCTTCGCCTGTGATAGGCGGAACACTGAATTTCCCAGCAGCCTGTGTTCCGCCTATCACAGACGTCGTATCATCCTCGTCCGTAGTACGAGGATGATACGATGTCCGTGATAGGCGGAACACAGGCTGCTGGGAAATTCAGTGTTCCGCCTATCACAGGCGAAGGCGGAGCCGGAGGCGCGGCTTTTGAATAGAATGGCCGCTGTCTGTCTGCTCGACACGCTGATCGAGCGGGCAGACAGCGATGACTCGAGTATAAGCCGAGGGGGGCACTTTCAGCCTCAAAAAAGAGGCTGAAAATCTCGGCTTATACTCGAGTATATACGGTATTTTATGCTTCCATATTTTACATGCTTTGCTACTAACAGTTTTATTTTTTTATTTTTATTTTCTACTGGCCTAAAGTAATGACACATTCCCTGCATGCATTACTTTTCGCTGTGACTGTGGTACACTGTGGACATACTAACAGGTTACGATTACCTTGAAGTGATTTTGTCATTTTTGTCTATACATACACAAAATCTTAAAAAGTGGGGGGAGATGAAAAAGATCAAAATAAGTCATGTTAGATTCGATTGAAGAAAAACAACTATGACACAGGTGGACACTAATGAGAGGCACTGATGAGGGTGTGTTAGCTAGGTGTTTTAACAACTTAAGGACCGAGCCTCTTTTTCCGATTCGGTGTTTACATGTTTAAAACAGTTTTTTTTGCTAAAAAAATTACTTAGAACCCCCAAACATTATATATTGTTTTTTTCTAACACCCTAGAGAATAAAATGGCGGTCATTGCAATACTTTTTTTCACACTATATTTGCACAGTGGTCTTACAAGCGCACTTTTTTTGGAAAAAATTCACTTTTTTGAATAAAAAAATAAGACAACAGTAAAATTAGGCCAATTTTTTTTATATTGTGAAAGATTTACACTGAGTAAATTGATACCCAACATGCTGCGCTTCAAAATTGCGCCCGCTTGTTTAATGGCATCAAACTTTTACCCTCAAAAATCTCCATAAGCTCTACCGATCGTGGCGATACCTCACATGTGTGGTTTGACTACCGTTTTCATATGCGGGCACAGCGTTCGCTTCTGCACGCAAGCTCGTTGGGACGGGGTGTTTTTAAAAAAATATATTTTTTTCTTATTTATTTTACTTGATTTTATTTATTTTTACACTGTTTTTTTAAAAAAAAAAAATTGGATTACTTTTATTCCTATTACAAGGAATGTAAACATTGTAGTAGAAAAAAGCGTGACAGGTCCTCTTAAATATGAGATCTGGGGCCAAAAAGTCCTCAGATCTCATATTTGGACCTAAATGCAATAAAATAAAATAAAATGTAATTTGAAAAAATGACATTGAAAAAATTTGCCTTTAAGAGGTATGGGCGTAAGTGACGTTTTGACGTCGCTTCCGCCCTGCTATGTTATAGAGACGGGTGGGAGTGGGGGCCGCCGATAAAGTACACACGACCGGCGCCAGAAGAGATATCCCTCTTCAAAAAATGGACGTAAATTGTCGTGCGCCAGTCGTAAAGTGGTTAAATAGCCTTGCAGGAGGTAAATGTCTTTTTTGCATGTGTGTGCTGTAATATTTTTTTCTGTTGTATGATCTTATGGCTGCACCATGTTTAGTGCATCTTTTAGGGAGTCCCCTTCAAATATTTTGTTTGTCTATTGTATGGATTCTGACCAAATCCTTTTGGACAGGAGCACCCCACTCCCTCATCAGTGCCTCTCATTAGTGTCATAGGTGGAGACCTTTAGTTCTCCCATATAGAGGAGTGTATGGCTCCCATGGTCCAGAGAAGCAAGATCTCCCAGTCTATGGATAGTGTAGGACCCACTAACATGGGGTACTTTGTTGCAGTAAGTGGGCTTAAGCAACATATAGCAATATGGTGTGACCAAATCCCCATATTTTTTATAATGTTTTTTGAAAATGTCTAGGTGTTTTAAATAGCCCTGCAGGAGGTAAATGTATTTTTTGCATGTGTGCACTGTAATAGTTTGTTCATATTAGATTGAAGAACACACAACTGATATATTATAGTGTAAAATAGGATATAAGGTTGAACTTATACTATATACTATACTATATAGCTGCTACGTCAGCCTTCCCCATCACTTGACCCGCATCATGTTGACTTTATGCCACGTGACACGGCTGTCGTCTCGCACAGAACTATGGGCCTTGTAGGCCTATGGTGCTGAGGTGTGCACATGCGCGAAGGCCCTCACTGTCCGTTCACGATCGGTGACGTCAGACGCTGATCGCGTGGGGGGCCTATAAAACAAGCCTGTCCAGCATTCATTTCGCTGGACTCCAGGGGCGCCTATGTTTATTCCAATCATCCTAATGGTAGGCTCCTTCACTCCCCTTGAATTCTGATACATTTATTTGGCCGCTTCGGCACTCTTTATATTTGTTTGTTTATATCATTTTTTTAGGTGGTCCATTTTCCCAATATGAAGCTAATACCTGCTTTACTTTCAATATATACCACCATTACCTCAACCGGGTGATTTACACACCTGGAATTGGGGCAGTGTGATTAGAATGTCTAGGTGAGTTTTTTTTATCTATGCCCTTCTGGCGCTTTCATTGTAGTCACCAGTTTTTGCTTTGCCTTGGAGTCATACACTAACTCTGTTCTCAAGTTTTTCCCTATTTTCAGTTCTCATGGTGTTTAAATCACAGACATCATGCATTATCATCCTTCCCTTCTGTCATTTACATTGCCATCAACTTGGCACCCCTGCATTTAGATTTATGATTTTAATATCACATAATTTGTAAGTATTGAGGTATTGAAGTTAGCCCTCCTGTTCGGAATATAATTTATTCTGACTATGTCCTTTATGTTTTATATTGATACACATTTTATCCTTCTTATGCTAGGATTCTGATAAGCCCCCTGCAGCCACAAGTGGTATGCAGTGCTGTCCGGTTGATTCTTCGGGGGGGGGGGGCCTTATCTGCCATTGGGGCTATGGGGGTAGGTATTTGGACATTTTTGGGGGGGTGCATTAGTTACGGGGAGTTAATTATAGCCATGCCATGCCTCCAGAATTCTTAAAACATAATATATATCTTAAAATGTTATACATGTTGATTATTATTATTGTGTCTTTTCTTTGTTTTATCTAGAATCAACATATTTGTACAGGTTAACGACATAAATTGTCCTGAAGAAGCCAATGTTTTGGCAAAACATGTAGGAACTTATGACCTGTAAAGTATTTTAGCCATCTAAACACCAAGGCCTATTCTAAATGTACATTCCCTTGTTCTGTTTGTGTCTACACACCCATGTGTATATATATAATATGCTGCTTTGCTTTTTATCTTTGTACCAAATACAATTTACAAACTTTTTAAGTACTATATGTAACATTTACATTTTTTGGCACTGTTCCTACCCTCACTCAATCTCCTATACTATAAAGTATTGTCCCACATAAAAGTGATATGCCAGCTATGGGTGGACCCTTGTATACAACATCATTCCACTCACTAGTGTCTTATACCTCCTAGGAATTCCAGTGGCAAACTTTCTCAAGTAGAGTTGTCTGCTATGCTCACCACTTGTAGACATTGTAAAGCTATAAAAGGTGACACCATTAATGTACATCATAATAAATATGAAATCTATAGTAATTACCATGGATAAGGGATAGAACAGGAGCAAAGATAGTGATTCAAGGGTCCCCAAAAAATCTAAAAAGAAACCAGCAGATGAATCTATCCTCTAGCATCCACAGTAAACAGAAATATCAATTTAAAGTTGAAGATAGGCAATTTTTTTTACATTTTGGATACAGTAAGGGAGGGTCATAACCCCTGTCAGTTTATTTTTTGCTACCTGTGTCCCATTGAGATTTCCCTTCACTTACTGTCCCGTAGCCAAAACAGGAAGTGAGAGGAAATCCCTGCAAAATAAGGGAATTCCTTTGGGACCCACAGAGGTCACCGGAGCTAGTGTTCCCATAGGAAGATTTCTCCTGTATTACTTTTCCAGAGACAACCCAAAATGTGGGTTTTTTCTGTTACTTTCACTTTCAATGATAAAACAAGAACAAATAGAGAGGGCGAACCTCCCTAAGGGGGGGCACAAAAAACATAAAAAACTAGGGGGCGGCTGATTATCGGAGGCCGATATCCACTTTTTTTTTAAGAATCAATATCATTAACAAGCTTACCGATATTACCAATATTGCTTGTAGTGCTTGTGTCGTGGTGATGCCTGCAAGCATCACCCCAGTACTATTCTTTGGAGTGGACAGTCGGCTTTTGTGTAATAACAACCGATACGGCTAAAGAGCTGCTTGGCCTTTATCACAAGTAGCAGGAGGGGAGGCCTCCCCCTTCCATCACCTTCCGCTGCTCAGCCCTGGAATTCCGTCCATCCAGGAGGGCTGAGCGACCAGCTGGCACATCCGCCAGGCTGGCCAGAGACCCGAACAATGGCAATTGCTTTGTTCGAGTCTCAGATCTAGTAACCCAGAAGCGATGTCATAACATCCTAAAGGTGCCAGTTTTAAAAAAATAGAAAGTATTTAAAAACACTGATCTTGGCACTTTGAATACTTTTAAGTCAGTGGTGTGGTTTGGGGTTTATAGACCCCAGATCCCTCCATAAAGAGTACCTGTCACTGACTATTACTGTCACAAGGGATGTTTACAATCCTTGTGACATAAATATAAGTGATAAAAAAATGTAAAAGGACAGTGTAAAATAAAAACTTTAAATCCACAGACTATCGGGCACCTGATTTCGGCTATCGGCCTTAAAGGTAGCCGAAAAATCGGTATCGGCTCTGAAAAAACTATACAAAGAATTACCGCTCCAAGGTAGCTGTCTCTACAATCCCACGGGTGCTGGATCTGTTTGCAACAGGAACTGAAGTAGAAAAGATGTAGCTGGATAGCCACACTCCGGAGTGCGGCTATCCAGCTACATCTTTTCTACCTGAAAAAACTATATCGGCCGGCCCCTATTAAAAATGAATGGGTATTCTAATCCCACTCCACTCTCCAAAAAAAAAAAAAAAGTTTAGTTGTACTTGAAAGCTGACTGATTCCTAAACATAATAAATGAATGTGTTTTAATTGTATCTTAATTATCATTTCCAGTACTAGAATGGGTATTTCTGAGAATAAGCCAATGAAATGCATAGCATTAACTCTAAATTCTTCTATTATCTTTTTCCAGGTAGGCAAAAATCTTTAATGGGTCGTTCAGCAGAGCTGTCTTTTCTACCTCTGACACAAAGAATAAATCATATATATTTATGATCTTTGGGCAGCAATACAACAAATTTCTTTTTATTACACATTTCTAGTTAAACATTCTTTTTAGCCTTTCCCTTAGAAACACCTAGCTGAGCTATATGTATGTTTATCTGCTCAGTACTTCATTATATTACCATAGTAAATTAGACTTAAATGAGTCTTTAGAAAAAAATAAATCAAATGGATAATGCTACCATCTTTTTATCTCATTTGTTCCCATACAATTAGGAGTTTTACTGCCCTGTTGTGACAGGTGACTGTGTTTGACCTTTGCCGCTTGGTTGGCTGACTGGTGCTGAAACTAATGAAGACCCTTTAATGGATTGGAGTGTGCATGGCTCTCAGTTCTAGGTGAGGGAAACTGAATGTTGCTGCAGTGCAGACAGAGTCCAGAGCAGATCCTTCAATTAAACGTGAAGTCTATTAGCCAAGAAATATTGGGTAGGTTGAGAGTTAGAAATGATTTAACCATAAAGCCTTCCAGGTGATTCTTTAGAATTAAAATCATCCTGTTACTTATTAGGCTGAGTGGGCAGACAATGATATTGGCCATATACAATTATCTGGCAGAAGTCTCTTCACTGTCGCTTAATAAATGAAGCAAACTTTAACAGGTAATGAGTAGTAAAATAAGCTGTTGCAGAAATAGCTATTGCCTTATGTTTGTAACATGTTTGGCTCAGCAGGATCCATTGTCCCAGTAAAATGAGCTCACTTAGAAATATAGGAGCAATATATAAGAGTATAATGAGCTGTATAATGAACTAATGAAATCTTTATAAGTGCCTGTGCTTGATTTGAGAATTGGTTGTGACCATTAAACAAGAATTGGGTTATGTAGTATTTGTCTAGGGCACCCTTCCTCAACCAAGGTTCAATGGAACCCATAATCCTCCTCCAGAGTTTGCCAGGGGTTTCTGAGCTATGAACATTGGCAGAATAATCTCCCACATAATGGTGCCTGCAGGGTTCTAACACTTACATCATTGTACACTAGAGCTGCACGATTCTGGATAAAATGATGATCACAATTTTTTTGCTTATGATAAAGATTACGATTCTCTCACGATTTAGCGTAACATCATCTTTCACATTATACAAAAAAATGGCTAATTTTACTGTTTATTTTTTTTAAATGTAAATGTATTTAAGTGTATTTTTTTACCAAAAAATTGTGTTTGAAAGACTGCTGCGCAAATACAGTGTGACATAAAATATTGCAACATCCGCTATTTTATTCTCTATGGTCTCTGCTAAATATTTATATATAATGTTTGGGGGTTCTAAGTAATTTTCTAGCAAAAAAATACTGATTTTAACTTGTAAGCAACAAGTGTCAGAAAAAGGCTTAGTCTTTAAGTGGTTAAACTGACCTAATTTACAGACCGAAGTTCATCCCTTTGATCTCTAAGACCCCTTTCCCACTGGGGCTGCCTGTGCATTAGCGGTAAAGCATCGCTCGTCTTAGCATGCTTTACCATTGTTTAAGCTGTGCTTTTTGGCCACTAACGAGACGCTTTTAACCCCCGCTATGGGCTGAAGAAGGGGTTAAAAACGTTGCTGCGCTTTCAAATTGCATTTCAGGTGCTTCAGAAGCACTGCCCATTCATTGCAAACCACCCCAAAGATGCTGCTTGTAGGACTTTTTCTAACGTCCTGCAAGTGTACCGCTCCAGTGTGAAAACGCTCAGCCTTTCACATTCGGGTGGCATGGGAGGCAGTTTCAGGTGCTTTACAGATGCTATTTCTAGAGCTAAAACACCTAAAAACTGCCTCAGTGTGAAAGGGGTCTAAAAGAACAGAATACAATGTTTTTTTTTATCTCTCTTTCAGCTACTGTGAGCAGAACTGCTCTGCACTGTTTACATGAATCTTGGAAATGCTGGATTAGGATTGTGAGGGAGATTGAATCGAGATCACAATTTATTAATGTTTAATCCTGCAACTCTACTGTACGCACATCACTGATATTGAGTGAGACCACTGGAGCCTCTTGTCTTTCAGGTAAGTAACCACTGACACCATTGATTTTCACTTCACCTTCACCTATAGCAGTGTTTCTCAAATCCAGTCCTCAGGCCCCCCCAACAGGTCATGTTTTCAGGATTTCCCTCAGATGAAACGGCTGTGGTAATTGCTAAGGCAGTGAAACTGATCAAATCACCTGTGAAAAATAATGGAAAACCTGAAAACATGACCTGTTGGGGGGGCCTGAGGACTGGATTTGAGAAACACTGACCTATAGTGAATGATATTTCAGTGCAGGCAAAAGCTCTTGCTGGGCATATTTTGTTATCATTACCTTTTTTGTGCTTTATTGTGGTTGTTGAGTTATTATTGGCAAGGAACAGCTTGGTTTAGTTTTGTTTTGTTTCATGTAGTGTAATATACTGTACAGTATACTAGACTGATAATGCATGGTAAGTCTGGTTAATTTTTTCTAAACACAAATTCATGGAAGGGAGCCTCCCTGCCACTCCACTAAAAAATTGAACTGCACTAGACCCCTTTGGATTTTGGACCAATTAACTAATCAAACTTGATCAACTTAACTACCCCAAATCACCAAAAGAGTGGATTTTCTATTACTAATTCACCTTTACTAAATGCGTTGTGATTTAGGCTTTAGAGTTCACACTATCGCAGATTCGATGCAGGTTTCCCTGCATCCACTTCACATGTCAGGAGACTGTGACCGCCTCTCAATGGAGCCGGTTCACACAGCTCTGGGATGGCTGCGGAGCGAATTGAACGGGAGTCCTGTGTGTCTTCTGGTCTTCTTGTCCATATCAGTATTTTCAGTTCCAGAAGTCGTACCTGGAACTGTGAACAGGGATGCAAAGAACCCCTGCTGTGAGTCGCTCCGCACCGCAGTGTGAACCCAGCCTTACACTTGTATGCATTCACTGTTTGCTGTATTAGCTGCCCAAAGTGGGGTACCCCCTAAAAAAAAAAAATTTAAAGTCAGCAGCTACAAATACTGCAGCTGCTGGCTTTTAATAATCGGACACTTACCTGCCCCAGGGTCCAGCAATGCGGGGGAACGAAGCCCCCCCTCGCTCCCCGCTCCGCTCGCGGCGCCGTAATGCATACTGTGGGCACCCGGCTGTGGCTTCACAGCCGGGCACCCACTGCGCATGCGCGAGCGGCGCAGGGCGCCGTGATACGCCATACAGTCACCTGGGACACATGACAGGTCCCAGGTGAATGTGCGGCGTGAAGGGAAGTGATGTCACCAGCCCGGGCAATGAAGAAGGCAGATTACGAGGGACCCCCTAGCAACCGGTATTTAGAGGTGAGTAAAAAAAAATTTTTGCCAATTTTTTTTTTTTTTTTTTTTTACGAATTTTAAGCAGCTTTTAATTTTTTGGTGGCAACACCACTTTAAATAGTACTCTTCATTTACTTTGAAAAAAATAGGTACAAGTACTTTTGCTAGTAGCTTTTTGTTCTGTATAAGCTCCTTCCTTAAAAAAATATTTTTTTGGAGCACATTCTGCTAATCATGGATAAAGGATTTAAGTTTTGACTAAACAACACAGAATAGATGAGTAAAGTAGTCTCAAGTTCTTTGCTAGGGGAGATGGAGCTCATTATTTTATTTTGGAGTCCATATAATTTTCTATCAAATAAATCCTACTTACAAAACAGTGGGGGTTATTTACAAAAGGCAAATCCCCTTTGCACTACAAGTGCAAACTACAAGTACAAAGTGCACTTGAAATTTCACTGAAAGTGCACTTGGAAGTTCAGTCGCTGTAGATCTGAGGGGGACATGCAAGGAAAACAAAAACGGCATTTTAGCTTGTACATAATTGGATGATAAAATGAGCAGAGCTTCCCCTCATTTCAGATCTACCCCTCAGATTTACAGCGACTGTACCTCCAAGTAGTTTGCACTTGTAGAGCAAATTGGAATTGCCTTTCGTAAATAATCCCCAGTATGTTGCTATTTTTTGTTTATACAGTGGGGATGATTGCTAAAACGGGAGAGTGCAAAATCTGGTGCAGCTGTGCATGGTAACCAGTCAGATTCTAACTTCAGCTTGTTGAATTAAGCTTTGAAAAAAAAAACCTGGAAGTTGACTGGTCTCTCTGCACCAGATTTTGCACTTTCCAGTTTTAGTAAATCAACCACACTTTGTATAAGCAGAAATGTGGGTCACTCTATAAACCACAGTCCTTAAAGTAAATTCATACAGAGCAAAGCAACAGGTTCATTTTAATTCAGAACTCCACAAACAGTAAGCAGCTTCACTTACACTGTGCGTATCCATCTTTTGACTGATTCCCAAAATGTCATTATTTTGCACAGAAAGGGCCTCCCTTCAATCCTCTGGAAAGATTGGCAACAGATAAGTACAGTACATGCTTGTACAGACTTGTGGGTTTTTAGACAATTTTTGAAATGAATAAAAACAGTTTGGTTAATATATCACAAATGTATTTAAATGTATTTTGGGTGCGGCAATAATACTTCAATTTCATAGTGTTCTAATAGATTCAATCAAATTTGAAGCCTACACAATGAGGTTGACGTAAAACAGGATTTGAGAATGTTCATATAAAATTTGTGAAGATTCTCTTTGATTGAATTCTCTGATTGGACAAAGGAAAGCTTCGGAGGTCTGTGATTGGCTGTAGGAAGGTGTGACATATGTAACCTATGACATATTATAATAAATCCATTGGTTTTTTGACCTGCACCATTTGGAGGCCCTCTGTTTTGTTTTTCTCATATTTTTATTGTGAGCATTGGAGGAGAAAGAAGAGGAGGAGAAAAAGAGAACCTGTCCTTGACACACCTTTTTTGGAGTGTCCGCTCTCGCGGAGCCCGGAGATAGAAAACCGAGGACCCTCAACCAGGATCTACTCAATGGTCATTCATACACGGTACTAGATTGTGACCACAAGCCTTGTCGACCCACTGTCGTAAGACAGGTGTGTCCAACTATATTGGTAAGAGTACTCATCCTTTTATCCTTGAGTGGTTGATGTTGATGCAATTCCAGATAACAAGTTGGTGTTGATGTGACTTCAGACAACCAGTTACAGCCTCCACCATTCGCATTGCCTTTTCCAGATTTTTCTGTGTCTGGTACCATTTTATTGGACACTTATATTTGAACATTTGCGTTTATATGGACTATTTTCACATGATATATTGGAGCTAAGTTTTTTAGTGCGAATCACGTTCATTCGGTTTTGCTGTTCACTTATTGTGTATTGTTTTTTGGTGTGTTTTATTACATTATTTCACACATTTGAACACATAATACTTTTAAATAATTGCGCCACTGAGATATACAGAGCCGGATGTCCCATGCATATGGCTCCTCTCAGCTTGTCTCGCAGTCCCGCCCCTTGGCCCTGCTCCTATGATGGGCACAACACCAGCCCAATGGCGGGATGTAAAGGCTAGGAGGCGGGACTGCGAGTGGAGCCGAGCCTAGCCGAGTACACAGTGCACTCGGCTCGGTCTTTTTCAGCAACACACGCTCCTCTTTCCCTCACAGACAGCGGGGATCAGCGTGTAACACGCACCCACAATTTTCCCCTGATTTTAAGGGGAAAACGGTGCGTGTTATACGCCAATAAATACGGTAGGTTCAGTTTAAAACTGGATCATCTACAAGGTAACCTATGTAGGATTCTAGGACCTATTTGATGCCCAGGCACCCAGCTCCAATATTCATGCTCCTGTAGCAAACCAGGGATCTAGAGCAGTTGTGCAGCTGCCTGTTAATTCCCAAGGGAAGATGTACTTGTAGGCAGTTGGTATTTGATAGGGCCAGAGAGGAATAGAGATAGACATACTGCATTCTGGGTGAGATGCTATGACTTTAGGAAACATTAAGGTATGCTAAAGATTCATTAAAATATGTGCTGAAAATTTTCTACAAACTATAAAAATGAAATTTATTGGCAGACCACAAAATTTTAATTAAGGGTTCACTGTTACTATTTTTTATAGATGCCACATAAAGTTTTGGATGCCATATGACTATGTCCCTAATACATATTGCATATAGTTAATTAGTGTTTCAAATCGCTTAATATAAAAAGTCTGCGGCATGATTCCCATTTGTACAAAACTTGTACTTAAACTTTATTCACATGGGCTTTAGCAGGACAATATTATTAACTGGTCCATTTCTAAATAATAATAGTGTGTACTTTTCGAATAGAGTATGTGCACACATTTGCCAGCATATATGCACAATGGCAATCACCTTTACTACATGGTCACTCAAAAGATCCCTGCTAGGAATAGCTGGTTATCAAAGCACAGAACATGCTTACTGTGCATGCACATTGACTGTGTTGTAGAAATAAGTTCCCCATGTGTATTATTTCTGTGGTCTGAGTGTAAACCCATGAATATTGATGGGCGTTCTGTTTCATGCACAGTATGTTTGTATCATTTTACACTATAAGAAAAAAAAATGATTTCGATTTTAAATCAATAGTTTCCTTAACGCATACTTTAGGTGTATTTGTACGCAGCATAATAGAGATGGCAACTTTTAATACATATGACTGCAAATCAGAGCTTTCTAAAGATTACAAAACATGATTAATAAAGTGGTTCCAAACCTCAGGCATGAAATATATTCAAAGCATATCCCCCTATAGTGTGTACTTGTCTTTGTAAGAGAACTATGGGGATTATTTATGAAAGGCAAATCCACTTTGCACTACAAGTGCACAGTGCACTGCAAGTGCAGTCTCCCCTAATGCCCCGTGCACATGGTCGGAATGTCCGACAGAAAAAGTCAGACGGGAGCTTTTCATCGTATATTCCGATCGCATGTATGCCCCATCAGACTTTTTACATTGAAAATTCTGACAGACCTAGAAAGAGAACATGTTCTATATTTTTCCGATGGAACAAATTCCTATCAGGAAAACCGCTTGTCTGTATGCTGTTTTGACGTACCAAAAATGACGCATGCTCTGAAGCAAGTACGAGAAGGAAGCTATTGGCTACTAGCTATTGAACTTCCTATTTCTAGTTCCGTCATACGTGTTGTACGTCACTGCATTCTTGACGGTTGGACTTTGGTGTGATCATGTGTACGCAAGATAGGTTCAGCGGAATTCCGTCTAAAAAACCTTTAGAGTTTATTCCAATGGGAAAACCGGTCGTGTATACAGGGCATTAAATTTACAGTGACTGTACTTCCAAACTTGCATGTGCAAAGTGAATTCACCTTCTGTAAATAACCCCCTAAGTGTCATGTGTGAGAGAGAAGGGAGGTATGTATCTTCCCTCCAATAAGCTCTCAGAGCTCTCTGCTCTGAGCTCTGTAGTGTGTAATTTCAGCTCTCTATCCCCTTTCTTATGAACGCTCAGACAAGCTTTATGGATTCTGCACTTTAAATGGATGTGGAGAAGAGAAACTGGTACACCATATGTAGGATTATTTGATTCATTTCTGTGTATCACATGAGGCCAGTCACTTCATTGGGTATATGCAAGTGTTTACAACCACTTTAACCCAGTTTTTTGGCCTTTTTCTTCCTAAATCCCAGGAGTCCTGGATCATTTTTTCATTTTGGCTATATCTCAGTTCTGCATATTATACCTTTTAGCATTTGTAGTCAGCACCAGTGCAAATTTGGATACATATTTTTTTCATTTAGTTGTTTTTTATAGGGATTACTTAGTACGGAATTTAAAAGAAAATGCATTTCCAGTAATTTTTCCAGCTCAATGATTATATAATTTAACCCCCCCCCCCCCACATATATTTGTCACAAAATATAATCAGGTCTGCTGATTGATTTAAATATCACATTAATGTAATTTTGTGATGTAGAATAATGGAAAAGCTCAAAGTAAACATGGCATTTCACTTTTGGAGAGCTTTATTCCCTTTCCAACTCTACATTGAGAATAACGCAGGGGAAAATATTGGTTTCCATAGCATTAAGATATCATCAAGTCAAATTGACGAGGGCACAAATTGGTACAATAGCGACATCTTCCCAGGTATGAAATCAATAATAATTTCATGCACCTTCACCACAGGTGCCCTGAAACTCCCTCTCATATCCCCATGTACCAAAAATGTGTTCAGTATTTTCCCTAATATATATAAAATAAATGTAGGGATTTTTTTAAATAACACCTGCTTCATTCTGATGAAGGGTAACCAGTCAATGGTCATAGAAATGTTTGCTTTCCTGTAGACAGGAACAATCTCTAATTAAGTGTGGTGGTCCTCAGGGGTGGACTGACAACTCATGGGGGCACCGGGCAATAGGAGATGATGGGGCCCCCGGGCAATAGGAGATTATGGGGCCCCCATGCAATCAGAGATTATGGGACCACATAGTATACACACACACAGTATACAATCACACAGTATACAGATACATGTACACACAGTATACACAGACACGTTTCTATTGGCTGAGAAGGTACTGGAGAGGTGGGGCAGCTATAATCTCAGGATTTTTAGACCAAAAGTATGTCGGTAAGGGATATTTCAGAGACAGATGTAAAAAAAACATAGATTTTTACATACTGTCCCTGGTTTTACTGAGGCTGGCAACCCTGGTGGGGCCCCCTAGTGGCCCGGGGCCCTCGGGCAGTGCCCGAGTGGCTGAATGGTCAGTCCGTCCCTGGTGGTCCTACAAATTGCAATTTGGCCCCCCTTTCCAGCTGCTATTATTTTACCCAGTTTGCATTGCCGTTCCTGCCCATGTTTGCTTAACCAATACAAGGGTGGCCTTACAGGCAACAAAAGTATCTATAAAATAAATAAAATTTAAAAAAGTTGTGAGTATTTTATAAAAATACATTAAAAAAAAAATTATAGTGTTTTGGACACATATGTGTTAATGTAGGACTGCCATACCATGAGCTGGATCAGTTCAACAGTTTTCCACCATGTTTGATTCTGTAGGCATATTATCCTGCATGCTCAGTATAGGCATACTTGCAATTATACCCCAAAACACATTCTGCTATGCTTCTTGAGCAAGGAGGATACCACATGGCCACATGTATGAGACTTTTTTTTTACAGCCTAGATGCATAGAAAGGGAAAAGAATATATATTATATATATATATATATATATATATATATATACTCGTGCTAATGGTGAATAAATAAAGTGAAAAATAGTGAATGTAGCTGCTATACACAAAGTGCTAAACACTTGAACAAAATAAAAAAATTATTACAGCGCTCACAAACATAAATAAATTATAAGTAGAAAAACATCAAAAACATAAAGTGCATAAAAATGACTGAAAAAATGCTTCAAATCCGCTGTGCAGAAAGTGCAAAAAGTTTTTCATAAACTTTCAGGCGTGACACAACACTCTCACATCTGTCCCCACTCACTAGATCACAACAACACCCAGCTTTACAGTCTGGGGGGTCACTTCAGACTTATATTGATATCCAAGATGGCCAATTCAGTATTTGGATTTGATGACAGAAGATCATAACATCATCCTTCAAGATGATTTCTCGACTATATAAACAGGTACCCAGAATGAAAAAAGATAAACTAATAGTGAAGTACAGCTAAGAACCAGTTTTATTGCTCATGGGAATGCATACTTACAGACGTAAGTTAAAAACAGGCAATAAATTGAGACAGTATTACAGCAAATGCCGTTCCTGGCGTTCTTTTCCGCAAGACCGGAAGTGACGTCAATCGTACTGGAAGCTGCATCAATGCATTTCACCCTCCTACAGGGCATCATCAAAGGACCTAGAATGGGATTTGATCTGAACAGCTTTAAATACTAGGAGAAGAAAAACTCCCATTTGACCCACCAATCAGTATTGACAAGGCAGCCATTTTCTTGGTAGGAAAAAACACGTCGCTCCTATGGACAGAGCACAATCCATTGGGGAGACTAAAACGCCATATTGTTGATTGGATAAAATCCAACAGAAATTACTGGACACAACTTGACGTCAATTCCGGGGGCATAGTGGACTAACAATGAAAATAAGCCCAAAATTACATAAAACCTAAAAACAGAAAAAAAACATGCTGTTCCTTCAGAGCTTTGTACTATGGCTGTGACTCCCACGTGCATGCGTGGGAATGACATCTTCGCGGCTCAGTCATTCAATCGGCCGCAGCCCGTGAACCCACAGGAACAATGGGTGAAGATGGAAGCCTCTGCAGTGGTGACAGTGCAGCACTGGAGGGCTTTGTTTCAAGGTAAGTCTTTACAGGGGAATGCCCGGTAAAGATGGCGTCGGGAGGGGGGACCCCCTTCCGCCATCTGCAACAGTGATCCAGTAACTCTTTTGCCAAGGAAAACAAAAATTCACCGCTCCAGGTCAATCCACCGGCAGGCTACCAACTCTCCAGATAGGTGGGGATTCCAGGTGCAGGCTGATTGCACAAGTCAAGTATACAAGAAACAAACAAAACTCTGGACAGCCACACTCCGGATTAATTAAAAAATGAAAATGCTTTTATTTCTTCAAGTGAAAAAACTCCATATCACACGAAACATCACAGCAAAGGGAAAAATAGAACAAAATTACTGACGCGTTTCACGCTAAAACCAGCGCTTACTCATAGCTGTGAGTAAGCGCTGGTTTTAGCGTGAAATGCATCAGGATTTTGTTCTATTTTCCCTTTGCTGTGATGTTTCGTGTGATATGGAGTTTTTTCACTTGAAGAAATAAAGGCATTTTCATTTTTTACTTAATCTGGAGTGCGGCTGTCCAGAGTTTTGTTTGTTTCTTGTATACTTAACTCTTTTGCCACTCGGATTGCTTTTAATGGTTGTGGAATACGCATACATTGCTAGACAGAAAGCTGTTAACGTGTTCTAGGGGCATAAATTATGCATCTAGATTGCTGATTATCTATCACATTTTTGCTGATTATCTATTACATTTTTGAAGGGCCTGGAGGACCACAGTGAAAACAATTGGGAGCACTTGCTTTGTTGACACTGGTACCCATATGGTGATGATCAGGACACTGGTATGGCAATGATCTGGACACTGTAATGGGCTATTGCTGTGATAAGGATGCTCATATAGGGTATGGCGGGGATCAAGATGCCAGTATAGGGTATGGTGGTGATAAGGACTCTGGTATGGGCTTTGGTGGGGATCAGGGTGCTGGTATGGGGTATGGCAGGGATCAGAATGCTGGTATGGTGTATGCCAGTGATCAGGACGCTGTTATGGGGTATGGCGGTGATCAGCACATTGGTATGAAGTATGACTGTATACAGGATGCTGGTATGGGGAATGGCAGTGATCAGAGTGCTGGTATGGCATATGGAGGGGATAAGGACACTAGTATGGGTTTTGGTTGAGATCAGGATGCTGATATAGGGTATGGCGCGGATCAGGACACTGGTATGAGGTATGGCGATGTTCAGAACACCAGTATTGCATATGGCAGTGTTTAGGATTTTGGTATGGAACATGACAGTGATCAGGACGCTGGTATGGTGTATGGCAGTGATCAGGATGCTGGTATGGTGTATGATTATGATCAAGATGCTTGTACAATGTGGTGGTAACCAGGATGCTGGTACGGTGTATGGCTGTGATCAGGAAGATGTTCTGAGGCATGGCGGTGATCAGGATGCTGGTATGAGGTATGGCTGTTATCAGGATGCTAGTATGGGATATGGGGATTAGGGATGAGCTTGGTGTTCGATTCAAACATACGTTCGACTCGAACATCGGCTGTTCGCACGTTCGGCGAATACCAAACGTTATGGGGCGTTCGCGCCAAATTCGTGTGGTGCTCACGGCTCACAATGCACTGCACCATCGCAGTGCATTGCTAGCTCATGATTGGCTAAGCATGCACTGTGACCCCGCATGCTTGGCCAATCACAGCGCCGGCAGCGAGGAGAGCCATGATTGGCCACAGGCAGGATGCCTGTGGCCAATCATAGCTCAGGCTGTGTAGTACATGCCCCACACTATATAAGGCCGCCAGCTCGGCGGCCTTGTGTAGTGTGTTGGCGTCTGTAGGAGTTAGTGGGTGTTCTCTGTGTACCTTCAACACAGTATACACCGTTCGTTATGGGCCGATTTAGCATTCTTGCTCTTCTGTAATTGAGCTTTTAGCAATCTGCAGGAGTTCGTGGGTGTTGTCTGCGTGCCCTGACCGCAGTATACACCATTATATCCACCTATATAGCTAGCTATATTGCTCTTCTGTAATAGAGCTTTCAGTCAGCTGTAGGAGATTGTGGGTGTTGTCTGCGTGCCCTGACCGCAGTATACACCATTATATCCACCTATATAGCTAGCTATATTGCTCTTCTGTAATAGAGCTTTCAGTCAGCTGTAGGAGATTGTGGTTGTTGTTTGCGTGCCCTGACCGCAGTATACACCATTATATCCACCTATATAGCTAGCTATATTGCTCTTCTGTAATAGAGCTTTCAGTCAGCTGTAGGAGATTGTGGGTGTTGTCTGCGTGCCCTGACCGCAGTATACACCATTATCCACCTATATAGCTAGCTATATTGCTCTTCTGTAATTCAGCTTTCCTTCAGCTGTAGGGGATTGTGGGTGTTGTCTGTGTGCCCTGACCGCAGTATACATCATTATCCACCTATATAGCTCTTCTCTAATTGAGCCATCTGCCATCTGCAGGAGTTAGTTGGTGTTGTGTGCCTCCAGCACAGCACAGTATACACCGGTATCTACCCTTTAATTCCTGTTGTTCTATAATAAAGGCATCTACAGGAGTTAGTGGGTGTTGTGTGCCTCCAGCACAATATAAACTACCCAATTGCTGGTTTTCCCAGCTCCCTTCAGGCTATTACCATGTCTGGAAGGCCAACAAGGAGAGGCAGACAGGCACGAGCCGATAAAAGAGGGCAAGCAGGCTCTGTGTCTAGAGACATCAGTGCTGGTCGTGGACGCGGTGCATAGTCATCAGCACGTGGCCATGGGACATGCTTGTCCTTATTTTCGGCAGCTGGACGTGTTGAGCCGCATCATGCCGAAGACTTAGTAGAGTGGATGACCAAGCCCTCTTCATCCTCCTCATCCTCTCTCACCTAGGCTCAGGATACTAGCAAAGCAGCTGCCAACGCATCATCTTCCCTTGTCTCAATGTCATCATCAGTGACTCCTTCCCTAGACCCACCACATCCTCCTGAGGAGTCCCCTGAACTCTTTGAGCACAGTGTTGGGTACATTCTCCAGGAGGATGCCCAGTGTTTTGTAGGCTCTGATGATGATACTCAGCTAGATGAAGGCAGTAGCGTTAGCGCAGAGAGAGGGGATGCTCAAGAAGGGCAGCAATCTGGCAGTCATGTTCCACAAGCTGCAGCATACTGCCAGGTTTGCTCCAGCGATGAAGAGGGAGGGGATGATGAGGGCACTGACTCGACGTGGGTGCCTGGTAGGAGAGAGGAGGAGGAGGCACATCTCCAACGAGGCAGGATGCCCCCCGGGGGCCAGCTTAGGGGCAGCACACCGACTGAATCACACCACAGAGCTCCGCCTGTGCAGGGCGCTGCCTCTGCGCGTTATTCTAAAAGTTCTTTGGTGTGGGCCTTTTTTGAGACGAGTGCATCAGATCGCACCGCTGCTATTTGCAACATATGTCTCAAGCGTATCTCGCGTGGCCAAAACATCAGCCACTTGGGCACCACATGCTTGACCAGACATATGTTGACCTGCCATGCAGCTCGTTGACAAGCGTACCTCAAAGACCCACAACAAAGCGGACCTCTCCTTGCTCCTCATCAGCTGGGATCTCCAACCCCACTAGACCTTCAGTCCTCTCTGAAACCTGCTCTGAGAGGAATGAAGGTTTAGAATTAGGTGTGTCACAGCCAAGTGCTTCCGGGCACTCTGCTAGCAGTACACCCAAGTCCAATTATAGCAGGCAAATGTCCCTGCCCCAGCTGCTGGGCCGTCGGAAGAAGTTCACTCCCAGCCATCCACATGCCCAGCGGTTGAATGCTAGCTTGGCTAAATTGCTAGCACTTCAACTGCTGCCTTTTCAGTTGGTAGACTCTGCCCCCTTCCGTGAGTTTGTACAATGTGCGGTTCCTCAGTGGCAGGTGCCCAAACGCCACTTTTTCTCACGGAAGGCGATTCCGTCTCTCTACCGGCATGTGGAAGGCAATGTCCTTGCCTCGCTGGACAGGATGGTCAGCAGTAAGGTGCATATTACCGCTGACTCACGGTCCAGCAGTCATGGACAGGGACGTTACCTGTCTTTCACGGCCCATTGGGTCACTCTTCTGGCAGCTAGGAAGGATGCAGGACAAGGTGCAGTAGTGTTGGAGGTTGTTCCACCACCATGCCTCCAAAATGCTACTACTGGTTGTGACACACCTCTCTCCTCCACCCCCTCCTCTTCTTCTACCTCCATGGCCTCTTCCAGTGCTCTGTCCTTAGAACCAGCGGTGCTCCGTAGGCGTTTAAGGGGCTACGCAAGTACGCAGGCAAAACAATGCCATGCCGTGCTTGCGCTGGTTTGTTTGGGGGACAGGAGCCACACTGGGGCAGATATTTTGTCAGCTCTGCAGGGGCAGGCCGAGAGGTGGTTGACGCCCCGCCAGCTTAAGCCAGGATTGGTGGTTTGCGACAATGGCACCAACCTCCTCTCCGCCCTCCGACAGGGACAACTGACCCATGTGCCCTGTGTGGCTCACGTCCTTAACCTGGTGGGGCAGTGGTTCTTGGGCTGGTACCCGGGCTTACAGGATGTTCTGAAGCAGGCCAGGAAAGTTTGTGTGCATTTCTGCTGATCATTTAATGCCTGTGCTCGGCTGGCTGAGCTCCAAAAGGAGTGGAACCTGCACAAGAACCGCCTTATATGTGACATGCCCACCAGGTGGAACTCAACGTTGGCCATGCTGCAGCGGCTGCACATGCAGCAGAGGGCCATCAATGAGTACCTGTGTGACTACGGCACCAGGACAGGGTCAAGGGAGCTTGGTTTTTTCTCCCCACACCAGTGGGGCATGATCAGGGATGCATGCACTGTCATGTCACCGTTTCAGGAGGCCACAAGGATGGTGAGCAGTGACAGTGCATGCATCAGTGACACTGTACCTCTTGTCCACCTCTTGGAGCATACGCTGCATGGAATAATGGACAGGGCACTTGAGGCAGAACAGAGGCAGGAAGAGGAGGACTTCCTTGCCTCTCAAGGCCCACTTTATCCAGACAGTGTTCCTGCTGTCCCACCCATCACACAGGAAGAGGACGAGGAGGAGGAGGATGATTGTGTCAGCATGGAGGTGGAGGCTGGCACTCAGCATCAGCATCAGCAGCAGTCTTGTAGGGATGATTTACAGTCCCAAGAAACCCATAGACTTGTACGTGGCTGGAAGGAGGTAGCTGCGGATCATGTTGTCCTTAGTGACCCAGAGGACTCCGGACCAAATGCCTCAGCTAACCTACGCTGCATGGCCTCCCTGATCCTGCAAAGCCTGCAGAAGGATCCTTGTATTCTTCGAATCAAGGAGTGGGACCATTACTGGCTGGCCACTCTTTTTTATCCACGGCATAAGGGTAAGGTTGCCGACCTTATCTTGCTGTCGCAGAGGGAGCAGAGGATGAGACATCTCCGGGAGGCCTTGCAGAAAGGTCTGTGCAACGCGTTCCCAGAGACTGGGAGGTTACAAACTCCTGGTCCTGGACAACGTGTTGCTGAGGCATTGGTCAGAAGGAGCGGTGTAGAAGGTAAATGTCTGACCGATGCGTTCAGAATTTTTTTTAGTCCGCAGCCCCAAGGTATGATCGGTTCCAGCAACCATTGCCAGCGTCTGATTTACATGGTGCAGGAATACCTAGGGGCAAGATCAGACTTGGACACCTTTCCCACTGAAAATCCTCTGGCTTACTGGGTCTTGAGGATGGATCACTGGCCAGAGCTTGCACAGTATGCAATTGAGCTACTGGCCTGTCCTGCATCCAGCATTCTTTCGGAACGCACCTTCAGTGCTGCTGGTGGCTTTGTTACCGATCACAGGGTGCGCCTGTCCACCGACTCGGTTGATCGACTGACCTTCATAAAGATGAATCAGTCCACCAGCTACCAAGCACCTGAAACTGATGTAACCGAATATATTTTTTTTTTTTTTAAATATCACATCCCTTCAAGACTGCCTATGCGGATGCTGAGTGACTGTCCTGTTATGTTGATTGTCTATCCTCTTCCTCCTCCGCTGATATGTTGGAAGAACATATTTGGTTCTGAGTGATGCCACCAGCCCAATTTTTCAGCCCCTGTTTAACAGGGGCGTTTAATTACAATTTTTGATGCAATGCTTTGCAGCAGGGCTCATTCCTGCACTACAACTAGTATATGGGAGTGGTTGCAGTGTCGTGGCACCAGCACCAGTGCCTAAGGCCCAATTTTTCAGCACCTGTTTAACAGGGGCATTTAATTACAATTTTTGATGCAATGCTTTGCAGCAGGGCTCATTCCTGCACCACAACTAGAGTATATGGGAGAGGTTGCAGTGTCGTGGCACCAGCACCAGTGCCTAAAGCCCAATTTTTCAGCCCCTGTTTAACAGGGGCATGTAATTACAATTCTTGATATAATATTTCACAGCAGGGCCCGTTCCTGTGCCCACCGAGAGTAACTGTGAGGACTTATAGTGTTGTGGCACCAACACCAGCACCACAACCACCAAAGGCCCAATTTTTCTACCACTGTTCAACGATGGCATGTAATTACAATTCTTGATATAATTGTTCACAGCAGGGCGCTCCAGCGCCCCCACCAAGAGTCACTTTGAGGGCTTACAATGTTGTGGCAACACCAACACCTTGTTCCGCCATTTCTGCAGAGCATATAGGGCAGGCCCCTACTTTCAAACATCCAACTTACAAACGTCTGCTACTTGCAAACGGAAGGAGACAACAGTAAGTGAGATGAAAAAAGACGGACGGCAAAACAAATTATACAGGGGTGATAACCCTTCCCTATGTTTTCCAAAAAGCTTAAAAATAGATTTTTTGACTGGAGCTACACTTTAAAAATGTACCAGTTCAAAATTACAAACAGATTCTACTTAACACAACAAACCTACACAGTCCCTGTCTTGTTTGCACCGCCTGTATACTGCTGTTCTGAGTATATAGGGCCCGGGGGCCCCACGTCTTTCCTTTTTTTTAAATATGGGTACGGAGTTCCCCCTAATATCCGTACAAGACCCAAAGGGGCTGGTAATGAGCAGGGGGGGGGGGGGGCTATCCATGTCATTTTTCTCAATGATTTTCATCCATATTGCCGGAACCAGATATTACATTAAAACCGCAAGCAGTTTTAAATGACTTTTTTTCCATTAAATGTAATTTTGTGCAGGGACTGTTCTAAACACGGGAAACACGTGACACTTCACAGGCATACTATAGACACCCCCCAGGCACGATATTTAAAGGAATATTTCACTTTTTTTCACTTTAATCGTCATTAAAATCAGTGCTCCCGCCAAAACGGCCATTTTTAAAAACATTTTAGGCATTGACCCATATCCCCTGTGGCAGGAGCCAAGTCCCTAAACCTTTTTTAGGACAGTATCTTGCATATTAGCCATTAAAATTAGCACTTTTTACTTAGAACGCTTGAGTCCCATAGACTTCAATGGGGTTCTAAAGTTCGCACAAATTTTCGGTCCATTCGAAAGTTCTGGTGCGAACCGAACCGGGGGGTGTTCGGCTCATCCCTAATGGCGATGATCAGAGCAATTGTATGGTGTATGGCAGTGATCAGAATGCTGGTTTAGGGTATGGTGGTGATCAGGATGGAGGTATGGTGGGGATCAGAACGTTGGTATGGTGTATGGTGGTGTTACTGTGAGCACTGGTGACACTGGTATTATATTGGGGCAATGATAAGGGACACTGGGGCAGGCTGGCACTGCAGTCTATGAGTGTACATGCACTGTTACAGACTGCTGCAATGGTTCTCTCTGCTCTCACAGCTATTCTGTGTGAGAGTAGAGAGAACCAAAGTTTACTTTCTGTTTTTATTGTTTACCATGTCATTGCTGTGATTGGACACAGCAATCACATGGTATATGACCATGTGATCACTCGGACACAGCAGTAATTTGATCCACTGTGTCCAGGGGACACACTGATCACTGGGCTTCTTGTGCACACTCTGTGAGTTGCGCACAAGCCTCCAATGCGATGTGATGCACGGGTATGTCAACACTCGTCGGCACTGCTCACGTCCCGCTGTTTATGTGTAGTGGGCAGATGGGACGCAGTTAAACTATAGTTACACCCAGTCACAAAAATCTCATATTAACACATTGAAGTGATTTTAGGCTATTTGAGGCTATTTGAGGCTACTTTCACACTGAGGCACTTTTCAGGCGTTTTAGCGCTAAAAACAGCGTCTGTAAAGCACCTGAAAAGTGTCTCTCATGCCTACCCAGTTTAAAAGCCCAAGTGCTTTCACACTGGGGCAGTGCACTTACAGGATGAGAAAAAAGTCCTGCAAGCAGCATCTTTGGGGCGGTGCGGGAGTGGTGTATACACCGCTCCCAAACCACGCTTCCCATTGAAATGAATGGGCAAAGCTACCGAAGCGCCTGCAAAGCGATTCGGCAAAGCCATAACACAGGCTCTATTAACCCTTTCCTCCGCTAAAAGCACCCACAAGTGGTCAAAAAGTGCAGCTATAACATCAGTAAAGTGGCGCTAAAAATAGAGACGCTTTAACTGGGCAGTGTGAAAGTACCCTAAATGTAATTTTCTATTTTTTTAAAGTGGTTCTAAAGGCAGAAGTTTTTTTTTAACCCAATGCATTCTATGCATTAAGATAAAACACCTTCTGTGTGCAGAAGCCCCCCTCAGCCCCCCTAATACTTACCTGAGCCCCATCTCGATCCAGTGATGTTGCAACCTCGGCTGCCCGGGACTCTCCCTGTTGATTGACAGAGAAACAGTGGGCGCCATAGGCTCTTGCTGCTGGCAATCAGAGTCAGTAAACCAATGAGGAGAGAGAGGTGGTGTGGCTAAGCCTTTTGTGCCTGAATGGACACACAGAGCAGCAGCTCGGCTTGGGTGCTCCCCTAGCAAGCTGCTTGCAAGAGAGAGGGGCCCAGAGCTTTGGCAGGGGACCCAAGAAGAGGAGGATGGGGGCTGCTCTGTGCAAAGCCATTGCACAGAGCAGGTAATTATAACATGTTTGTTATTTTTAAACTAAAAAAAACAAGACTATAGTATCACTTTCAATTTGCAGTTTTAATTATATAATAATATCTAGTGATCCTGCCATGAAAGTCATTGTTCGTGTCCTGTTTTAAGGGTGACAGTGCTCTGTCTCTTTGTGCCATTTATGCTCCCATGCTGTCACTCTGTCACTCAGTCTTCTGATGAAATAATGATGAGGGGCCTTCTCATCGTAATAAATGACCAATAAACTAAATATACAAGGCCTGAAGATTTTTTGTGAAGAGAATATGTGGCAATGATCAACCCTGCAACCAAGATCTTCATAGATCATGAAAAGGTAAGTGGAAGACTTGGAGGGTTTGTTGGGTAACTACATTTTAAGAATAATGCCGCGTACACACGGGCGGACTGTATGGCCTACTTAGTCCGCCGAAACACATTTCAGCGGACAGTCCGCTCGTGTGTGGGCTTCAGCGGACTTTTTCAGTGTGCAGTACGACGGACTAAGTATTTCGGAATGTTCGAAATACTGTCCGTCGTATTCGCATTTCGGCGGACAATCCACCCGTGTGTATGCCAGTCCGCCGTACTTTTGAAATGAGCGGACTTTTCCCGCCCGGAGAAAAGTCCGCTCATTTCGAGCGGGTATCCAGGTAGGCGGGGCCCGCGAAGGAGACGTCGCTGGCCCCGCCGCCTGGTATGGACTTAAAGGGGAACCCCAACGGCGAAAAAAATTGGCGTGGGGGCCCCCCCAAGTCCACAACATACCCTTGTCCGAGCACGCTACCCGGCCGGTGGCCCGGTCTTCTGTCGCCGCCGCCGCCACCGCCTTCCGTTCTTCTTCTTCTTCTCCAGGAGATGTTGCCTCGACGATCTCTCCGGCCGGAATGCCAGGGACGCACTGCGCGGCCACTTATATAGGGACAAGGGGCGGTGTCACATGGCTTTATGTCACATGGGTTGGTCACATGGGTTGATGTCACATGGGGGCTATGACATCGTAAGGGGGCGGGGTCACCATGTGACACCAACCCATGTGACATAAAGCCATGTGACACCGCCCCTTGTCCCTATATAAGTGGCCGCGCAGTGCGTCCCTGGCATTCCCGGCCGGAGAGATCGTCGAGGCAACATCTCCTGGAGAAGAAGAAGAAGAAGAAGAAGAACAGAAGGCGGCGGCGGCGGCGGCGGCGGCGGCGGCGACAACAGAAGACCGGGCCACCGCCTGTAAAAGAGCTATAAGAAGGCGCGGTGGCCCGGGAGAAGAACCGAAGAGGGGGACAAGACCCCCGAAGTCGGGAGAAGAGGCCGGCGGCGAGGAAGAAAGCCGGACTCCTCCGCTAGCAAAAGAGCTACAAGAAGATAGCGGAGGAGTCCGGCGAGAAGACCCCCGAAGACGGAAGACCCCCGGAGCTGTGCAATAAAGTATTTTATCTCGTGTGTTGTGTTTTTTTTGGTACTTTTATTTTACAGGTGAATGGGTAGGGGTACATTGTACCCCATACTCATTCACATAGGGTGGGGGGCCGGTATCCGGGGGCCCCCTTATTAAAGGGGGCTCCCGGATTCCGATAAGCCCCCCGCCAGCTGACCCCGACAACCAACGGCCAGGGTTGTCAGGAAGAGGCCCTTGTCCTCATCAACATGGGGACAAGGTGCTTGGGGTGGGGGGGCCGCGCGGCCCCCCCTTCCCCAAGGCACCCCCCATGTTGAGGGCACGTGGCCTGGTACGGTTTAGGAGGGGGGAGCTCGCTCGCCCCCCTATCCTGGCCGGCCGGATAGCATGCTCGGACAAGGGTCTGTTGTGGACTTGGGGGGGACCCCCACGCCGATTTTTTTCGGCGTTGGGGTTCCCCTTTAAGTCTATACCAGGCGGCGGGGTCAGCGACGTCTCCTTCGCGGGCCCCGCCTACCTGGGGACGCGCTCGAAATGAGCGGACTTTCCTCCGCGTGTGTGGGCGAGTCCGTTCATTTCAAAAGTAGGGCGGATGGTATGGCGGACTTAGTACGCCGTATTAGTCCGCTCAAAAAGTGGTGTGTGTGGTCAAGTCCGTTCATTCGAAAGTATGACGGACTGTCCGTCGGATTGTCTGACGGACTAAGTTGGCCAGACAGTCCGCCCGTGTGTATACGCGGCTTAAGGAAAATTACTCTTTAATCAAAGAAGCCTAAACTATCTTACATGGACCATAACTTGTTCATCCCTTAAAGCTGATCTTCATGTTTCATTTAACTTTAAATAGTTAATTTGGACCAAGCTGGTCTAAGCAAACTATTTACTTCACTAACTTCACTAACTTCACACAAACTATTTACTTCTCTAACTTTACTTCACTAACAGTTGCAGTGACTGTGTGGACTGTATATACTGTTTGTAGCCTCAGCCAGTGGCTGCTGGTGTTTATTTGGGGTGGTGGCAAGTATCACCCCCCGGGCGGCAAGCGACACCTCCCCCTCGTCTGCCCAATGTCTGCCTGTCGGCCCGACACTTACCCCATCTAGGTGTCAGGTGGCGGGCATCGGACAGCGGCTCCCGTGTCCTCTCCTCCATTATGGCAACATGCATCTCCTCCCCTCCTCCTAGGCATACAATAGGATCGCCTGTCGTTTCAGCCAATTGGGTGACGGGTCTCAAGACCTGCTTCCTGATTGGCCAGGAGGAGCCCATCCTATTTTGAAGCCTATTAGAGCCTCTGGCTCTAATCGGGTGCTTCAAAAAACACCCCCCCCCATTGCAAGAGGGCCAGAGGCATGGATTCGGGGGCAGCGCCCGTGCACCCTTAATGGACAGGCCGTCCCTGTCCTCAGCTACTTTATATACAGTATACAGTGCTGTGTTCTGGCAGCGAGACGAGAAATTCCCATCCCACTCCTAGAACAAAATCGAATCAGGGTGAGCGTTGCTTTCTCTAAATGGCTGAGGTGAGAGGTGGACAGATGATAGCCAATCTAAGGAAGCCATTGATAAAATACAAGGCATCCTTTGAATAGATGAGCAGCACTCAGCTCAACTCCGTTTTTCTCCAGGAGCAGGAAAGAAAGTTCTTGTCCTGCTGAACACAGCTCTGTATACTGTATGTAGCAAAGGCTACATACAGTTTATACAGCACTGACAGCCAGTGCAGCTGTTAGTGAAGTATAATAAAACCTTGGATTGCGAGCATAATTTGTTCCAGAGACATGCTTGTAATCCAAAGCACTTAAGTATATTAAAGCAAATTTCCCCAGAAGAAATAATGGAAACTCAAATGATTTGTTCCACAACCATTTATTCATAGGTCCTTCAGTTTAAAGTCCATATAAAAAGATTATAGCAATGTAATAGGTTGTGTAACCATAAAATGTCCATCTACAAATGGCAGCTTCCACAAGGGGATTAGAAGAAAACTCCAGCAGGAGCTACAGAGTATAAAAGAGAAGAGAGGCACCTCTAAGTGTAGCAATATTTTTACATTTAATGAAGGTACAACATTTAGCAACTCACATGGTTGATTAAAAGAGGAACATCTAAGTATGCAGGCATCCGAGGTAAAGCTGTCCACATAGACCGTCTTCCTCCCCTACAGCTCTCACCGCTGTCAATCTGCAATCGTGACCGGGAAGACTACCCTGCAGTAGAGCGATTGAACCGCTCGTGGAACGCAGTGTGGAAGGGACAATGTCGATGGCGGTGCCGAGGATGGTCTATGTAGACAGCTTTACTTCGGATGTCTGCATACTTAGATGTGCCTCTTTTAATTATCAACCATATGAGTTGTTAAATGTTGTACCTTTATTAAATGTAACCATATTGCTACACTTAGAGGCGCCTCTCTTCTCTTTTATACTCAGTTGTGACATGACGCTACTTGTATATCGAGACATCGCTTGTATATCAAGTCAAAATTTATTAAAAAATTTAGCTTGTCTTGCAAAACACTCTCAAATTTTTTTTTTCTCAAACCAAGTTTTTGCTGTAGATGGTTCGTTTGGACCTTCTTGGTCCAAACTAACTCTTTAAAGCGGTAGTAAATCCGCTAATGTTTTTTTTTTTTTACCACCTGCAAAACAAAAGGCATAATGAGCTAGTATGCACCGCATACTAGCTCATTATGAAATACTTACCTTAGAACGAGGCCCCGACATCTGGCCCGATCCACCCCGAGGGAGCTGACATCCTCCCTCTGCGTTTCTTCCGGGTATCGTGGCTCCGGCGCTGTGAGTGGCCGGAGCCGCGATATCGTCACTCCCGCCCATGCGCGTGGGAGATTTCTTTCCGGCCAGTTGGCCACTGCTGGATTTTCAGCCGAGAATCCCCTTGTGCGCATGCGCCGCTGCAGTCAGCGGCGCATACCGAGGGGAATATCTCCTAAACCGTACAGGTTTAGGAGATATTTTTTTTACCTTATTATAGGCTTTCCTGTAGGTTAAAGTAAAAAAAAAGAGTATACAACCACTTTAAAGCTAAATGAAACATTGAGATCAGTGTTAAGCTCATCACCATCCCATATTACAATAAAACATACCTATGCAAAATATATTGGAAACTAAATGATCACCGCTGGCAATAATACATACAGTAGTGAAAAATGATTTATTTATGCTAGCCTTTCAATTATTAGATCTGTTAAAAAATGAATTAGCAAAAAATACATTCTTGGAAAATAATTCTTTGAGAGTTTGACAATATTTTCTTGATCCATAAATAATTTGACACTATCCATAAATAACTGACACCTCAAAGTGTCAGGAGAGATAAAAAAAAAATTCTGTCAGCTTTCCCACAATTCCAGCAACTTAATACCCCTTCGTATGTTTAGCTCTCAGAATATGTTGATGTAAAAAGAGCATGTTATGTTCAACCGCTAACATTGTAATTTAATTAACTGCTTTTGTGCGTTATGTTGTACTATTATCCTGTTTAGAGTGTCAAGGCTTTTGCAGAATTCTCATTTATTTTCCCACATAAATGTGCCCTTTTTATCTTCTTCTCTTGGACATTATTCTCTATGCCGCACACTACGTTTTCCCTAATCTCTCTGTGGCCTTTTTAAATTCTGGTTGCCTATTTTATGGCTAGGATTGTAATGGTTATCTTCCAGCCCTGCCTCTGGCAATCGCGTAGGGAATAAACAGAAGCTGACACAGTAATTTACTTAAATCTTCTTCGCACTTTTGCAGCATTTTACTCTAGAGGATACTCCTGAAACAACAATTATTTTAAATGTCACGCGTTTCTGCCCTTAGGCTACCGACAAATGAACATTAAATCTATTAACGACAGCAAAAAAAAATAAAAAATTAAATGTTTACTTTTTAGAGTAGGTGAGTGAAAATGAGAGCCTGCTTCTATAAATTCTTCTTCAATAATAAAGAGGGGTACTTAATGTTTCTGTAAGAGACAGTCTGCTCTGAGTCTATAAGGATACACGTGTTTGTAGGAGCTGCTTGTTTTTTTTAATCAGTAAATGTAGTATGCTTTAACATCTGCTCGTCTGTTGCCTGGTTCGATTTATCTTAAGTTTCTTTTAAGAAAAGTCACATAGAATGTTTTTCTTTTTTCTTTTTATGCTTCTTGTCTTTAGTTTGGTTCTTTATTTCACTGGGAAAGTAATCTGGTGCGATAATCAAGTCTAACTTCAGGTCTAGTCCCCAGAGGTATTGTAAAACAGCCTTAAACTGTGCTATGCCGGCTGCAAGATTTGGCAATAGAGACTGTAGGCTTGGCAGCCATCCTTTCATTTTGAAACTAAGTGGAGAGACAACTACAGAGAGAATTTTTTATTTTTTTTACATATATATATTCTACATTTGCAATTAATATATAGAAGATATTGGGCCGCATCATGTAGATAGATTACATATTGCAACTGGGTTAACCTGAAAAGGTCTGGAGGTTTCAAAATCAATGTGTAAATGTACATTTTGTAATGAAAATTCCCTTTTGCCTTTTAACAGCATATTTAGGTTAGACTTGTAAAGTATAACTTTTACGTGAATGAATTAACTTTTATTTTGAATCAAACATGTGGCATTACAAGTCAAATGTTAAAGCACAGTTCCAAGTTTTGTAGAAAAAAAAGTGCAATTGAGTGCAATTTTTTTTTATAAGCAAATATTCTAACTGTTGGCGCTATAACAAAACCTGTATAATAATATTAATAATAATAATAATAATAATAATTTAATATATGCATGTGAAGCCATTCCTCTTACCACCCCTGAGATAAGGTAGCTAGAAAAAATGTTGGCTCAAATTTTACTGGCTCATACATGACTCAAATTTTAGCTGACTCCAGCTGAGTCACATAAGTTGAATTAAAAATTGAAGGATCGGGGTGGAAAATGAATGACCGAGCAGTTGGCTGCATCCTATGAGGGTATTCAGACAGCCACGAGTACAGCAGCTGCTTGAATACAATAGCTATCACGGGAGATTTTTCCATCTATGCCATTTAGCATGGATGGGGGAATCAATGGATTTCTTTCATTCGGCTTGCAAGGCTGAACAAGAAAAATCAAACTATGTATGGCTAGCTTAAATGGGAGTGAGAGTGGTTTGGACACTGTAGAAAAATAATCGTGAAGGTGTTGCTCACAGCACCCAGACAGACTACAACATTCTATTTTCAGTTATAATTAGAGAATGTCATCACTAACACAATTTTTAATTTCCCCTTTCTTTTTAATGTGCCTCCAAGGCTTATAACAAAATTTATTTTCAAAATACCAAAAATAGATCCGATTTTAAAGTATACCAAAATGCAAAACTTTTTTTAGATTGGATAAAGTGTTTAGGGGTTTCGACCTCTCTCATGTCTTGCAATCTCTGTCCCCGATAGGGAGATTTACTCTCCATGATCACCAATGTCAACAGGAATAAAAAAAGAGCGTAAATTTTAAATTTGTTTCACCAGAACCGGAATAGAAGGGAAATCCTTGTTCCCATGATAACTGGAGGGGATTTTCCTCATATTGGAAAGATATTCTCTTACTTCCTGTTAAGCCTACAGGACAAGAAGTTAAGAGAATTCTCCTTAATGTGGGACACAGATGACAAAAAAAAACTGACAGCGATTTAAACCCTCCCCCACTCTATTCAATGAGAAAAGAAAATGGGCTTTAGATGTACTTTAACTTCCCTAACGGTATTCCCAAGTGTGGCGTGTGGTGAACTTTCATTACCAAAAGGCGGTGACCCCCAAGCCACACTCGGGCTTGCATTGCAGGATCCAGGAAAAGTTACTTACCTTGTCCCCAGGATCCTATGATGTCCCCCCACTGTGTGTGTGAGCTGTGTCCTCCACTCAATCTATCACAGTGCTGGGCACCATTCCCTGCAAGCGTTGTGACACACAGGGATGGATCCGGGCGCCAAACTCAAAAAGTGAAAAACACAAAACACATAGAGTACACTGTAATCTTACAGATTACATTACTGTATCAAATTATTTCACCTCCCTTTTGTCCCGAATGCTTTGTCCAGTGCCCTGCCTGCAGTTTTATATTATATATAAGTTTTTTCTGCCTGGAAACTTGAGAATGTCCATAGTAACCAAAAAGTGTCCCTTTTCATCAAAGCAGTTTTAGACCAGCTAAGAAACAGCAATAATAAATTAGAATCACTTGCAGAATTGAGCGATAGTGATTTGTGGGGATATTTGGCATCAAACACTGAAGTAATGACAGCGGCAATTCTGCAACTGAGCAAATTTCTGTGTTTTTGATTTGATTACATTATTAAATAAATTTTATTAATATTATATTATTATTTGTTATAATTATTTATAGTTATTTATTATATTATAGTTTATGATTTTGTGTGTCAAACTTTATCATACCCAGGATGTCTATTAGATTCTTGTTTGGACAGATTTAAATTAGTTATTCCTAAAAATAGGACAGGCCTACAATATAAAACACCAAATTTCCATGCAAAACAATGTACCGCTCTCAGCACAAAAGTCTGACATAATCATACTGCCAGGGTGGTTAAGCTAGTTTCTTGAGTGGCTGATAATTGAAAACACAAAACAAAGATTTCACCTATCTAGCCTCCAAAATATTTTTTCAGTACATCAAGCAGATTGTGAGTGTTATAGCACTATTTTCTGTTTACTTTTTATGTAACTTTAATAAAGTAATGTCCATGTTATTTAGGTGTAATGCTGGCTATACACTGCTTGAATTTCACCGATACTGCAGGAATCAGATGAAATGTAAACCATAGGTGGCCCTGTGCCACCACCTGGCTTCACATAAGTCGAATAAAAAAAAAATCTAAGAAGCCAGGTGAAACATTGTTAGTTTAATACCTTGTACACATGGTCAAAATGTTCCATGTGAGCTTGTTGTTGGAAATTCCGACCGTGTGTAGGCTCCATGGGACATTTGCTGTCGGAATTTCTGACAACAAATGTTTGAGAGCAGGTTCTCAAATTTTCCGACAACAAAACTTGTTGTCGGAAATTCCGATCGTGTGTACACAATTCTGATGCACAAAAGTCCAGGAGTGCTCGGAATCAAGCAGAAGAGCCGCACTGGCTATTGAACTTAATTTTTCTCGGCTTGTCGTACGTTGAACGTTCAGAATTTCCGACAACATTTGTGTGACCGTGTGTATGCAAGACAAGTTTGAGCCAACATCCGTCAGAAAAAAATTCACGGTTTTGTTGTCGGAATGTCCGATCGTGTGTACAGAACATAACAGTGATTGACTCTTGTCAGACACAGTCACTGTTCAGATATTCAGACAGCCACAATAATAGCCGCTAGTGATAATCCCTGTCTTCTCCAGTTGAGGATAGCATCCTTCACCCACTCCCGCCCCTCTGCCGGGAGAAGACAATTGCTCGACAGGAGGGATTCCCCTGTCAGCACTGTCTGTGTTGATGGGGGAATCATGAACATTTCTTTCCTGCAACCAGTGGTGGCTGGCACTCAGTTTCCGATAAGAGTGTTCTCTGCTGCGGACTCACTTTTATCGGCAGTAGTTGTGGGACCTTCCGCCATGCTTTGGTGCCCTCCTCCGCTTCCCGGAGGCAATCGGATCTTCACCCATGCTGGACATGGAAATAAGTGAGGGAAATATGGCCCCCACCCATCTCCATAACATTACAGGGCGGAAGCAACGTCAAAACATCACTTCCGCCCATAGCTCTTAAAGGGCCATTTAAATTTTTTTTTTAAAATGATACATTTTTTCTTTTTCTTTTTTTATTGCATTTAAGTGTAAATATGACATCTGAGGTCTTTTTGACCCCAGATCTCATATTTAAGGCGTCCTGTCATGCTTTTTTTATTTTACAAGGGATGTTTACATTCCTTGTGATAGGAATAAAAGTGACACCATTTAAAAAAAAAAAAAAAAACTGTGTAAAAATAAAAAATAAAAGGTAAAATAAATAAGATTTTTTTTTTAAACGCCCCCCGTCCCACCGAGCTCGCATGCAGAAGCAAATTATTAATATTATAATTATACATGATTTATATAGCGCCAACAGTTTACGCAGCCCTTTACAATGTATAGGGGAGACAACACAAATACAGTACAGTTCAATACAAAAGGTACAGGAGGGCCCTGCTCATAGAGCTTACATTCTAAAGAGAGGGGTTGGTGGTACAAAAGGTAATAGCTGCAGAGAATGATTTGATGGGGGCGGAACGAATACGTGAGTAGCTCCCGTATATGAAAACATTGTTCAAACCACACATGTGAGGTATCGCCGCGATCAGTAGAGCAAGAGCAATAATTATAACCCTAGACCTCCTTGTAACTTAAAACATGCAACCTGTAGAATTTTTTAAAAGTCGCCTATGGAGATTCCATGAGTGTCCACACGAGTGGCCACATTTTTGAAGCGTGACATGTTGGATATCAATTTACTGTTGTCTTATTTTTTAATTCAAAATTTTTTATTTTTTCCCAAAAAAAGTGCGCTTGTAAGACCGCTGTGCAAATACGGTGTGACAGAAAGTATTGCAACAACTGCCATTTTATTCTCTAGGTTGTTAGAAAAAAAGTATAATGTTTGGGGGTTCTAAGTAATTTTCTAGCAAAAAAAACAGTTTTTAACTTGTAAACAATACATCTCAAAAAGAGGTTCGGTCCTTAAGTGGTTAAGAAAACCCATTGAAATCCATTGCGTCTGGCTCTCTGCATGTAGATTAGAGGCCGGGCACATGGATTAGGGGGGTGGCACCCCTGCACCCCTGGTGGAGCTGCCGCCACTGCCTGCAACCTGTAGATCAGGAAAGAAATTTGCACCGTCCATGGCCTGCTTTAAAGTTCTAACCAATTAGACACTTTCATATTAACATATTTTACACTCTAGAGATTGGAGGAGTAGTTGTTTAGAGGAGCAGGAAAGCACATATGATGTTGTCCACATATCACAGAGAAGATTACAGGCAGGCAAGGGCAGAACTGCATTCTGTAAATTCAGTGTCCTCATCTGACTATACAATGACTATAGAGAAATAGAAGAGTGGCTGAACAGAATTATACATATTTTGTTAGTCCATATATTTTTTCTATACACAGTAACAGAACAATTGAACTAGAAAGACATAGGCCTACACCCAGATTAAATATAGGTTCTCACCAAGATAAGTGGTAGCAGTTTCAGATGCCCCAATAGCAAATTTTGCAAGAGAGAGCCTTAATACACAGAGCTCTCAGCACAGTGGCTAAGTGCTCCTGAACATCCATACAAGAGACTTTATTTTCTTCTGAACATAAGAATGTAAATTAAAGTTATTTTTTTTGTTTTTTTGTTTTTTACTTAGGCTAGTGTTATGTGTTTTAATTAAAGAGTTGTTTGCAGGGATTAATTTTTTATTTTAATACAACCATGTGCACAATTGGGTGTGTGCTGTGAAATCAGGTCCACTGACCCAACAGTAGCAATTGCGTCTTTAGTAAATAAGCCTATAAATGTGGATCACCTATAAAACACATTCAACGTGTGCTTAAATAAGCCACATATTTAAATCGTTTTAAATGTTTTTGCTACAGCTGTGTTTTTTTTATGTATTCCTTTAAATCCATAATATAAAAATGCTAACATCATAAAGGCAGGCATACCTGTTTGTTAAGTGTTTATAAGGATGTGAGTTGCATAATTACTGGAAAAAGCATGCTCAATGACTTTCTGAAAACCAAGAACTGGAGGTCATCCAGAGAGAGCAGAAGCATCTTGTTTTGAGGTTTGTAGACCATGTTGTCAATGGTAGTCCATTGGACTATTTTACCAACTCACAAAAATAACTGGCCTTGTCCACATACAGATTGGCTTGTGTTTGGAGTGAACAACTGTTTTGTAGTTTCATAGTAGGTATAACGACAATAGTCCATCAAGTTTAACCAGTCGAGGTGTATTTGTGTCAGATTCGATAATCACTTCCCATATCCCTGTATGTTGTGTTCACTAAGATGCACATCCAAGAGTTTTAAAGTATCAATACTCCTAGCTGACACCACCAATTGTGGAAAAGAGTTCCACATCCTTACTGCCCTGACAGTGAATAACACCCTACGCAGCTTAGGATTAAAGAATAAACCGCTTCTCCTCCAATCTCATTTTGTGGCCCGTGTCCTCTTACACTCCCTGAGACTGAAAAGTTTTCTTGTCCGCCAACAGTTGTCCGCCAAGAATACTGACTCACACAAGCCAGTTTACAAATTTTTAATTCTAATTCAGTATAGTGCTAAGATTGTTAAATTTTTTTGAGAATGCTCACATATACTTGACTATTCACCATTCAGATAACACCAAACCCAAAGCCTTACCAAGGTCATGCAAATATAGGGACTAAGAAATATCAAGTAAAACACCAGCACAATATCCCTATGCAAACATATTTACCAAAATTACAGTTACTATTTATAAAAGTAAATATTTTATTTTATTGCTCTCCAGAGGGGGGAGGATATAGTTTACATTTTTATGTAATTATTTGTATTTAATTATTATGGTATATTGCTAAGATTGGGAAGGGTGGTAATGGATCACTAAGGTAATAGGTTATTATATTTTTGTATATATTTGTAAGTGATGTAAATAATATGTTAGTTTTGCTTGTTTTGTTAAGGCTTTTTTATTGTTTATTTTTCTCTTTTTGATTAAAAATTTGCCTGTTAAAAAAAACATCAATCATGAGCTGGGCAATTTAAAAAACAGGATTTGCAATACCGAAGATTACTTTGAAAACAGCTTCATATAAAGTGAACAGTCTCTACTCTTTTTTTAAATCAACCCCAGGAAGTTTGTGCTTTATGTGTATACCCTTAATTCATACATAGATGTACCATGATATACTATATGTATATATGTAATTCATGTGATTATTAATCTATTTTTATAATGTATAAATCATATAATATACTAATTTTACCTCATTAAAGCTGTATTACAGGAAAAAATACACTACAATCAAGTAAAAAAATGTTTGGTTACTATTGCAATACATACAATTTTTCTTTTTTATGCTTTAAAAATAGCTTTGGCATTTATTTAGTCCTACTGTTACTAGCTTAGTAGCCCAGAAGCATTATGGGCAAATCTGCCCATTCATTCACACTGCAAATTGTGTTGGGTATTAACTCATATACAGTTAATCAAACCAATGGTAGATCAATGCACTTGCAAGCAAGGCATATGATATTTAATTAATTATAAAAGGAAACAAAAAAATAATAATGTGGTTGTAAAGCTTTTAACTTATATACTGTATACAGGGATATGGGAAATTATTATCAACATGAACACAGACACCCACACAGGTTGAACTGGATAGACTAGTGTCTTTTTTCAACCTTACCTGTAACTATGCAATGGTAAAAAAACCTTCAGTGTGCAGCTCCTCCCCCAGTCTCCACCCCCCACGCGTAATACTAACCTGAGCCCGATCTCGGTCCAGCTCTGTGTATGATTTGCAGTGGCTCTCTCTGCTCTTCCTTTCCTCATAGGCTCAGAGACAGCAGTGGGAGCCATTTGCTGTCAACCACAGCCTGTGAGGAGAGAGTGGAGGATGGGTCAATGGACACACAGAGTGCAGTGGGGAGCAAGCCCACATGAGTGTCCCCTAAGCAAGTGGCTTGGTATGGGGGCCCCCAGCAGGGTGGAGGAGCCAGGAGAGCGGGCGGGGGACACGAGAAGAGGGAATTAGGAGTTGCACTGTGCAAAACCATTGAACATCAAACTATGACATGTTTAAAAATAAAAACGGTATGTTCATAGTCAGTTTAAACATTTACAATCAATTTAAACATTTACAATTTCATATTTATTGTATTTTCTGGCAAAGAGAATTAATGCTCAACATACTGGGTGTGATTTACGAATGCGGTTGTTTTTACGCATAGTCCAGGGCATTCTAAGTAGTAAGAGCACCTTTTGCACATGATTGAGTGTCAGAAGAGAACACAGATTCAAAAACTGCTTTAACAAACCACTATTCTTGTGGAGAAACACACTCAAAGCATCCCGGATTAACCAAATTCAACTGCTGAATGAATGTTTAAAAATGGATGAATTTATATTTTAAATCGAGTTGCATCATTCTTTTGGAAATACAAGTATTAAATAGAAACAGTACAAAATATTAAACGTGCACGTCATGATTCTCTAACATGGTTATCAAATAAATGCACCATACAGTAAACATGGCAAAACGGTCATCGCTGCTTTGATCCTTATGTACTGCGTCTCGCCATTTTCATTGTGCATTGTCTCAGATCCCTTTAAAGTCCTTTCTTTTATTTCCATCTCTTTTGCATAATGAAAAAGTTTTTTTTTTTTTTCAACTCTGTGACAGAAGTTAAAAGGAATGCTTTAAAAAAATAAAATAAAAGACGCTGTTAGAAAGAGAAATGTCATTCTCTGATTTAATCCTGTTTTCAGTTCTTGTGTCTGTCAATTGCTCTCCTGCCAGTCTTTTTGTTGCTGTCTTTTCTCATTTCCGTGTTTCCCTCCATGGTTGTGTTGTTGGAGGTTGCTAAGGAGAACGGAATGTCGTTCAGTGCAGACTGGGTTTAAGGTTTACTTAATTTACGTCACCTCTCCTGCTAACTAACTTATACTTTTAAGGGTCAAAGTTCAAGAAACTAGCTCTAGAGGTATGATTTCTCAAAACTCTTATTGCTACTTTGATTGGAGAAAGCCCATTGCGATTTTTCGATGAGAACCTTCTACAATGCTGCATTTATGTGTCATAATAATGTCCCTTTCACCTTATTACAAACTTTTAAGGACAAACTTCAATCAATATCTGCATTAAAGATGCTCCAGTCAAGTCCACAATCCAAGTGAGGGTGAGCAGTATTCACTTGCTTTCTCCCATATGAATACAAATACATGGTTTATGTAGCCTCTGTCGTTGGCTGATATTCGTTGACACTGCTTACTCCAAGTAGCTTTGCAAATAAATACAAAATTAATCATTCCAAAGATCAGATTTACACATAAATATATTTACAAGAAAACATATTTAAAATCATTGTGTTTTTTTATTTTATTTATTTTTTATTTATTTTATATTTTAAATTTGGATAAAGAAAAAAAATAACCAGTATAAAACTTGTTTTATTTTCTGGCACCCTCTCAGTGGATGCTTCAGTGGGGACACCTGTTTCAGTGGCAACTGTCTGAGATGGAAATGATCCTTATTTCGTAAGAATTGGGTACCAAAGATTGTTTCTCGGATATTGGAGAGTATTCTAACTTATATATAATATGCTTTTTTTTTGTATCAACTGTTGAATGTTATTTGCACCGATTTTCCTTTTTATAGATCATCACAGGTGTGATTGATCACATTTTTATATGTCTAATAAATATTGATTTTATGCAGTTTGGTAGTGTTGTTGTCGTTTAAAATCCCACCAATGTGGAATCTTCAATTTCAAAAAAAACTTTCAGTTGCATCTTAGGGATGGAAAGTAAGTGACACAGACAGCAAAAAAAATAAACTACAGGGGTTTTGACCCTTCACTACTTCATCCAAACAAAAATAATGTTTGGCTATACATACACTTTAATTGGTATATACCCTGCCATCTGCACACAATAACAACAAAAAATATCATGTGTTATAGCACCAAGTGACGTGCACATGAGCAGTTAACTTCAATATGGGAACAATTTTAAGATATGAGCAAGCTTCTTGGGCATTATTTTCATTTACACACAGGCAAGCATTATGAATTAAGCATGCTTCATATAATATATATTTTTAATATATATATTTAAAAGAATAATACTTCCTTGTTATATATATTTTATAATCTGGTAGAAATTCACCCCAAAATCCCATGCATCCCTATGACTCTTTTGCTCCATGGAGTTATTTCTCCTTAACACAGTACAGAGAGCACTGTTATTGGAGGAGAGTTCATTACTTCACTTTTGAGCTTGTTTTATTCAGCCAGCTCATAGATTTAATGTAAGAATATTTGGGCTGCATAGCCACCTGATCACTTTTACAGTGCTGGCTGTGCCACCCCTTCCTCCATGGTTACTGGGCTCCACCACTCTTCTCTGGAGGCCAAGACCACAACAGTCTTCTGCTGCTCTGGCCAGAAAAGCAGCTAATCAAGTGCAATCTGATTTACTAAAGCCTAGTGCACACAATGAGATTATCGGATGAATGATCGTCTATTAAAGTCTGAAAATTCTCGTACGACAGAATAAAAATTTGGAAGTGATGTAATGTATTGGTATTGTATTTTTGGACGAAAACGGTACAGATCAAACAAAATTCGTACGATCTGGTATCGTACGAGGAAAATTTTCGTATTTGCCCCTTCAGATAATTTCGAACAAATTCTGTGTACTAATGATCAGATTATCATACGATCGCTTTGAAAGCGGTATTTTTTGTACGGTTTTCTGATTGTGTGTACGGGCCTGGTACACACACAATGTGGCACAGCTGTAAACCTCCAGGTCTTATTGTCAAAGCTTAAAGTAGAACTATGGGCAAAACATTTTATATTTTTTTGTATAGAGCAAGGGAGGGTTAGAATCACTGTCACATTTTTGTCACATCTGTGTCCCGTTGCGGAGATTTCATTTCACTTCCTGTCTCTTAGTCAAACAGAAAATTAACGGAAATCCCTGACAAAGAAGTGAATTCCTTGGGGACCCCCAGGTCACTAAAACTAGTGTCCTCTTTGGAGGATTTCCCCTCTGTTACTTTTCTGGGGACAACCCAAACTTTGTGTTTTTCTTTTACTTTCTCTGATAATGGTAAATAGGGCAAATAGAGATGATGGATCTCCCTAATAAGGGCACAGACAGCAACAAAAACTGAAAAGTGTTTTAATCCCTCTCCACTAAAAAAATATTTTGCTTTTAGTTAGATTGTAATTGAACAAGCTGAAGTTAGAAGCTGATTGGTTACAATGCACAGCTGCACCAGATTCTGTGTGCACCAGTTTTAGTAAATCCCCCTCCAGACGTCTCCATAAAGAGAAAAAAAGAGAACCTGTCACTTGATATTCTATCACACAGGGTGCTTATTAGCCCCTTGTTTTAATAATAAACTTGAATGTTAAAAAATAAAGAAAAAAGAAAAAAAAAATTATAATCAAATCAATAAAATATAATAAAAAAACAAAATAACCAAAAAAAAGAAAATTCAAAGCAACCACATCGGCCTGGAAATGTGTATGCAAGCAGCGATAGTAAACACACATATTATATATCCCCGCAAAAATCTAATTGAGAGCAATTATTCTAGGTCCCTCATTTATGGTTAACTCAAAAGTGATGAGCTGTAAAAGCAATAAAGTGCCAACTATTGATAATTTTGCATATCGCAATTTTTCGCCACTTCGTGGGTACATGCAATTTTGGGGCTTGAAATATTTGGTGTCTATTTACTTGACACAACCTCATCTTTAATTCCGTACAAAAAAATTCCAGAATAAATCATATGAAATATATTTTAGTGTTTTTTTTTCCTGAAAATATAAATTTGATAAACAGTTTTGCAAATAGGATGCCTATCTATTTATCTGTTTAAATAGATGCTACCTGTTACAGGGTCCCTGCATTCAGAAAATAAATAATGTTCTGGGGGTTTCAGATAATTGAATAGCCAAAACTGAATATTTTACCATGTGTGTGAAAAACTGATGAATGGTTCTAGAGCGGAAGTGGTTAACTGTCCACCAGTATATATTCCACAACTGCTTGTTTAAACTGGCCATACATGGATCAAAATGAATCGGGGTCAGCAGGGATCGGCCGAATTTTGATCCATGTATAGGTGCTGTTGTACAAAAGTCGATCTACCGATAGTTTACTGTACAACTGCCCTGTTGGGTTGTCCACGCTCAATCACCTATAGCCTGCATCAAGCATGTGGATGGGAAATCAAGCTACTGAAGGGGGGGGGGGGGGGCAGTCTCATCTATGGGCTGCTTTACTTTATTAGGACAGTCATAGTCTGTTCCTTCTCTCTATTACAGAGAATACAGAGAATGCACTTGTATACACTTGTATGGGGCCATCTCCTAAGAATATGGCCTCGGAATATGGCTTTATACAAGTATGTGGGTCTGGTTTATTAAAGCGTATGTGTGCATCAGGCACATCAACCATGTATGGACAAGCAAATCATGTTTTTTTTTTTTTACTTTCCCCAGAGTTCAGTTTTATTGGGTCCATTCACCCAAAATGTATATTTTAATTATGGACGGAACCCGACAATCTGAATAATCAATATTGGGTGGACTGAGCCTTTAAGGTGCTCATAACACTCACAACTTCTGCAGACACCAACATGGCCAACTGAAAACGGTATTGGCTTGGAGTAAGACTATATGGGGTTGATTTAATAAAGGCAAATTGATTGTGCACTTTGAAAAGTGCAGTTGCACTCTGCAAGAGCAGGTGCTTGAGAGCTTAGTAAATGATCAAAAGCTCTGCTGACTTCCATCATCCAATCATGTGCAAGCAAAAATGCTGTTTTTTGTTTTTTTTTCTTGCATGTGATTGGGCATTCTTTGCTAAGTGAAGCCTTACCTCATTTACTAAGCTCTGGAGCAATTGCAATTTCAGAGTGCAACTGCACTTTGCAAAGTGCACAGTCTAGTTGACTTTAGTAAATCAGCCCCTAGGCGTATGACAAGGTTTTTTGACAAACAAGATCTGTCAGATGTTTGATAGGTCCTAGTGCCCTCTGTGGTCTACGGGTATCCTTGCTGGTATTACAAACAAATCAGTGGGCTTTTCTGAACCTACCAGGGAAGATCTGTTTCATTATTTAGAGCAAATATGTATATTCTTTTTAACTTTAACTGGAAGGCTACAAGCTGCTTTGGAAGCTGATTTTAAATGAGTTATCATCGGGTTCTGGTTTTCCCCTGGAAATAGTAGTGTCCCTTTTCTATTTGCATTATTTAAATCCTGTAGGCCCTTTGCTTAAAAGATTACCTAGGGACATAAGCAGCTTACATCCAAATTTGCATATATTTGGAATTAGTGCAGACTGGCACAAAAGAAATGTTTCTTGTGGCATTATGTAGCTAATTGCATTATCATAGGGCTAATCTTCTAAGATATGTTAGTTTCTGCTGTCATTATAGTTTATCCCAAAGCAGGTCCTTCTTCTAAGGTGCATTTAGTAGATAACATGACAGCCGTTAAAGCTTCTTCTAAGTGTTGTGTTGGTAGACGTTGCGCAGTGAAATAAAATAAAAAAATAATAGCAGACTGAAGTTATTACTGGAGTTATACCTAATCTTGGAGGAAAGTTGGTCACAATTTTTTTATGTTTTGATCTCTTTGTCCATTGAAGGAGATATCATGTTTGGTTAATACAGATTTGTGTAACAAAATCGGAATTAGGATTTTCTGGAAAAGAATCTGTCTTGCAAAAAGTTTTGACCATATCCTTCACATCACAAGCAAGAAATCCCGAAAGCTTGTCCTGAAAAATTGTAAGTTAGTGCAAAGAAAAAAAGTATCACGGACAGTACTCAATTTTCTCTGTCACAATTGCACTAATACGGCTACAATCACATCAAGCAAGAAGTGTAACTTAATCAATTTTTTCTATTTATTTATTATTAAAGGTACCTATATACCGCCGTTAATTTACACAGCACTTTACATATGTATTGTACGTCACATCAATTGCATCTGAAAAAAAAAAAAAACACATCACAAGCAAGAAATCCCAAAAGTTTGTCCTGAAAAATTGTATGTTAGTGCGAATAAAAAAAGTATCACGGACAGTACTCAATTTACACTGTCACAATTGCACTAATAGGGCTGCAATCACATCAAGCAAGAAGTGTAACTCAATCTATTTTTATTTATTTTTTATTAAAGGTACCTATATAGTGCCATTAATTTATACAGCACTTTACATAAGTATTGTACGTCACATCAATTGCATCTGAAAAAAAAAAACAACACATCACAAGCAAGAAATCCCGAAAGCTTGTCCTGAAAAATTGTATGTTAGTGCGAATAAAAAAAGTATCACGGACAGTACTCAATTTTCTCTGTCACAATTGCACTAATACGGCTACAATCACTTCAAGCAAGAAGTGTCAATCTATTTTTTTAATTTTTACATTTTTTTAAATTATAGGTACCTATATAGTGCCGTTAATTTACGCAGCACTTTACATATGTATTGTACATCACAAAAAAGCTAATTTTGTGTTATGTTGTTGTCACCATCGTTCTACCTGTAACTGTATAGAAAAATGCATAGGGTCCTTGTGTGTATGGGTACTCATATTGATGTATTGTAAATGTGGGCATGCAAATAATTAATGTGACTTATTTATCATGAATGCATGCAGTTGTGTATATTCTAATGACTATCTATGTCAGACAAAAACAAACAAAAAAAAAAGGAATCTGAGCATGCTGGCAAACCTCTGCCAAGACATAATATTATCCTTGGATGCGTTGCCATTTGTCACACTACTTGGATCCATCACATTTGTCCCTGTTGCATGATATGTGAACAAGGCATACTGTATATCTATTGGGAGTCTCTTTACTTTTTCTTAGCAGAAAAGTGAACAATTGGCACTAATCTCTGCAGTGAGCACTGTCCACAATTAAGAAGTGCTCATTCTTACCCCCTAGGGAAGCTTTGTGTGGCTTTATCCTCACCCAGTTGTCTAAGAAATGCTCACTTTGGTGCTTGTATGACCTCCTTTACACTGACATAGAAAGAGCAGCAAAGAGCAATTACAATGCAGCACTGCAGAGGCAGCACAACTAAAGTATAAACTGATGCCTCAAGTTCATCCATAATTTAAGGTACATGTAAAGTACTGGCAAAGACTAACTGAAAAAGGACCAAATGAATGACATTTACGAAAGGCAAATCCACTTTGCACTGCAAGTGCACTTGGAAGTGCAGTTGCTCTAAATCTAAGGGGTAGATCTGAAATGAGGGGAAGCTCTGCTGATTTTATCATCCAATCATGTGCAAGCTAAAATGCTGTTTTTTATTCTCCTTGCATGTCCCCCCTCGGATCTACAGCGACTTTACTTTCAAGTGCACTTGCAGTGCAAAGTGGATTTTCCTTTAGTAAATAACCCCTACTGTTTTAACTAAAGTACTAGATCTCATAAACAAATGCTTTTGTTTAAAGAAAAAAGTTATTTCCTGTTATTCGTCTTTTGAATTTCAGTGCTGCTGATCTTCTGCAGCCTCTTCACAGCATTTCCAGTAATATTAAGTATAATTATATAAATATCCCCTTTATACATGTAAAGGTATACAGTGAAATAAGGCAGTGGGTCTATTTCTGTGGAATAATGATGAAAGGTGGGCAGTTGGATGAACATTTCCAACCAACCTGATCAACAGTTCAGCTGACGTTACAGATTTAGACATCGGGGGTTATTTACTAAAAGAAACTCCACTTTGCACTGCAAGTGCACTTGGAAGTAAAGTCGCTGTAGATCCAAGAGGGACATGCAAGGAAAATTAAAAACAGCATTTTATCTTGCACATGATTGGATGAGAAAATCAGCAGAGCTTCCACTCATTTCAGATCTACCCCTTAGATTTAGAGCGACTGCACTTCCAAGTGCAATTGCAGTGCAAAGTGGATTTGCCTTTCCTAAATGTCATTCATTTGGTCCTTTTTCAGTTAGTCTTTGCCGGTACTTTACGGTACTTTACTTTGCCTTTCGTAAATAACCCCCATTGTTGTCTTATTTTAGCCTCAGCTTCTTTATGCATGATACTTTGATAAAAAAAATATATATATATATATCCACGCTAATGAATGATACTGTTATTAATAGCAACACAGCTGTTGACACAAATCTCCTGGCAAAAAGACAAAAATAACATAAATCACAAAGTGCAGTGCTACAAATTAATAAAAAGTCCATATGTTTGAGGAAATATAACATCTCAATAAAAACAGTCCAATAGGTGTAGGTCCACACAGGGCAAAGTGAAGAATCCATCACCAAGAAGGAAAGGTTCACACTCTTTCTCCAATGACTGGACTACTTAATCAAAATCAGTTACTTTGACAGTTCAGGGAGAGTAGCGGCTGGTGTTATTTTTAATTTTTTTGGGGTGGGTGGGGGGCAGCAAACAATGCACCCACAGCCATCCCCCGGTCAGTCGGGTCATCTGTAGAGACCACCCTTCCTCCCCCATGAGTCGGTCGGGTAAAGTTGGTCGGTCGGCCCTGCACTTATCCCATCTATGACGTGGGCAGCACTTCCCTCCGGCCGATGGGTAGCGGCTTCTCCTGTGTCTCCTCCTCTGCATCATGGCAGCCGTGCATCTCCTCCCTCCTCCTCCTAGGCCAATAGGATCGCTTCTGCTTTCAGCCAATCAGGAAACAGGTCTCAAGACCCGTTTCCTGATTGGCCATGAGGAGAATAATTGTGCAATAGTGAATATTCATTCGATATTGTCACATAACTGCATGGGTTCGGGGTGGAAGTGCTCTGCGCCCCAAGCCCACCTTTTTTTTGAAGCCTATTAGAGTCTCTTGCTCTAATCACGTGCATCAAAAAAAAATTGGAATCCATGCGTCTGGCACCCCACATGTAGTATAGGGGGCTGGACGCATGGATAGGGGGGTGGGGCACCTGCGCCCTGCATTATGGGCTGCCACTGTAATCTGGTTGTGGGAAAGTTAACTGTTATCAGCACCAGAACTGACATCATAGGGAGGCATTAGTATGCAATGCCTCCACAAAATGAATTATGTACCCTTCCTACATATCTTACAGGCAGCATTTGTTATCTAATTTTATAGTGAGTTTGGTTACTCATACACCACCATACACCACCCTCTAGTCAGCATCTGGTGCCATCTCTGACCACCGCTGAAGCTATAAGGTGCCAAAGAAACAAAAGAGGTAAGAGAAGGTAAATAAAGCTAAAGGGGAAGGATAAAAGCTAGATGCTATGGGATTGATTTACAGAGTACAATATCTGGTATAGCTGTGCATGGTAGCCAATCAGCTTCTAACTTCAGCTTGTTCAATTAAGCTTTGACCAAAAAAAAAAAAACACCAGATTTTGCACGCTCCAGTTTTAGTAAATCAACATCTATGTATCAATATGTTCAGTTTTTTTTTTTTTTTTTGGTTCTATTCCTTTTTTCATAAGCTCCATATCATATCTAACCTTACCAACTTACAACTTAATCGGCCATACACATGGGCCGCACATTGGTTCAATAGAAACTAGCCAACATTTGGCTCATGTGTATGGAGCATGAGTGAAAAAGGTCTGCCGACCGACACCTGATCAGTGTTCTCAACCAATGGCTGAGAGTGCTGGCTAGTGTGTTCTGGTACTGGGGCCACCCCCCTGTCAGAACACAATAGCTCAGCAGGGGATCACTGTACTAACATTGGATAGTTAGTACTATGTCCTCTTGAGCGCTTGTTTTTTTCCGTTCAGCCTGCTGAGTTGAATGAAAAAAGGTTAGTTAGTGTGCACCATCTATACCAACATGGCAATATGCCAATGGGGATAAGCTTCACACAACAACTTTTTAAAAAATATGTGAAGACCTTATATTAAACAAAGGAAAAGGGCTTAAATGGAAATACCGGGTAGTCGCTCACACCAGCCCCATATGTAGTTCCATTCAGCCATATAATAGATTGGACTATACCGGTACTTGATAATGGAAAAACACTAATAAAATTTAAAATCAATATAATTTTAATAAAGATATAAAACAAAACAGTAATGAAATATCACTTGAAGGAGTACAGTAATATGCACATCACAGTTGAGGTATTCCTGACGGGTTCTCCATAGGGAACATTCAACCGTAGAGAGTGCACAACAAATTTCCTCGACTAGTTTCGCGGGGAAAGGCCCGCTTCCTCAGGAGGATATCTATACAAAAGTATCACAATCATTAGATAATACATACATATAAGGATATAAGCAATACAGTTATCACAATGTTATTGATTTTACATACACAAATTCCCTATATGTTTAAAAAAGGAGATCAGCTCACCCTACTTCAAGGAACAGGCTGCAGGCAGGGAGATCCACAAAGCAGGGGGACTTTGTGGATCTCCATGCCTGCAGCCTGTTCCTTGAAGTAGGGTGAGCTGATCTCCTTTTTTAAACATATAGGGAATTTGTGTATGTAAAATCAATAACATTGTGATAACTGTATTGCTTATATCCTTATATGTATGTATTATCTAATGATTGTGATACTTTTGTATAGATATCCTCCTGAGGAAGCGGGCCTTTCCCCGCGAAACTAGTCGAGGAAATTTGTTGTGCACTCTCTACGGTTGAATGTTCCCTATGGAGAACCCGTCAGGAATACCTCAACTGTGATGTGCATATTACTGTACTCCTTCAAGTGATATTTCATTACTGTTTTGTTTTATATCTTTATTAAAATTATATTGATTTTAAATTTTATTAGTGTTTTTCCATTATCAAGTACCGGTATAGTCCAATCTATTATATGGCTGAATGGAACTACATATGGGGCTGGTGTGAGCGACTACCCGGTATTTCCATTTAAGCCCTTTTCCTTTAAAAACTACAATTTCTGGATGATGGTACTTTATACAATATTATAATGATATAGACCAGAGGCGACACTCATAATATGTGATTTAGGATAGGGTGGATAATACACCCATTTGTTCATTCACCTAATTTGGGAAACTAATTGGTGGTTGATTGTTGGAGTGCCTCTATTATTTATTATATTGCTATGACATTTATTGTACTCTTTTTTCTTTGTCTAGTTATGTCACCATAGTAAAATTTAGGGACTGCTTCTTTCCCCTTATTTCCCCTTCTCTCCCCTGCCTCCCTTTTCTTCTCTTTTAAATCCCCGTTCTTCTTGTAAAAACCCCCCCCCTCCCCCCCCCCCTTTTTTTTTTTTTTTTTTTTTTCCTTTTTTTTTTTTCTGTATCATGGATACTCTAAATACCGATTGGGTAGAATTTATGACAAATTTGAAAACCGCCTGCCTTAATGAACATAAAGTTGAGGACGATTTGAAAACTTATTTTTATAAGATTTATGGACTATTGAAACGTAAATCCCATCTACATTGGCATATTGAATATTTTAAGATGTACGTCACCGATTGTATTTGCCCTATAGGTTTGCGAAACCAAATCTTTCCAACTCTAAAAGACCCTTCACCGGATTTTAGGAAAACTTGGGAGAACATCTTGACTAACTGTAGTCTTGATCTAATGAAAGTCCTGATTAACCAATATAGTTTGGATATGACTTCACTGGATAAAGAGATTGAACGACTGAATACTGATTATATGTATCTGAAGGACAATCCATCTTTTGATTCTAAATGGAAGGAATTAAGAGATCGGTTAGAAATTCTGAATAAATCTATTATCACAAAAAAACAGATTAAATTTAGTAGAGATAAATCTGCCTTCACTGAAGGCTATGCATACCGTTGGTCAAATAGGAATTTGGGGAGAAAGCCTCCTCTTCGACCTAATACTTTTAGGAATCCAACAATGGAGACAGAATCTGACTCCTCTTTGTCATCAACCTACTCCTTACCAAGTAACCCTAGACCTTCGGCTACCCCAACAGTAAATTCTACCCGTAAAAGACTACGTTATGGCGGTGGCACTCCACCTGTGAATCCTAAAAAAGATAAGAAAGGTTCAAAACCCCCTAAACCGGCACGTACACCTGCCACACAAATACCTATTGAGGCCACTTCCTCAATAGAGGGGGCTATGGGCCATTCCACGCTTCATGGTACTATCCCAAAGGTTTTGAATTCAACATTAATGACTAACAAATACACAAAAATAAACGAGGACTTGACTTTTTTAGACCTAAAAAAACAACAAGGGAATCTGGATTCCTATATTCTCAAACCAGCACTAGCACCATCACATATTCCCAACCCGACACCAACCGTAATATCCTAAATCTGACCCCCTATCGTTTGTCAGACGAAGAGGTGTCAGTACTTCACTTGGGCCTAGGGTTTTGCCCACTGGATAGACTAAAAGTTAATGAAACCATAAAAGATTTATATTTGTTTGCACGGAACCTCACATTTAAGTTTTTATTCGATAAAGACCGCACCAACTTGAACTTAGAACGTGAACTTACAGAACGCACTAAACACTTTAGTATGGCTGAATTTCGGGCATTACGGGACCTTATGCTCCTCTATGATGAAGGAGCTATTGAAGACCCTATTTCACAAACTATACCTTCTAACACATCCCCATCCACTCACATAGAACATCTAGATTCGGTTTCTAAGAAATTTAAATTACGCTCTTGTAGATTCCCTGACCTCATGACATGCCCTACCATCTGGACTTTTCTCCAAACTACGATAAGAGATCTGAAACGACAGCATTGGCATGAGGTCACCCCTAACCTTGATGCTCGACAGACTCAAGCATTGAAAACTTTACAAAGACACCCTGATTTGATCATCAAACAGTCGGACAAAGGTGGGAATATTGTTTTAATGACACGCCACCAGTACCAGACTATGTGTATGACTATTCTCAACAACTCTACCTGGTATTGTCCGATTGACCAATCAGTACCTATTTCATTTCATCAGGAACTCTGTTTTCTCTGCACTGAGGCATTTATGGCAGGCCTTATTGACAGAGATACACTAGATTTCCTGATTCCTAAATTTCCGATGGTCCCTACCTTTTACGCTCTTCCGAAGACGCATAAAAATTTACCATTACCCCCTGGTAGGCCAATTGTCTCGGGGATCGATTCTTTGACAGACCATGCCAGTAAACTTGTAAATGCCTATCTAATGCCACATGTACGAAGATTACCCTCTTACATTAAGGATACTGCGGATTTGTTGCAACATCTGGAGGGGATCCAGATCCCTCCGGATGCCCTGCTCGTGGCGATTGATATCGAGGCTCTTTACTCGAGTATCCCCCACGGGCAGGGCGTCCGGACGGCTGGATCCTTTTTGCATGAACAGGAGATAACTACATGGCCATTTAATGAATTTATTTTAGCATTGTTGGAATTTATACTAACAAAGAACTATTTCACTTTTAATGATCAACTTTATTTGCAAATTCAAGGCGTTGCCATGGGGACTTCCTGTGCCCCAGCATATGCAAATTTATTTTTGGGGGGTTGGGAGAGACAGATCCACTCTGATGATAAACTTGCTCCATTCCTGGAAGACGCCCTTCTATGGTATCGCTACTTAGATGACCTATTTATGGTATGGACTGGAACTAAGGAAAGATTCCTCCAGTTCATGCAAGAATTAGATGACAATGAATTTAATTTGAAATTTACTTTTACCTTCGATACCGAGCGGATTCCATTTTTGGATCTGTTTATCATAAAGCAATCTGATGGCACTTTATATACGGATCTCTATCGCAAACCCACTGCAGGCAATACTTTATTGTTTGCCACCAGTGCTCACCCGGAACCCTTGGTGCGCAGCATCCCGTTTGCACAGTTTCTGCGATTACGCAGAAACTGTAGCTGGGATGCTGACTTTAAAATTCAAGCTGATGCTTTACGTGATCGTTTACTAGCCAGGGGCTACTCCCCCACTAGCCTGAGGAAAGCCTTTAATAAGGCCGTGTCTCGTCCGAGAGACACATTACTACATAAACGACCTAAGACGACAAGTAATGAATCATTGAGATTCATTACAACATATTCTGCTCATCATAAAACTCTTCGCAATATCCTCACAAAAAACTGGCATCTACTTACGGAGCATCATGTTCTAGCTAAATATGTACGGCCTACTCCTGAACTAGTCTTCCGAAGAGCATGTTCCCTTCGGGATCGTTTAATGCATAGTCACTACACATCTACCAGTTCCATGCATAATCGTGCTAGAGGTACATTCAAATGTAATAACTGCCCCCGTTGTCCATGGATTCTGGAGGGCAAACAATTTACTCTACCCAATGGAGAAGTTTTTCTACCTCGTACGTTCTCTGATTGCAGTACCAAGGGTGTTATATATTTTATGACTTGTAGATGTGGAGCTTTCTATATTGGAAAGACTATCCGAGAGTTTTTTTTTTTTTTTTTTTAAATTATTTTTATTAATTTGCAAGTAAAACAATAAAACAACCTACAGCCTATTGGGCATACCCAGGCTGATTATTACAAACCCCCCCTGAGTCAAACAATCAGGGAACAACCAAATAACCCTCCCCCTCCCCCCACCCGATACACCGCCACCGGCGTGTGCATCCAAACAGAAAAAAGAAAAACCCCCCCCTCCCCCTGTACGCTCCAGCACCACTGCACATTACTCAGGACAGTTACTTAATTCGCCCATGCTCCACCGCAGTCCACACTCAGACCCAGGATAAAATATGCATGCATCACCCTTCACCTACCAAGCCCCCATTGCCCACGTAAATACTGACCCAAGGTTACATGAATATCACACAACTTAGAACTCTTCCCCTAATCACTAATGAAACTCCATCAGTCCGGATTCAAGTCAGCATTGGTGTCACGCGACTCCGTCCAAATACCCCATACTTTATGAAATTTAGTGCCACACCCTCGCGAAAGGTAGGTGGCCCTGTAAAGAGGGAGAGCCGTATTCACTAAGTGCTTCCAAAAATTAATAGAGGGGGCTACCGGGGCCTTCCATTTGAGAACAATCGACTTACGGGCATAGTACAGCAATAAGCCCAGGAGTGTTCTGAGCGCTCGGCGTGGAGCCAGCGGCTCGACCAGTCCTAAGAGGCATATCTCGACCGATAAAGGTATGTTAACGGTGGTAACCGCCAGAATAAAATTAGTCACCTCCACCCAGAACCCAGCTATCTGAGGACAGCTCCAGAACATGTGTATGAAATCCGCCGAAAGTGAGTTGCATCTCCAACAAGAATCAGGGACAGATGGATAGATTCTGTGAAGACGTTGCGGAGTGTAATATACCCTATGCACTATTTTGAATTGCACCAATCTATCTCTGGCTGACACTAACTGTAGGAAAGGATACTCCCATACATCTTCCCAGTCCTCCGTATCCAAGGAGGGAAAATCAGCCTCCCACCTTGCCCTTTGGAGTTCCAGACCGGTATGGACACCTGGGAGTAATACCTTGTAGATAGCAGACAACGGTTTGGACAGATCAGCATCTCTGAGCAGAGATTCCAACCTTGAGGTGTAAAATGCGACGGGGGCATTTCCAAACTGCGTTCGAAAGGCATGATTAAGTTGTAAGTATCTGAATAAGTGTGAGTTGGGCAGTGTAAACTGTTGTTTCAGCCTGTCAAAGGTCTGAATTTTGCCCTCAAAACAGAGTTGATCAATATATTTAATACCCCTGCTTGCCCATACACTAGGGTCGGGAATAGAGCCAAATTCCGGTAAATTCGGATTGAGCCAAAGAGGACTATGCGGGGAGATGTGTCCCGAGGGTACGGGGCGCATCAGATTGGCAGCCTTCCATGCCCTTATAACCGCCCTCATTGCAGCAGTAAGAGGAAAAGGGGCTCGCAGACCGCGATACACCAAGTGTCTTAGTGCCTCATACGACCCCAACCACGCCGCTTCCAGGACCACCGCCGCATTGGACTCGTCTGAAACCAGCCAATTATGAGCATGGGTCAGAAGAGCCGCCACATAGTAGGAGTGCAAATCCGGGCAAGCCAATCCACCCTCCCCCCAAGGCCTCTGCAATACCGTGAGCTTAAACCGTGGCTGGCCAGCGCCCCAGAGAAAGGACACCAAAAGAGAATTTATCGTGCAAAATATTTTTTTAGGAATCCAGACTGGAGCATGTCTGAGAACATAGAGAAAAGCAGGCAAAAGCTTCATCTTAAATAAATTAATTCTCCCAATCAAGGTGAGAGGGAGATGCGACCATGCCTTCAGTCTAGTCCTCATCCGCCGCACCAGTGGATCCAGATTGAGGGCACAAAAATCAGAGGTAGAGGGGGAAATGTAAATCCCCAAATATTTCATTGTATCTGTCCACATGAGTGGCAGGTTGGGATCCGCAGCTGCCTTGGCTTCCCTGTCTATTGACAAAATTTGAGATTTATCCCAGTTTACCTTAAGCCCTGAACAGTCAGTGAAGTGAGAAAGAATAAGTAGCGTCTCCCTGAGAGACTGGGCCGGGTCACTTAAAAAGAGTATGAGGTCATCTGCATATAAGGCTACCTTCTCCTGTATGGAACCCACCTGTATCCCTCTAACTCCCTCCACTTTCCTGAGGGCCGACGCGAGTGGCTCCATTGCCAGGGCAAACAGAGCCGGTGACAATGGACAACCCTGCCGCGTTCCTCTCCTAACAGCAAAGGGCTCTGACAGGGCGCCACCCAGCTTAATCTGCGCCAAGGGCTCCTTATATAAAATATGTATCCAATTACAAAATCCCACTCCAAAACCCATGGCCTCCAAAACTAAGGACATAAACTGCCAGGCCACAGAGTCAAAAGCTTTTTCAATATCCAGTGTAACTATGACCCTCGTAGAAGACTCAGTGGCCGGCAACTGCAAATGTGTAAACACCCGTCGTAGATTTATATCAGTGGACTTCCCTGGCATAAATCCAGTTTGGTCCATCTCAATCAGGGATGACAGGACCGTCCGTAACCTGGTGGCCAGAACTTTCGTCAAAATTTTCAGGTCATAATTTAGCAGGGAGATCGGTCTATAGGAAGCACACAGGGAAATATCCTTGCCAGGCTTAGGGATAAGCACTATATGTGCTTGATACATGGATGGGGGAAGCCCCATCTGAAGTTTGCTATCGGAGAACACTTTTAACAACTTGGGAGCAATCAGTGGGGCATACATCCTGTACCAGTCGCCAGGTAGACCATCAGGTCCAGGAGTCTTTCCACCAGGGAGTGAGCGAATTGCCTCCTCCACCTCCTCCAAGGTAAAATCCTTATCTAGGAATTCCCGGTCCTCCTGTGATAGAGAGGGCAAATTTAAGGAGGAAAGAAATTCCCTCTGCGCTTCCACCGACCCCCCTGGAACCTCAGCATACAGTTGTTCATAGAAGGCCCTGAACTCAGAAAGTATCATGTCAGGCGCGGACACCAACTGACCATCCGACCCATAGATCTCCGAGACAACTGTCTGCATTTTAGAATCAGCTACTAAATTTGCCAGAAGCTTACCATTTTTGTCCCCGGATTCGAAGATTTTCCCTGCCAGAGACTTCAGATCTAGGTGTGTGGCCTCCGCAAGATGAAGGGATAGGGCCCGTCTTGAATCAGCCAGCCGAGTGAAGCGCTCCGGGGTCGGCGAGGTGGAAAAAGCCTCAGCCGCCTCGGCCTCGCTCCCCTCAAGCAGCCGCATCCGAGATGACATCTCAGAGCGGACCGCCTTGATAGCCGAAATGTATTCCCCCCTGGTATTGGCCTTAAAAGCATCCCAGACCATCTGTACCGAGGCAGAATCCTCATTCAGATCCCAATATTGTTTCATCTTAGGAGCGACCTCCTCCCCCACCCGCAAGTCCTGTACCCATTTGGACGCCAGACGCCAACAACCTGTACCCCTGGTGTCCGACAACTGCAAGGTGACCTCCAAAGGTGCGTGGTCAGAGAGGCCTGCAGGTAGGTACAGGGCCCCCCTCACCGACGTCAGGGCCCCAGAGTTGCCGAAGACCAAATCAATCCGAGAGCCCGATCTATGTGTGGAGGAGTGGAAAGAATAGGCCCGTACGCCCACATTCCTCCATCTCCAGATCTCAGTGTAGTTAAACGTTTGGGCCCACTGCAGTAGATCTGGCGAATAAGCCCTGTTTGGGTTGGAGGAGTCCAGGGACGGGTCTAAAATAGAGTTAAAATCCCCAGCTATGTACAATCTGGAGAACTGTAGGGGAGCCAGCAGTTCAGCAATCCTATACAAAAGCTGTGGATTGAAAGGGGGGGGCACATATACGTTGACCAAAGCGTAAACCACCTGGCCAATCTCTAACAGTAGGACAATAAATCTACCCCCTTGGTCAGTGTGCAGGTGAACAACTTTGTAAGCTAGTGATTTGTTTAGCAAGATGGCCACTCCCCTCGCATAGCTAGAGTATGTGGCATGAAATGCCTGTCTCACCCAGGGCCTGCGCAGGGCAAGGATTTTATTCCCCAGGAGATGAGTCTCCTGAAGAAAAAGTACATGGGGTCTGTGATTATTCAGGTATTTAAACATCAACGCCCTTTTTACCTTATCATTAAGGCCCCGCACGTTCCAAGACACTAGTCTCAACGCCATGGAAGCAATTAATAATTATGATAGTACAGTAATACACATACAATATCCCAGTATCCTGCCAGCGAGCATGGTGCAAGGCAGCACAACATACAAAACAGGTGCATTTATCAGTGGATTCAGAGCGCACAGTGAAAAAAAGAAAAAAGAACAAGAAAACAGCAACATACTTAAAACAACAAAAAAGAAGAAAAAAAGAAAACCCACAACTCCCTACTAGCCAAGAGTGCCCCAATTGGTAAAAAACAAAAACCAATCGGGCACTAAAAAACATGACCAGTTTGATACCCAAAACCTAACCAAAACTTAAACCTCCAGACTTTAGTCACAAAAAAAGTTCCGAAGCAGCGGCCGCTCAAAGCCGCTTATTCTTGTCAGGTCAAAAAAAACCCTGTAATGAGGGGAAAGGCTAATAAGTCCTTAAGTGTCCCACGTCCGGGGAGCTCCGAGCTAAAAGGAGGTAGCTAAAGGACCTATAACAAAAAACAAAAAAAACAAAAAACAAAAAGCAAAGCAGAGCAGAGTCAGGCAGGATCAACTGGAGAGATGGCAAGGCACTGCAGCAGCCCCAGGAGAGGCGGAGATCAGAACGCCGTCCGCCGGCAGGAAGAATGAAACAAAGGCGTCCACCCATCGATTGGAAAGTAGCAGTCCGTGAGTTCCGCAGCTGCCGTGTCGACAAACCGCCAGGAAAAAAAAACAAAACAAAAACAAAAACAAAAAACAAAAAACAAAAACAAAAAAGGGGCCAGGAGCCCACAGCAGGATAACAGTGCAGGCAAGTAGTAGTACCCCCCATCAACGTAGGGAAAGCTGTAGAAGATTAACGCAGAGTGAGCAGCCAGTCATTTGCTTCCTCCGGGGTGTCGAAAAACTTCACTGATCCGTTATAAGGCACCCGAAGGCGGCTGGGGTATAGCATGCTGTATTTAATATCCTTGTCCCGTAGGCGCCTGCGGATATCATTAAAGGACCTTCTCTTGCGCTGCAAATCTGCCGAAAAGTCCGGGAACAGTAGGATTGAGGAGTTGCCGTATGGTAGAGAAGGGAGCCTACGGGCTGCGGAGAGGATCCTATCCCGGTCCCTAAAATTCAGAAAGCGGACCAGGAAGGGTCGGGGAGTCGCCCCTGGGATGTAACGTCCTGTAGGAACCCGATGAGCACGCTCAACCACATATGTCGGGGAGACTTCCGGGAGGCTCAACAGCTTCTTGAAAAAATCTTCAGCAAACTCCGCTGGCCGATCACCCTCCTCCCCCTCCGGCAGACCTATGACACGGATATTGTTGCGTCTTGCTCTATTCTCCGCATCATCAGCCTTAGCGACAAGCAGTCGCACCGTGCGTTGCAGGTCCGCTATGTTGTTGGTATGGGTAGCCGTGAGGTCCTCAGCTGCAGAGATTCGCGATTCTGATTCAGTCAGCCTACCCCTGATCTTGTCTAGGTCATTCCTAATAAAAGTACATTCTTCTGCAAGGCGGTCAATGCGTACCAGCATAGAGGCTTTACTCTGCTCTATGGCAGCCAGTATCACCGCAGTACTGTCCTGGGAGGGAGAGGTAGGCAAAGCCGCCCCAGAGGGGGAACCGGACTCCATGGCTAATTCCGCAAGCAGCGACTGCACCCTCCCAATAAGAGAGGGATCTGGTTGAGCAGGCGGATCAGGAGCAGGACAGCGCAACACAGAAGAGCTCTTGGGCCGATGTTTAGGGCCCATGAAGGGGTGTGGGCCGCAGGCGCCCGTGAGCCTCCGCTCCTCACAGCTACAGTCCCCAGGTAGCAAGGCTCAGGCAGTGACTCAAAATGGCAGGGCCCAGGGAGCTGGATGGATGGATGCAATGTCCGTCAGCAAGGGAGGATAGCCAGGGCCCTCAGTCAATGCACCAGAACAGCCCCCCCCTGCAATGAGAAGCAGTGTCCAGCAAATAAAAGGAGCAGCCACCCAAAGCACAGGGGCCAGGCCGACCACAGCACACCCCCCCCAGCCACTGGATGCAGGCTGCAAATTGATGCCCAGGCTACGTTAGGCCGGACCAGGCCGGGGCAGTCTTTTTAAGGCTCCACAGCTTCCCCACCAGCTCCTGCCAGGCCTGTGATGCAGGATTCGGCCCCCCACCGGCCGACAGCCGCCTCCGCCGCTCCACTGGCCGATCGCGGCGCTCGTCCACCGGCCGGCCGGCCAGGAAAGTCCGGTCCGCGGCAGGCTTCACTAGGCCGCGCTAGGCCGCAGGCCCGAAAATCGCTCCAGCGGCCCGCGGAACAACGGGACAGCCCAGGGGGACAAGGGGGGCAGCGGATTAGTGAAGAGGAGCCCCTTACCTCTCCCACAGTCCCCGGATCAGCCCCGTTTGCTCCGCACAGGCCGGGAAGATGGCGTCCGGCACAAGGATGATGAACGGCCGTATCTCCGGCTCCACGGTCCCCCGTTCCACAAGAATCTCTCCGGACACCTTACGGCAGGTCAGTAGTCCCTCCGGGCAAGAGAAAACTCCTTTTGGGCCAAGGAATTAGGAGGATGGCAAAGGATTATTATGCGGATGGCCGGAGCTCCCCAGACACACGTCCGCTCTTCTTCACATCCGGACACGCCCCCTAGACTATCCGAGAGTTTAGACAGAGGATTGGTGACCACTTATATTATTCAGAAAGTGGGAAACTTACCACAATTGGTAGACATATTGGTCTTTACCATCGTTTTGACACCACAATGATCCAATTCTTTGTCCTCGAAGTAGTCTTCCCAAACCCTAGGGGTGGAAATTGGGATCGAACGATCTTACAGAGAGAAACTCTGTGGATCGAACGACTCAATGCCACCCTACCACCAGGTCTCAATGAGACAATCTCTTACAAACCGTTTTTATAATAGGTGACGTTTAATATGCCACCATACCCCTCCCCTTTTTTTTTTTTTTTTTTTTCATATTTTTAACTATGGCTATCTAAATAATTCTCTGGTGTACATTTCTTCTTTTTTCTGGGGGACTATATCCCCTGGCTATATATATATATATCTTTGTGTACCAAAAATGATGTATATAATGTTATATTTTATAGATATGTTCTTTGTTTCCCATGTTATAATATCCCTTGTATGTGGGGAGATGTGCTTTGACCCCTATAATTGAGGGACAATGATTTGTGGGTAGAATGGAGTGTCCTTTAATTTTTCCCCCCGGTGGACATGTGTTCCCCCTGGTCCGGACGATTTATTCGCCTGACTTGCAAGGGCTAACGCTTGGATCATTGATCCACTAGCGTTGTTTCCCTTGCGCACTGGCGCAGTAACAGTATAATACTGCACCTGCGCAGTGTGGGGCAACAGACCACATGACGTTCGGACGCCGCCGGGACCTGGCGTACGTCTGACGTGGTGGTTGCTAGGTAATCTGTTTTGGCGTTCTACCAGACCGCCGAACAGACGCACCTGCGCAGTAGCGACTGGTTAGTGCGCCTGCGCGGTGCGGAGAAGTAGACCACATGACGTCGGACGCCGCCGATTTCCGGCGGACGTCGGACGCTATGTGTGTTGGGGAGCCTATTTAACGGTCTGATTGACCGCTGAATGGACAGGTTTGCACGGACTCCTTCAGGGCTCTATTAGGATATTGCCCCCGCTAACAGGTAACCACTGTATATGATGCTATTTGCTTATAAATCTATCTAATTTTTTCCCTTGACGCTTTGGCTTTATAATGCCCGTCTGCCTCTTATCCTCTTTACACTCAAATGTTTCATATACCCCTTGCAGTATCGATGGCTATAAAGCTATCTAACAGTGGACCTGGTATCTGATATTCAGCGGATGGTACAATATCCTTCACAAGCTTGATTAACCATCTCAACCTTGGTGCCCTGTCTCTATACGAATTTTTGATTGGCTTTGTGGTAAGCCGACCTATTCTTATTGTAATCTCTTTTGGAATTAAGGATCCTTAACTTGGTGAAGGGTTTTTCCTCCCCCTCCCCCCCCCCCTTCCCCCCCCCCCCTCTGGAATTATATATAGTCACTTGGACCATTTTTTAACGTGGCTCTCGTGACTCATTACCCCAGATTTTAAGTCAACCTTAACTACCTCCCCCCCCCCCCATTCTTCCCCTCACCTACCTTCACTGATTTATCCATCACGAGGTCCTTTCCCCCCCCCCCCTTTCTCCCCCTCTTCTCTCTCCCCTCCCCCCCTTCCTCCCCCCCCCTCCCCTCCCTCTCTTAATCCAAGATATATACCCTTATTTAATTGATAAATTATTATAATATTATTTACCCAGAGCCGGCGTTTACCAATCCCCCATGTTCACCGTGGGGGGACTTTGTGGATCTCCCTGCCTGCAGCCTGTTCCTTGAAGTAGGGTGAGCTGATCTCCTTTTTTAAACATATAGGGAATTTGTGTATGTAAAATCAATAACATTGTGATAACTGTATTGCTTATATCCTTATATGTATGTATTATCTAATGATTGTGATACTTTTGTATAGATATCCTCCTGAGGAAGCGGGCCTTTCCCTGCGAAACTAGTCGAGGAAATTTGTTGTGCACTCTCTACGGTTGAATGTTCCCTATGGAGAACCCGTCAGGAATACCTCAACTGTGATGTGCATATTACTGTACTCCTTCAAGTGATATTTCATTACTGTTTTGTTTTATATCTTTATTAAAATTATATTGATTTTAAATTTTATTAGTGTTTTTCCATTATCAAGTACCGGTATAGTCCAATCTATTATATGGCTGAATGGAACTACATATGGGGCTGGTGTGAGCGACTACCCGGTATTTCCATTTAAGCCCTTTTCCTTTAAAAACTACAATTTCTGGATGATGGTACTTTATACAATATTATAATGATATAGACCAGAGGCGACACTCATAATATGTGATTATATTAAACAAAGGTATTGGAATGCCTGCTTTTGCAAGCATATGAACTTTAATGACATCCCAGTCTTAGTCCGTGGGGCTCAATGTATTATATTTCAACTCTTCTGGGAAGGCTGTCCACAAGGTTTAGGAGTGTGTCTATGGCAGTGGTTCTCAACTCCTGTCCTCAGGGCCCACTAACAGGCCAGGTTTTCAAGATAACTGAAATACATCACAGGTGATATCATTTGCTGTACAGTGATTGCAGTATTCTAGTCTGCATCTCCTCAACCTAATACTTAAAATCTGGCCTGTTAGAGGGTCCTGAGGACAGGAATTGAAAACCACTGGTCTATGGGAATGTTTGACCATTTGTCCAGAAGCAAGGTCCGTAAAGACATGGATGATGGAGTTTGGGGTGGAGGAACTTGACTGGCCTGACCTCAACCCAATAGAACACCTTTGAGATCAATTAGAGTGGAGACGGCAAGCCAAGCCTTCTCATCCACTTCAGTGCCCGAACTCACAAATGCGCTTCTGGAAGAATGGTCAAACATTCCCATAGAAATACTCCTAAACATGTGTAGCGGCCATAACCCTTGATAGGGTGGCCTTGACTTTTGGGCTTACCGGTTACCTCCGCTTGGCTTGTTCTTCCATGTCTAGGGGTTCCCAGGGTTAGTACCCAACAACTTTGGATGCTGACACCATAAAAGTCCTTTAGAAAGGTTTTTATTTGCAGGGGTAACATCCAACAAACACAGTCTCGTATGGGAACTGAGGGCAAGGGTGAAGAAACTCAGGCACCTTGAATTGCTAATCACTACTAGAAAGTCTCTAATACAGCCAAGAGAGTAACCACTCGCAGCTTGGCGCCTCAAAGCTGAACAAATCTCTAGCCAGAAATTATGGCAGTCAGCACTTTGATCCAGAACTTGTAAAATCTCTGACCTTGGATAAGTTGTAACAGAAAGTGAACAGGAACCTTTTCCTCAGTACGTGGAACGTTCTCTGTCTCCTTGGCAGTACTGGAAAAGCGTGGATTTGTTAGTGTCCTTTATAACCCAGCAACCAGGCACTTCTTGGGATGCCAGCTTGATGGCCCTCCTCTGGAGAATCCTCCCCCGGTCGCTTGCATGAGCTGCGGTGCCCCTCCAAGCTGAGAGCACACCCGGATGCCTTGAATCCTCCCTCAGTTACTGCGCCCCAGACCAGCCAGTTCCGAGACTCGGGAACAGACGGATCCCCACCCCAGACCAGACGAGTCTATTGGGGTTAGTCCAATGAACCATGCTGTGGGGCGACACACGCTCCTGTGACAGGGACCCCTCGTGGGGCTACCCCGGTCCAGAATCAAGAGCAGGCAGCTATGGCCTCACGAGCGAAACCTGAACACGTGACTTCAACACCTTAAGTACCCTTCCTCAGACTCCTCAGCAGGGCCCGACGCACCCACTGATTGGTTCCAGGGAACGCCAATACCTAAAGCGTCCAACCAGACCTGGTTCTGAGCCTGTCATGTGCACTTAACTGTACACATGACCAGGCAGAACCCTAACACAGCCCAGCCAAACTGATGTCAAAGTTAAACCTACACAATCAACCCTCAGAACCCCTTTACTGTTCTGAGACAAAAAAACTAAATTTGTACATAGCAGACAACTTGTTCAAGGTGTCGCTGATACACGTGGACAGCCTTCCCAGAAGAGTTAAAGCTTTTATAGCAAAGCATGTGCCAACTCAATTTTGAACCCAATGGACTAAGCGAAGACTGGGATGCCATTAAAGGTACTGTGCATGTAAAGGCAGGTGTCCCAATACTTTTGGTAATAATAATAATAATAATAATAATAATATATATATATATATATATATATATATATATATATATATATATATATATATATATATATATATTTATTTATTTAGTTATTTTTTAGAACACTATTTTGAGAAGGAGAGACACAAGAAAACACAGACGAACATGAAAAACGAGAACTTGCTTCTTTTTTTTCCCGCTCAAATAAAAGACTCGAAATGTCAATAGGCATCCTTGATGTATAAATTAAGGAAGCAATTCTACCTTGCCAGCATTCTATTTATTTCATAACAAGCATAATCTATAATCATTGGAACAGCAATGCATCAGCAGTGACAGCGAATAACTTGGTCCGCATTTACCACGTTTGGTCACACTTTCAAGAAAATGCTTCTGCCATCCTAAGTGAAGCCTCTCCTATACTTAGGAGCTCTGATCATGTAGACATGTCGCTCATGTTATGCAAAGCTGGATAATATGTGTTAACACATTATTCCTCAGAAAAGGAAAAACTAACCCTAAAAAGTGGAAAAAGTATATAGGTAATCTATTATTTTATGGTTCATGTTCACAGTTTGTTTTTTTTACTTTCTTTTAACAGACTGTTCCAAACATTCAAAAAAGTTTTTAAATCTGTTGCTATCTCCTGGAGTAAGCATGTTTTTTTTCCGTAAAAGTTTTTATTGGAAAAAAATCAGCATACATAATAAAGACACACACACACACACACACACACACACACACACACACACACACACACACACACACACACACACACACAAAAACTGTACTAGTATATCAGTATTTGAAAAATGTGCATTGTGGAAGAGTTAAAAAGAACAGAAGGGATGCATGTAAGAAATAAGGATCTCAGCAAATCTATTATCCCCAAAGGATGTCATATGATGTCCTCCCAGTTGTGCAGCGAGATCTGTCCCCCAGACACAGAAACACAGACAGGTGTACCAGCTTGCTGTGCATGGCCCTGGTACCATGTGATCTCTGTTACCAATTACAGTTATTACATGTCAGTTGTAAACAAACAATGGCTTGTCATTCATAGTCATCGTGTTCTACTGTGATCTCTGTGATTGGTCACAGTGATCACATATTACAGGGCCAATCACAGCGGCCCTGTTGTACCATGTGATAGTTACCAATCACAGCTATCACAATATTCACTTTTTTGATTTTTTTTTCATTGACAATTGCGTGGTCATATGACACTGTACCCAAATAAACATTTATGTCCCCATTGTTCCACACAAATTGTGCTTTCTTCTTGTATTATTTTTTGCTCTATGAACAAAAAAAGACTGACAATTTTGAAAAACAAACAAACAATATTTCTTACTTTCTGCTATAAAACATATCCAATACATTTAAAAAAATAATAATAATTTCTTCATAAATTTAGGCCAATATGTATTCTGCTACATATTTTTGGTAAAAAAAAACACAATTAGCAGATCAGCGACTTATAGGGGGACTACGACATTGCGGCAGACATTCTGATATTAACTGACACTTTTAACACTTTTTGGAGCCAGTCACACTAATACAGAGATCAGTGCTAAAATATGCACTGTCACTGTACTAATGACACTAGCTGGGAAGGGTTTAACATCAGGGGCAATCAAAGGATTAATTGTGTGCCTAGTCTATGTTTTATTACAGTGCGGAAAGTGCTTTTACTAGGGGAAGACATGGAATCCATGCCTTCCCTCCTGTCAGAACGGCAATATGCCTTGTTTATATAGGCAGACCGCTGTCCTGCCTCTCCGCTCAATAATTGGTGGGTGTTGGTAGACATTGTGGGCTCCTGCTGTGTATGATCCCAATGGGAGTGAGCCGCTGGCGCATGTGCCCCTCCTATCCCGGACAAGCTATATCACCTATATATACGTGATCCCGCACACAGTAATACTGGTATAGGATGGACCTGAAGTAGTTAAACAAAGGGAAAGAATTGAAAAAAGAAAGAAAAAAATGTGTAAAAAACTGAAAAAAAATAATCCTTTTTTTTTTTTTTACATACTGGCAACAGTCAGTGTCCCTGATTACCACCAAATCAGTCATATGTTGACACTGTACTGCTCTGGTGACAGTGTGTATAAAAAAAAAATAATAAAAAAAAACACATTTTATTTAATTTCTTCATTTTCCCAAAAATTGTGACAACTTAAAAAAAAAAATCATCATACTTCCTATAAAATATCTCGGCATGTCTACTTTCTAAAAATAGATTATTCTGGGGGTATCTGTACTGTCCTGCCATTATTTTAGGGCCTCAAAATTTAGATAAGCCATTAGTACATTAGGATTGATCAATTTTGAAATGTATATACCATAGTTTGTAGACTCCATAACATTGACAAAGACTAAATGATATGCACTGATTTTGGTTATTTTTAACAAAGAAATGTAATAGAATAAATTTTGGCCTACATTTATGAAGAAAGATTATTTATTTGCAAAAACAGAAACTAAGAAAACAAATTTTTTTTCCAAACTTTTCAGGATCTTTTCATTTATATAGCAAAAAAAATTAAAAGCCAGTGGTGATTAAATACCACCAAAAGAAAGCTCTATCTGTCAAAAAAAAAAAAAATTCAATTGGGTACAGTATTGCACGACACTTAATTGGCAATTAAAGTGTGACAGCACTGGAAAGTGAAAGTTGGTCTGGGCAGGAAGGGGGTGAAAGTGTCCAGTACTAAAGTGGTTAAGTACCTGTCTGGTTACATATTAAAAAATAAAATAATAAAACAGAAGGCGATAGAAGAAGAAAAAGGGGGTTGGAGTGTTAAGGGAGGGAAGGAGGGGGTGTGAAAAGTGGTATTGCTCAGGCTTAGGGAGATCAAATGGGGGGGGGGGTGGGGGGGGTGGGAAGGAGATGTAAGCATCAAAGCACTCACCCAAATTGCACAATACTGGGTTGTCTCCTTCCGTTTTCACTCTCTAACCTCTACCCTAAAACAAATTAGCTTATTTTATTTGATAATGCGAGTTTCCATCCTATGCAATATGTATCTGTTCCTTCATGCCTGCTACTGAGTTTATGTGGAAAAACCATTCTGCGATAGAAGGTGGTTGTGGAGTTCTCCAGTGGATGGGGACACATAGTCATGCTGCGTTCACCATGTGCACTGCCAATGATTTAAAATATTGGTGCTTGAGACTAGAGATGGACGAACTTCCGACGGGACGTTTCGCGAACGCGAACTGCGAATGCGGGCAAAAGTTTGCGAACCGCAAAGTTTGCGGCGAGCCCCATTGACTTGGCAGGCAAACTTTAAAAACCTACAGGTCATATTTCCAGCCACAAATACTTACTAGCTGTGCACACATAGTCCCACCACATGGCCACTGACATAACACATGTATGAAGTGAATCTGGGATTGACAACTACAAGCATTCTTTTTTTATCTGTGAAATTTTGACAATTCAGGACTCAGGAGCGCATGAAGGCAATGGAGGAGAGGAAAGGTCAGGGTAGACTATGAAGCGGGTGCAGGAGATGATCACCAGCACCGTGATATAGAGCACTGACACCAGCACCGTGATAGAGTGCACTGACACCAGCACCGTGATATAGAGCACTGACACCAGCACCGTGATATAGATCACTAACACCAGCACCGTGATAGAGTGCACTGACACCAGCACCGTGATACAGAGCACTGACACCAGCACCGTGATAGAGTGCACTGACACCAGCACCGAGATATAGAGCACTGACACCAGCACCGTGATAGAGAGCACTGACACCAGCACTGAGATAGAGAGCACTGACACCAGCACTGATACCAGCAACTCGCTGCTGGGCCCCAAAAATATGACACCGCTCAACCTCTTCAAACAGGAGGGTACGGGCATATAGTACGGTGTGCTTTTTTTGTACAAGGAAGTGAGCCAAATGTAGAAAAAAGGTCTGTCTGCTCAATTAAATAAATAGTTTATAGAGATATACATGGTCTACTGGTCACATGTGTTGAATTCCTCCGAGATCCATGCCTCATTAATTTTTATAAATGTGAGGTAGTCAACACTGTTGTGAGCTAGGCGAATGCGCTTATCGGTCACGACCCCCCCTGCTGCGCTGAACGTCCTTTCGGACAGGACATTGGACGAGGGGCAAGCCAACAGTTCCATTGCAAATTGGGCAAGCTCTGGCCAGAGGTCAAGCCTGCCCACCCAGTAGTCCAGGGGTTCATCACTCCTCAGAGCATCCACATCGGCCGTTAACCCGATGTAGTCAGACACCTGACGGTCTAGGCGTTCCCTGATGCTGGATGCGGACGAGACTTGTCGATGGGTCGGCTGAAAGAATGACCTCATATTAGAAGTCACCAACACATCTTCAAACTGGCCTCTTCTTGCAGGCGCTGTTGGATTGGTACTCGCAACTCTTTCTTTGGGAGTGGGAATTCCTCCTCTGCCAGCGCACGCAAAAGCAGAATGCAGCATTTCTCGAAGCAAGGCCTGGAAGTGCTCCATTCTGACAGCCCTCTGTGACGGTGGTAACATTTCCGCCATTTTGTGTTTGTACCGGGGGTCTAAGTATGTTGCCACCCAGTACTGGTCCTTGACCCTTATGCTTTTTATACGGGGGTCCCTGGTAAAACACTGGAGCATGAAGGCCCCCATTTGCACTTAACTGGAAGCGGTGTGGTGGCCTGGCTCCTGCTCATCATCCAGGATAATGTCGTCCTCCTCGTTCTCCTCTCCCCATCCACGCACAACAACAGGGACCCCAGAAAGATTTAAAGCACGCTCTTTGTGCTACTTCTCATCCGTCCCCGGCACCATCCTCTTCTGACTCCTCTTCAGACTCCTGTTGTTGACTTGTCTCAGATAGAGTAGCCCCCCCGGGAATTCATCCAGCATTGCGGCTTCCTCATCTTCCCGCTCCTGCTCCTCCACGGCTTTATCAATGACACGACGCAATGCACGCTCCATAAAGAAGGCATAAGGTACCATGTCACTGATGGCGCCATGGCTGCGACTAACCAGTTTGGTGATCTCATCAAATGGCCGCAGAAGTCTGCATGCATCGTGCATGAGCAGCCACTGGTGCGGTGAAAAAAAACCCCAGCTCCCCAGAACCTGTTCTGCCGTAGAGTTCGTACAGGTAGACATTAACTGCACGTTTCTGCTGGAGCAGCCTATCAAGCATATGGAAGGTTGAGTTCCATCGTGTCGGGCAATCGCAAATAAGACATCTGACCGGCAGATTGTGTCGCCGCTGAATGTCAGCAAGGTGAGCCATGGCCATGTAAGATCTTCTGAAATGGGCCGAGATTTTCCTTGCCTGCCGCAAGATGTCCTGGACCCCAGGGTATTTGACAAAAATCGCTGCACGACCAAGTTTAAGACGTGTGCCATGCATAGCACGTGTGTAATTTTGCCCTGTTTCTGCACCGTTGTCACACACCACTTTACCAACTGTCAAATTGAGCGGTGTTAGCCACTGATCTGCCTGTGAACCCAAAGTGCAGGGCCAGTGTGGCTCTTGGCTTCCAGGCACAACAGATGCAGCACAGCATGGCAACGTCTCATCTGGCATGTCCAATAGGTTCTGGGGAGCTTGGGCGGCGCAGCGGAAGAGACGGTAGCAGCGGAAAAGGAGGAGTCAGCCGAGGAGGAGAGGGAGGAGGATGGAGTAGGAGGAGGAGAAGAAGAGACAGGCCTGCATGCAATCCGTGGTGGTAAAACCAAATCTACACGGGTGACACGGATTACATGCTTGACGGCCGTAAGAAGGTTCACCTAGTGGGCAGTAAAAGTGATATACCTTCCCTGCCCGTGTTTGCTAGACCATACAGTGGTGTGAAAAAGTGTTTGCCCCCTTCCTCATTTCCTGTTCCTTTGCATGTTTGTCACACTTAAGTGTTTCGGAACATAAAACCAATTTAAACAATAGTCAAGGACAACACAAGTAAACACAAAATGCAATTTGTAAATGAAGGTGTTTATTATTAAAGGTGAAAAAAAATCCAAACCATCATGGCCCTGTGTGAAAAAGTGATTGCCCCCTAAACCTAATAACTGTTTGGGCCACCCTTAGCAGCAACAACTGCAACCAAGCGTTTGCGATAACGTGCAATGAGGCTTTTACAGCGTCCTGGAGGAATTTTGGCCCACTCATCTTTGCAGAATTGTCCTAATTCAGTTACATTAGAGGGTTTTCGAGCATGAACGGCCTTTTTAAGGTCATACCACAACATCTCAATAGGATTCAGGTCAGGGCTTTGGCTAGGCCACTCCAAAGTCTTCATTTTGTTTTTCTTCAGCCGTTCGGTGGTGGACTTGCTGGTGTGTTTAGGATCATTGTCCTGCTGCAGAACCCAAGTTCGTTTCAGTTTGAGTACACGAACAGATGGTCGGACATTCTCCTTCAGGATCTCTTGGTAGACAGCAGAATTCATAGTTCCTTTTATCACGGCAAGTCTTCCAGGTCCTGAAGCAGCAAAACAGCCCCAGACCATCACACTACCACCACCATATTTTACTGTTGGTATAATGTTCTTTTTATGAAATGCAGTGTTCCTTCTACGCCAGATACACTTGGACACACACCTTCCAAAGAGTTCCACTTTTGTCTCATCGGTCCACAGAATGTTGTCCCAAAAGTCTTGGGGATCATCAAGATGTGTTGTGGAGAAATTGAGACGAGCTTTGATGTTGTTTTTGCTCAGCAGTGATTTTCTCTTTGGAACTCTGCCATGCAGGCCATTTTTGCCCAGTCTTTTCCTGATGGTGGAGGCATGAACGCTGACCTTAACTGAGGCAAGTGAGGCCTGCAGTTCCTTGGACGTTGTTGTGGGGTCTTTTGTGACCTCTTGGATGAGTCGTCGCTGCGCTCTTGGGGTAATTTTGGGCGGCCGGCCACTCCTGGGAAGGTTCACCACTGTTCCATGTCTTCGCCATTTGTGGATAATGGCTCTCACTGTGGTTCGCTGGATTCCCAAAGCTTTGGAAATGGCTTTATAACCCTTTCCAGACTGATAGATCTCAATTACTTTCTTTCTCAATTGTTCCTGAATTTCTTTGGGTCTCGGCATGATGAGTAGCTTTTAAGGATCTTCTGGTGGACCTTACTGTGTCAAGCAACTCCTATTTAAGTGATGCCTTGATTGTGAACAGGTGTGGCAATAATCAGGCCTGGGTGTGGCTAGAGAAATTGAACTCAGGTGTGGACAACCACAGTTTTAGTATGTTTTAACAAGGGGGGCAATCACTTTTTCACACAGGGCCATGATGGTTTGGATTTTTTTTCACCTTTAATAATAAACACCTTCATTTACAAATTGCATTTTGTGTTTACTTGTGTTGTCCTTGACTATTGTTTAAATTGGTTTTATGTTCCGAAACACTTAAGTGTGACAAACATGCAAAGGAACAGGAAATGAGGAAGGGGGCAAACACTTTTTCACACCACTGTATGTCTGTGGTCAGATGTATCTTGGCACCGACACTGTGTGCCAGAGATACATTCACTTGCCGCTGAACATGGCCATATAGCTCTGGGATGCCCTTCTCTGAGAAATACTTCCTTCCTGGGACCTTCCATTGTGGTGTTCCAATGGCCACAAATTTTTGAAAGGCCTCCGAGTCCACCACTTTATATGGCAGTAGTTGGCGGGCTATCAGTTCTGACAAGCCAGCCGTCAACCTTTGGGCAAGAGGGTTATCCGGCGTCATAATTTTTTTACACTCAAACATTTGGCCCACGGAAGCCTGCCTTTTTGCAGAAAAACATGAGGATGGCGTGATGGAAGGTGGAGTGGAAGACAATTGTGAGGAGAGAGGAGAAGGAGAAGTAGAAGACGAGGCTGGACAGTGAGAGCCTGGAGTGTGGCTTTGTGTGTTCCGTTGCTCCCACGCGGCTCGGTGATGGCAGCTCATGTGCCTTTTTAAGGCAGTCGTCCCTAGGTGAGTGTTGGGCTTACCGCGACTTATGCGTTAACTGCAAAGATTGCAGATGACAACACTATTGTCAGCAGCGAACACGTTAAAAAAAGCCCACACTGTGGAGCCATGTGCTGGCGTCCTGGGAGCGCCAGATGTGACCGTACATGGTTGATGCCTCACTCCTGTTACATTAGCAGTCTGCTTTGTCCCTCCTGTGCAATGTAAGTTCTTCCTGCTTCTCCTCCCTATCTGCTGGTCCATATCTCCCTCTTAACTCCCCTCCTCTTCTTCTTTTGTGGGCACCCACGTGACATCACCAGACACGTCATCATCGACGTCATCTTCCCCACCGCTATAATTAGAGATCTCGGAGTAGGCAGCAACAGCGGGGACCAACCTCCTCCTTGGGCTGATCTGGGTACAGTCCCCAGACTGCTGAGTGGCAGCTGTTGCTACCTCCTCTTCCTGATCCAATGGCAAGAGTGGCTGCTCATCGGAAATGTCTTGATATGGATCGGAAAATAATTCATGTGACTCAAGCGGAAGGTATATGGTGATGGTGGTAGTGTTGGTGGTAGTGTCTTTGGGGGTGCACACAGCAGAGATTGAAGAAGAGGGTGCAGATCGAGAGGATGAGGAGGGTGCAGAAGAGTAAGGCTGAGTGAGCCACTCAACCAAGTCTGGTGCGTCCTTTGATGTAATCGCACGCACCTTCTGCAAATTGCCACTTTGGCTCAAGCCTGTTGCTCCTGCCCTACCCCTACCACCCCTGCGGAAGGGCCTGCCTCTTCCTCTGCCTGTCATTTTTTAAATGACCCTGTGACAAAAGTCTCTAGAGAAGTGCAGTATGTATGTGGAAGAAGGTATATAACACCCCGCTTCAATCTGTCATTTTTGGGGCCACTGGTCTATCACACCAGTTATAATACTTTTTTGTTATTGCGTTTGTCACTCTTTGTAGTATCTCTGCAGAACCACTCAGCAGTCACAATGCTGCACAGTACTATGCTTTCTATATGTGCAAGTATTTTATACGTGTATTACACACCTATATACTGCACACCAAATAGTACACCTATACCAGTCCTTAAAAGGACCTTTGTGGACCTAGTAGCTAGTGATTTGCAGAATGACCCTCAGTCCCTACACTGATAAAAGATTGCTGCAGAATAGGGCAGCAGTCAGTAGCAGTGCACCACAACCCTATATATTGTACACCTATACCAGTCCTTACAAGGACCTTTGTGGACCTAGTAGCTAGTGATTTGCGGACTGCCCCTCAGTCACTACACTGATAAAGGAGTGTTGCAGAATAGGGCAGTAATCTGCAGCACTGCCCTGCACCAGCACCCTATATACTGTACACCTATACCAGTCCTTACAAGGACCTTTGTGGACCTAGTATCTAGTGATTTGCGGACTGCCCCTCAGTCACTACACTGATAAAGGACTGTTACAGAATAGGGCAGTAATCTGCAGCACTGCCCTGCACCAGCTCCCTATATACTGTACACCTATACCAGTTCTTCCAAGGACCTTTGTGGACCTAGTAGCTAGTGATTTGCAGACTGTCCCTCAGTCCCTACACTGATAAAAGACTGCTGTGGAAACCAGCAGTAATCTGCAGCACAGCCCTGCACCAGCACCATATATTGTACACCTATACCAATCCTTACAAGGACCTTTGTGGACCTAGTAGCTAGTGATTTGCAGACTGTCCCTCAGTCCCAACACTGATAAAAGACAGCTGCAGAATCGGGCAGCAGTCAAGTATAATATTCTTTATATATTTGGAAGAAAGTATATTATACATGTACAACCCTATATACTGTATACCTATACCAGTCTTTAAAAGGACCTTTGTGGACCTAATAGTAATAGCTAGTGATTAAACTGACTGTCCCTGCTCCACACAGCGTCCTGTCCCTACACTGACAAAAGACAGCTGCAGAATCAGTCAGCAGTGCACTCAGCAATGCACCAGAACCCTATATACTGTACACCTATACCAGTCTTTAAAAGGACCTTTGTGGACTTAATAGTTATAGCTAGCTAATGATTAAACTGACTGTCCCTGCTGCAAACAGCGTCCTGTCCCTCCCTACACTGACAAAAGACAGGCTGCAATCACCAGCACAGCAGTGCACTGAACCCTATCTACTGTACTACACCTATACCAGTCCTTAAAAGGACTTTTGTGGACCTAATAGCTAGTGATTTGTGTCACTACAGTCTGTCCCTGCTCCACACAGCAACCTCTCCCTACACTGACATAAGACAGAATGTAAAATGGATGCCAGATCAAGTCTATTTATAAGGTAGGGGGAATGTCCAATTGTCCATGTGCTGAAATGTCTCAATTGGCTGTCCTGTACCCCATGATGGATGTGTCATCATGGGTCAAAGTTCTTTCACACTGTAAACACATATGTCCGCCGGGCGAACAGCGGCAATAGTCCGCCGATCGGACAATCGCGAACACGCCAAATTCGCTGCGAACCGACCGCCAGGCGAACAGTTCGGCCAACCCTACTTGAGACTAGTATGGTGTAGAAAATTTTGGGTGGCAGTCAATGTAGAGGGAAGCTTGTAACAAACGAAGCAATATGTATGATGGACCTCGCTCGAGTAGGGGCTGAAAGGAGAAGTACAGCCAAAGCTCGTTTGGCTGTACTTCTCCTGTGGCTCTGCACTCCTGTGACCCATTTTCAGCTGACATCGGGCTGAAGTCCGCTGTTGGCTGATGTCTGCTGTTGGCTGATGTCCCAGAGCTAGTACAGGCTGGGGGTAGATCGTGACCATATGGTGGGGATCCACCCATGAGTCTGGACCAGCACCTGCCTCAGCCCCTTAGCGAGCCATTCAGAGCCTGAGCCAGCTGCTCCCGAGGCAGAGCAGAGTGTCGTTGATTGACAGTGACCAGCTCTTTGCTCATGGAGCATTAAGAACTGAGTGATCAGCAGTGTTTGATTGCTCAGTTCTCACCCTTAGAGATGGCAGAGAACAGATGCAGCAATGGGCCGATGTTTCATCCACCTAGATAAGTATGATTATTAAAATAAAGCCCCAACCTAAACTTCTCTTTTAAGGTGGAGGCACTGCCACGCAGTGTTGCCAACCTACCACAACATTTATTACTGACAAAACATGGAAAATGCACTGACTGAGCACATTTTTTACTGACACACTGAAATGACAGAACTCCTATTAAATACTAAGACAACCCATATTTTAACACTATAAACACAATAAAGAAACGCTGACAATAACCATAACAAGGAATTTGCCTAGTTTACACTTAAAAAGTCAACTCGGCATGACAAATTATCAGCCCCTGATAGTTATAGACAGTTGTAAAAAAATCACAGATTTTTACAAACTATCCATAAATTTACAGACGGTTGGCAACCCTGCTGCCACTAGACATGGTTCATCAAGAAAAAAGATTCCCCTTCCTTGGGACTTTATAGGCAACAACCACACAAATTAATTTGAAAAATGTAATTTATTAAATATTCATAAAATCATTTGATCGTACAATGACAGATGGTTAAAAGGACATAGAAAAAATGCTACACGGATATGCAAAAAAGTATAAACAAGACAAAAAACACAAGTTTCATGGTATGTATGACAAAAAAGTAGTTGTTGCTCTCCAATATATAATGATCTCCGGTACCCAACGTGTTTTTGGTTCAAGTACCTTCATCAGGGTTATTAGATAAGAGTATATGCAGTCGTAAGTTTTGTCTTACTACAAAAGATAGAAAAAACATATCATAATGATACAACGTATGGATAATTTTGACAACCATAAGGGACGAATGACCAGTAGTAATTATAAGAAGCACCTTACCATATGAAATGTTCCACCATACAACTTAGAAAAAATAGATGAAGCACTACCAGTGGGGGGTATCAGTGGCTGCCCAACAGGAGCACCAGTAGTGCACAATAATATCAAAGGAACGTGGCATTACCCATTCAGTTGGCCTGGTGATCGCAAGGAGACATATATGGCAGATTACCAAACAAGGTACACTTTAAGTGAAAAGTGATATCCGAAGCCTTAAATGTGGCTCCTGATCCGTATATAGCAGTAACACATTCCAGATCCTTGGACAATACACCCCGTGTAAGCAAAAAGGCCCCTATTTCTGTGTCACCCTGCTCCTCAGTGCTAGACATGGTTCAAAGGTTCCACCTTCATGTAGCAGCCCCAACATTTATCAGAGACTTCAAGAAAGAAATGTGTGTACCACAGGTGGTATACAATACCATCTGGTTTTTCGTGTTTAAAACTGTTTTCATGCACCTTTACATTCAGGGAGCCTTTGAGAGTCATCATGTGAATTGATTTCTGAACAGATAGTGGGCCTCCCAGATCTCATTTCCACTTTAGGCAAATGGCAGACCCACATGATGACTGGTTTCTAAATAGATTCAGATTCAGTTAAAGGAAATAACATGATTTTGGGGGAGTGGGACAGACAAATGGATTCAAAGAGGGGGCATTCAGAAAAGGCCTAATTTGGAACTTTAGTTCCACTTTAAGGTAGAACTCATCCTGTGATTGGCTGCTGGCACTCATTAAGAGTGATTAGTGAATTTGCTCTGGTTCAATTCTCAGCTGAGTTTGATGGACATGTTTAAAAACCTGCAAATTGTGAATCTATTTTGTCTACTTGCAAGGCAAAGGCCATGGGGAACTGGGAAGTGCCAGAGAAGACATGTACCAATGCAAAAAAATGTTTTTAAATAATACCAATCCGCAATGATTTAATAAAGATTAAAAATAACATGCCTAGGGGATGCCTTACACCTGCCTTTACAATAAACTAAAGTAAGGAGGCACACCTGTAGGATGTACTATAGCAAAAATATTTTATTATTTTTTGAAAAAAAAAAAAAAAAAACGAAACAAAGGACATACACATGCAGAACTGGATACTGTCCTGTACCAATGCAAGGTTTTCCATAAAAAAGCTCTTTTATACTATTCCTTTTTTTAAGATGCCTGGGAGTGCCTTACATCTATACATGAGGTGGCACATCTGTATGATGTACTAAAGCAAAAGGGATATTTACAAAGTAAAAAAAAATTATATTGCCCGGTCACTAAATTAAATTTCCCAGCTGCTTTGTTCTGTTTGTCAACAAAGTAGCTCAAAATTTTCTTCATCTATGTATTGTGAGAGGAACCCCTAAAAAAAGGGAAAAAACTGTGTGATGAGCTCCATGTAAATACATACTGGACTCTTATCCTTGGTAAGGTTCTAGTATGATTTTCAAGGGGGAACCTCACGCAAATATTTAAAAAAATTGTGTCTCCTTCACATTCACACTAGATTCTTAACTATGCATGCAGCCTGGCTGGCTAGGAAACATACCAGACCACATGTCCTCAGCATGGGGAGGGAACTTTTTTTGAGGGCCCCCCTGGCTTGTTGGTGAGGACAAGTGCCTCTTCCCCACAACCCCCATTCAGTGGCTGTGGAAGGTCTTTGGCGGTAACGTATCAGAATCCAGAAGCCGATTTTAAAATAAGACAGCTCCCAGATACCAACCCCCTACATGAATGAGTAATGCCCTGTACACACGGTCGGACATTCCGACGACAAAATCCATCGGATTTTTTCTGACGGATTTTGGCCCAAACTTGTCTTGCATACACACGATTGCACAAAGGTGTCGGAAAATCCAATCGTTCAGAATGAGGTGACGTACAACACGGGACTATACAGAGGTCAGTAGCCAATAGCTTTTGTCTCGTAATTTATTCTGAGCATGCGTGGCACTTTGTGCATCGGAATTGTCTATACACGATCGGAATTTAAACGATCTGATTTTGTTGTCTGAAAATTTTTGATCCAGATCTCAAACTGTGTGTGTCGGAAATTCGCATTAGAGGTAGTGACCTCTGGTCATTCCGCCACAAAAAATGAAAAGTAATAAACCACATATATACCTTACAAAAAGACATGTAATAAAAAAAAAAACCACAAACACCAAAATCCTTTAACGATGTCAATCTACATCGCTGGACTTGCCGTTTATCGGCATTCCTTTCCTCACACGCTGTGGACATGAGGAGAGAAGAGCCAGTAACCAGAAAGTGTGACAGGGGACATTTACACTGGTAAACAGGGCACTGATCATCAGTGTCCTGATTATTAATGCTTCCTCAACAATGTCAATCAGTGTTCATCAGTGCTGCCTTTCAGTGCCCATCAGTAGTCCCCATCAGTGCTACCTATCAGTGCCCAACAGTGCCAGCTATCAGTGCTTCCTCATCAGTAACTATGAGTGCCGCCTATCTGTGCCCATCAGTGCCACCTTTCAGTGCCCAGCAGTGCCCAGCAGTGCCACACATCAGTTCTCATTAGTGCTACCTTATCAGTGCCACCTCATCAGAGCCACCTCATCAGTGCTCATCAGGGCCGCCTCACCATTGCCCATAAGTGCTGCCTCATCAGTGCAGCCTATCAGTGCCCATCAGTGCCAATCAGTGCAGCCTCATCATACACATCAGTGAAGGAGATAAAATACCTATTTACAACATTTTGCAGTATTATAGTACAGCGTTTCATGTAATTGTCATACGTGCAATTGTCATTCAAAATGAGACAGCAATGAAAGCTGAAAATTGGCCTGGGCAGGAAGGGGGTGAAGGTGCCCATTATTGAAGTGGTTAATCATTCATGTGGGAGGCAACATCTGGCAGCAGTGGCATCACTATGGTTGGTGTCACTTAGTGTGGTAAAACATGGTATCGCCCCCGGAATGGATAGAGCCAGGATGGAATTAGGGGAATGAATGGAGCCAGGATGGAATCAGGGGAATGAATGGAACCGGGATGTAATCTGGGAAATGCATGGAGGCGGGATAGAATCAGGGGAATGGATGGATGTGGGATGGGGTGGTGGATGGAGCCGGAATGTGATCAGGGGGATGGATGGAGCTGGAATAGGATCGGCAGGGATGGATGGAGCCAGGATGGGATCAGGGGAGTGGATGGAGCCAGGATAGAATTAGGGGAATGGATGGAGCTGGGATGGAATTAGGGAAAAGGATGGAGCTGGGATGGAATCAGGGTAATGGATGGAGCTGGGATGAGGTGATGGATGGAGCCGGGATGTGATCCGGGGGTGGATGAAGCCAGTATGGGATCAGGGGAATGGATAGAGCCAGGATGGCATCGAGTTGTGGATGTGAACACAGGGAATGTATTAGAGTAAAAAATGTCCTGCCTTTAGAATCACCTTAATACCACTTTAAATAAAGATTTTCCTCACTGATATACTGTAGTAGTAATAGTAAGCATGTTGAGGTGTTTGCATACATTCAAAAATGTAAACTGGAGTACAGGTTTTAAATTGTGTGGCCCTATAAAGATCAAGGCTGAGCTCAAACTATTTCAATAATGGGACTATTTAACATATTAAAATGGAGTATGCCTATAGCCTTATTTAATAAGGTAATGCAAAGTACAATCTCTGTGCCTAAAGAACAGTCAGTTTCTAGCTTTTTCCACTTTTGATGATAGTAATCTGAGGTATTTGGATTAGTTAGTCTATGTGAATATAGCTATTCCATTTTGTACTACCTTTTTAAAGTGGGCCTTGCACCTAAATAGCAAAGTCCGATTGGCTGAAATGTTACATAAGACATAAAAAAAGCACCCGTGGTAGAAAAAAATATAATATTTTTACCCCTCCCATGGCTTTTACGCACAGCGATTAAGCAAGGGTGACGTCATATTTTTTTCAGCTAAATTTTGGGAAAGAATAGCCCAAATCGCATAAGAAGAAGAGCTTGCACTTTTTTTTTACATTTTATGCAGTCCTTCAACAAAGGGGAGGTTACGTGAAGTGCAAGATTTAAATGGAAACCCATCATGAGACATAGATGGGGGCTGCCATGGGGCTGCCATTGCTGACCTTCTACTGAAAATGCTAGCTTCCTAACTATTATGCTAATCCTCTGCCGTTAATACTTTCTATGTCTGATTTGCAAAAAGATCAGATATGCAGTTCAGGAAAGTCAGAAAAAGTCCTAATCTGCATACATGTTCTAGGTCATTGACTCAATGTACTGAAATCAGATCACAAGTATGATAGCCAGACAGCTAGCCTTTATAGAAGCAACAACCTCCATGGTTCCTTTACCTGCTTTACATCTGAAACAATATTTTACTTTCCTGACGCCTTCATGGCAGCACACACTGGGTTGTGACTCCGCCCCCACAACCTGACAGGATTGGTTAACTATAAATTTGAAGGGGAGACCTCCCGCTGCATTCTCTTTTTTATCCTCACCTGACAGGTTGGAGCGTTCGAGTTTCAAAGATACCTACAGATGAATAAGCCTCTTACCGCCTCACCCCAGCAGGTTCAAGCCTCCCCTGTTTGGAAGTCCCTCCTGTACAGTCTCTAAATGAGCTCTATGGAGGGAATCCCCGTTCTGGTGGTCTCAGGGGACTTCTCACGGACTTTTTTATAGGCTTTAAATAAGCTTTTATTATGCAGTGGGCTCCCTTTTTATGTATCCTGTTCTCTTTTCTGCTTAAGTATATACCTCCTTTTTTGGGTGGCAGTATCTTACTTTTCTTGCAGGAGTGGCTGGGTCTTGCTGTCCTCCAGACAGCTGTCATGGCCGCCGCTAGTGTCCTCGCCGCTCTGCGCATGTCTGTTGGCATCTGGTTTTGTTTTTTCTTCCCGAAGAGAGGGTTTTTTCCCTCTTCCAAGATGGCGCCGGCATCCTCGAGCCGTTCTGCGCATGCGCGGAGCGTCATTCGGCGCCGCTATGGCGCCGTTTTTAAAATCACAGCTGTATGCTCCTGCATGCTGCTGTTTACAAACTACTGCCCTGTATTTCGGTTATCAGCTGGATAAGGTAAGAGTATTCCTTTATTTTTCTACTGTAGCTGCATAGTTCTTTGTGTATGTATCCTTCCTCCTGTTTTGCAGATGCTAAATTTTTAAAGGGACAGGTTTCCAAAAAAATAAAAATAAATCCTTTTAAAAAAAAAAAAAAAAATGTATGTTTTAATTATTTGTCTATTATCGGTATCGCAAGGAAAATTCTTTTCTTCTTCCCTTCAGCCTACTCTGTCTACCTTTTTTCATGGAGTCCACTGCCCACGCAGACCATCGACAGCTGGAAAGGTAAGAGGCTCTACAAAATCGTAGGTGAGTATTGAAGGGGAAAAAGAGTGCCGACTGCTAAAGATGCTGCTTTTCTTGCAGCCCTACCAGATCAAGGGGAGCAAGTTCCAGGCATGGAAGAGGCTCAAGTCGCACTTCCAATAGGAGATCGCACAGAAGTCGCTCCAGGTCCTCATCTCGTCAGAGACATGGTCGCTCCCACCACGGTCGCACTCGGCATAGCCGCTCGGACCACAGGTCTCCTTCTTCTCATCACAGCCATCGCACCAGACCCGCAGCTAACGCCTGCTGGATATGTGGCGCACCGGCTCTTCCGGAGAAGCTTGCTTGTCGCTCTTGCTTCAATGAAGCAACTAAAGAGAAGGAAGCAGACGCCAGAATTGCGACTGACCTCATAAGGGAATCAGTGCGTGAATCTATTTTGGCAACAGCACCTGCTATGGAGGTGGCAGGCCCTAGCACATCCACTGCACACACATATCATTCCCAAGCTTCAGAATCATCCTCAGATAATGACGGCCAGGAAATGTCTGCAGGATTTGATTTTTCTTTGGTGGAACCATTTGCAAAATCGGTCAAGGAGGCTATCGGCTGGGAGGATATTATTCCTGAACCTCAGAAGACCCGCAAGTACTTTCCCAATTTAAAAAAGCGACCAGAGTCCTTCCCATTTATTGAGGAACTCGGAGATCTTATTAAAGATGAATGGGAATCAGACAAACGACCCAGCATAGCTAACAGATTAGCGAAGATGTATCCTCTGGACGAATCAAAGGTTAAACCTCTGATGATTGCTCCCATAGTGGATTCCTCCCTGATGCGCCTGGCCCGTCACGTCACTTTACCCATTGAGGATGCGGTCTCTTTTAAAGACGTACTGGACCGTAAAATGGATTTGGAGTTAAAGAAAGCGTATTCCATGGCAGGGGGCTCCTGCAGACCGGCTATTACTACGGCGGCAGTGGCAAGAGCTATTTCTGGATGGGCTACTAAATTGGAGAAGGATCTGCTAGAAGGTGCAGAAATGGAGAAATTAGTCTCTTCCCTGCAAGAGATTAGATTGGCAGGCGACTTTGTAGCAGAGGCCTCAGTGGACATCATAAGATCCTCGGCCAGAACAATGTTGGCATCGGTTACAGCTAGAAGGGCCCTATGGCTGAAGCCATGGATGGCCGATACAGCCTCTAAAATTAATTGGTGCAAGATCCCTTACGATGGTTCTAATCTCTTTGGGGCCAAACTGGATTCGGCTATTTCCAAAGTCACAGGAGGGAAATCTGGTCTGATTCCCTCCGACAGAAGACCCAAAGCTCACAAGGGGCCTTCTTTCAGGCGAAATCTTCCGGACAAGTATAGAGAGTCCAGATCCTATCGTCCCGGCAGAGAATTCAGGAGGGATTGGAAGAATACCAAGCCTTCTTTTCTGAGAATGCAAAAGACCAAGGCTACACCCGCAGGGGAGCATCCAAAATCCTTTTGAAAGTTTGCCCGCTCACCCAGCCCAGGTGGGCGCCAGGCTAAGAGGGTTTATTCGGATCTGGACAAGACATATACAGGACAATTGGGCACTGTCCACAATCAGGTATGGGCACAAGTGGGAATTCATGAACGGGCTTCCAGGAAACCACTTTCAGCCTACCAGACTGCCTTCCACACTATTCAGGAGAAGCCTCCTGATAGAATATGTAGCGGATTTAAAACAGAAGGGGGCTATTGTGGAGGTTCCATCAACTCAAAGAGGGAGAGGTTTCTACTCCCCGTTATTTTTGGTAAGGAAAAGAACAGGAGATTTTCGTCCAGTACTGGATCTCAAGAAGCTCAACAGGAACATCAAAATAGAAGCCTTCAAGATGGAGAGTCTCCAGTCCATACTCCTGGCAATAAATCTGGGCGATTGGATGCTGTCCGTCGATTTGTCGGACGCCTATCTTCACATCCCAATACATCCGGCCTTTCAGAAATTTCTTCGGTTCTCCATCAATCATTCCCATTTCCAGTTTCGATGCCTTCCATTCGGCATTTCGTCGGCTCCCAGGACTTTTACCAAAACTCTCCTACCGTTAGTAGCGTTCCTGAGGGGGAAAGGTCTTCGAATTCACCATTATTTAGACGACATCCTGCTGTTAGCAAAAAGTCGAGAGTTATTACTTCAGCATCGGGAAATTCTTCTTTCAACTCTCCACAACTTCGGGTGGATCGTCAACTTCAAAAAAAGCAGTTTACAACCTACACAGAAGATGGTGTTTCTAGGGGCACACCTGGACACCAAACAGAACAGAGTTCAGTTACCACAGGCAAAGATTCAGCTCCTAATTCAAAAGATGCGGAGACTGCTGTCAGCAAGTCATCTTTCAGCCAGGGCCTGTCTAAGCGTGCTGGGATCCATGTCGGCCACCATACCCATGGTGCAATGGTCCCAATGGCACATGAGGATCCTACAGATCTCCTTTCTCAGGCAGTGGAATGGAGTGTCCATGCGTCAGACCATTGTCATTTCCAAGCCGGTGAAACGGTCAGTATGGTGGTGGACACACCAGAACAATTTAGAGAAATTCAAGCCAATAGTTCCTCCAGACCCAGAAGTGGTGACTTCGGACGCTTGCCAGAGCGGCTGGGGAGGACACTACCAGGATCTAGCAGTCCAAGGCCAGTGGCAGTTCCAAGCCCTAGGGGTAGTTTCCAATATTCTGGAACTCAGGGCAGCCTTCCATGCCCTAAAGGCATTCACATCTCTGCTCTCGGGGAAGAGCGTGCTTATCAGGATGGACAACAAAGTGGCAGTATCTTATGTGCAGAGACAGGGAGGTACAAGAAGTGTCACCTTGATGGAGGAAGTTCGTCCCATTTTGGAATGGGCCCAAGTTCACCTAGCAGACTTGAGAGCAGTATATGTTCCAGCAACACAGAATGCATTGGCCGACTATCTGAGTCGGAAGCCGTTGTCCAACAACGAGTGGTCTTTGAGTCCTCAAATTTTTTCTTTCCTGACGGGAACCTGGGGGACACCGGAGATAGATCTAGCAGCTACTCCCTTGAACACCAAATGTCGCAGGTTCCTGTCGAGGAATCCGTTTCCGTCAGCCGAGGGAATAGACTGCCTGACACATCAATGGAGTTTCAAGTTGGGGTATATATTCCCGCCTACTCCTCTAATTGCGAGGTTCCTGTCCAGACTTCGGAGGTCTTCAGTAACAGTAATCGCAATAATTCCGTTCTGGCCGAGGAGGCCGTGGTTTACGACTCTTCTACAACTCAGTGTCCAGCCACCAATTGCTCTGCCACTAGAACCAAACCTCCTCTCACAGGGGCAGTTTCTTCATCCTGCTCCCGAGAGGTTACATTTGATGGCCTGGAAGTTGAAAGGTCTAGGTTGAAGGTGCAAGGCTGCTCCCAGGAGGTCATTTCTACTTTAATGCAGGCTAGGAAAGTTTCCACGAATTCCATCTATACTAGAATTTGGGAAAGGTTCTGCCTTATGGCCCAAGAAAGAGGTTGGAACCCTCTTGCTCCGGGACCGCCTCAAATCCTGGAGTTCCTTCAGTCAGGAATTAACAAAGGCCTCAGTTCAAGCACCCTCAAGGTGCAGGTTTCGGCTCTCTCGGCTAAAACAGGCACAAAATGGGCTTTTCATCCCCTGGTCATCCAATTTCTTAAGGCTAGTCTGAAGATAAAGCCTCCTAGGAAGCCTATGTTTCCGGCATGGGATCTATCGGTAGTTCTCCACGCTTTTTCTAGTCCACCGTTTATTCCTGTGGAATCTATTTCACTATGGGACCTGACCTTGAAGCTTGCCTTTCTAATTGCCATAACATCAGCCAAAAGAGTGTCGGAAATTCAAGCCTTGGTTATTTCGGAGCCTTATCTGGTTTTCTTTCCAGACAGGGTAGTTCTTAGACCCTCAGATCGTTTTATACCCAAGGTGGCTTCTTCCTTTCACTATAACCAAGATATTGTCCTTCCATCCTTCACTGATGATCAGGGAGATCCTCATCCGCTGGACATTAAATCCACCATCACCAACTACCTGTCAGCTACGACCTCTGTTAGGAAAACGGACTCTCTCTTTGTTATTCCTCATGGAACTAGACGCGGAATGCCAGCTTCCTCACGCACTATTGCGACCTGGTTGGTGAGGGCCATTAAAAAGGCATATTCTACGCAACATTTGGCGATTCCAGAAGGCGTCAGGGCTCATTCTACTAGGGCAGTGGCTACTTCCTGGGCGGCATATTGCAGAGTTTCTCCAGAGATGATTTGTAGGGCAGCTACATGGTCTTCTGAACATACTTTCATTTCTCACTATAGAGTGAACTCTGCCCTTTTGTCCTTGGCAGAGTTTGGTAGATCTGTTATTAGAGCCAACTCTTCGGCATTATAAGAATTAAATATATTTTGCATTTACCCACCCGTCTGGCGAGTTATTTCCCAGTGTGTGCTGCCATGAAGGCGTCAGGAAAACGGAAAATTCTATACTCACCTTTCCGTAATTTTCCTTTCCTGACGCATCTTCATGGCACCACACAAATCCCTCCCGTTTGTTTAATTTATGATGATATTTACAGAGAATGCAGCGGGAGGTCTCCCCTTCAAATTTATAGTTAACCAATCCTGTCAGGTTGTGGGGGCGGAGTCACAACCCAGTGTGTGGTGCCATGAAGATGCGTCAGGAAAGGAAAATTACGGAAAGGTGAGTATAGAATTTTCCGTTTTTTCGCACATACACATGTTAAAAATCAGATTTTTTATTTATTTTGCTAGTGACTTACCTTCCCTCCCCCCCTTCCCCAAACAATTTAGTTTTTTTGAAAACAGATTCTGTAAAATTAAATAGTTGCAATTTTATATGTTACACAATTATTGCATTTTTGCACAAAATATTTTCAGGAAAAAATATACTAAATAAATTTTAGTGCACAAAAACACTATACAATACCCATTTGTTTGTAAAATATAAAAGATAGGTTCTTTACAGTAACCATAAAAGTGATTGGGCAGCTCTATAGTCATCTGGATCACTTTTACTGGATAGCACGGAGCTAGCTGGTCAAAATAGTACCAAGCAATATGTGAGTGTAAATATACATTAAATATTAGTATTTTATTCCCTAAAATCACTTTATTTTTATTTTTGTATTATTATTATTATTATGATTATTAATAATAATAATTTAATTTGTTCTAGTATACCAGTAAAATGTTCTTAGGCTGTCTGTAGAATCCATATCTCCATATCTAGGAAATTCTAATGGTTTGTCAACAGATAAGACACAGTGATACATCATTTCTTGCATAGGGTAATTAACTTTATGTAGAGAACATACCTCATGGCAGCAAAGAACTCACATACATGCACAGTGCCGTTTGACAATGCATGTCCCAATCAGTGACTTTTAACCATGTGGAACAGGTTCATTGTAACAACAAACAAAATAAATGACAGTTGTGTCACTGTTATCACTGGTAATGACTCATTTCAAACTGTTCAGCGGATTGGCTGGAATATGAGGGGCTTTTTCCATTTAACATACAGAGTGACATATTAGGGTTCTCTTCCGGCTTCTCTTTGTTTCCATGGTAACGAAAAAAGCTTTGAGCAGCAAATGTCCTTTATAATTTATATGCGTAACACCATATCCCTCACGAGAACAATTATTATTACTATTATTATTATACAAGATTTATATAGTGCCAACAGTTTACGCAGCGCTTTACAAAATGAGGGCAGACGGTATAGTTACAATGAAAATGGGTAAACTTATGCTCTACTCAGTGTATGATTAATAATGTGAATATTATTCAAAAAATACAGTAATCGAAATGTGTACAGTGATCAAATGGATAAAGCTGCCAACTCCTGTAGTGTCACCACATACATCAGCAGTATCATTTTATATTAATGGAGAGGCACTAAACAGTGATTCCCATATAAAACAGCAAAGAGAACGATATCATATATATTATTATTATTATTATACAGGATTTATGTAATAATACTATATTATATATATATATATATATATATATATATATATATATATATATATATATATATTAATAAATGTACTAAAGTGAAATATAATATAATGCAAACATAGAATAGAATGTCAAAGTATCCACAATAGATGGCGTAAAAGTGCAGTCCAGTGCAAAAAAGTGAATAAACACAATAATTAAAGTTCTTGGTGAAATGCTTAATAGTGCTTCCGAACAATCCGGGTGAGATATGAGCAATCACATATTCCAGTGCTCAATCCAAGAAAAGAGATAAACTCCACCACCATGTGCAATGGCTGCTCACTTTCAATTAAAAGGTAACACACATCAACTGCAAACTTGATCTCTGTATAGTGTATGTCATTCGGCAGTTGGTAGAAATCAATCGGCTCACACATGTAATAAGAATAATAATCCTCATGGTGTAGTATTATCAGCAAATTTATTTAAAAAACAAAGGCAGACTTAGGCCGCGTACACATGAGAGGACTGTATGGCCAACTTAGTCCGTCAGACAATCCGACAGACAGTCCGTCCTACTTTCGAATGAACGGACTTGACCACACACGATGAACAAACAGTCCGTTGAAAGCTTGCGCAATGACGTTTACAGCACGTACGGCGGGACTAGAATTCGGAAGTCCAATACACAGCAATGCAACCTTTCGCCGTGTAAATCCTTTCTGAGCATGCGCCATACTTAGTCCGTCCAACTTGCCTACTCACGAGCGGACTGTCCGCTGAAACCAAAGTTGGACGGACAATATTACGGAAATTCCGAAATACTTAGTCCGCCAGACTGCACGCTGAAAAAGTCAGCTGAAGCCCACACACGAGCGGACTGTCCGCTGAAATGTGTTTCGGCGGACTAAGTTGGACGGACAGTCCTCTCGTGTGTACGCGGCTTTACAGTTAAAATAACTGCTATTTATACAGCAGCTTAGACAGTGGAGTCACACACAGGCAGAATGCTGTAGAATCCGAACTAATAAATTAACCACTTTACTTCTGGAAAGGTTTTACCCCCTTCATGACCGGGGCATTTTTTTGCTATTCAGCACTGTGCTACTTTAACTAGCAATTGCTCCATCATGAAATACTGTAAAAAAATTACATTTACAGTAAAACCTTGGATTGCGAGCTTAATTCATTCTGGAAGCATGCTTGTAATCTAAAGCACTTGTTGTATATCAAACAAAATTTCCCCATAAGAAATAATGGAAACTCAGATGATTTGTTCCTCAACCATTTATTCATAAATCCTTCAGTTTATAGTCCACATAAAAAGATTCTAGCAATGTGATAGGTTGTGTAACCATAAAATGTCCATCCACAAATGGAAGCCTCCACAAGGGGATTAGAAGAACAGTCCATCAGGAGCTACAGAGTATAAAAGAGAAGAGAGGCGCCTTTAAGTATAGCAATATGGTTACATTTAATGAAGGTACAACATTTAGCAACTCACATTGATGATTAAAAGAGGCACATCTAAGTATGCAGGCATCCGGGGTAAAGCTGTCCACATAGACCATCCTCCGCACCGCTGGCTCTCACCGCTGTCCATCTGCAATCATGATCGGGAAGACTACCCTGCAGTAGAGCGATCTGAAAGCGTGGCTTGAACCGCTCATGGATGATGTCGATGGCAGTGAGGAGGATGGTCTATGTGGACATCTTTACCCCGGATGTCTGTATACTTAGATGTGCCTGTTTTAATCATTAACCATGTGAGTGTCTAAATTTTGTATCTTCATTAAATGTAACTGTATTGCTACACTTAGAGGCGCCTCTCTTCTCTTTTATACTCAGTTGTAACATGATGCTACTTGTATATTAAGACAACGCTTGTATATCAAGTCAATCTTTATTCATAAATTTAGGGCAAAATGTAGTCTTCTACATTTCTCTGGTGAAAAAATAACCAAAATTAGTGTATATTATTTAGTTTGTGTGAAAGTAATAGAGGCCACAAACTATGGTATACAGTATATTTGAAAATAGATCAATCCTGATAAGCTCATTTCTTGAGGCCTTAAAATGCCAGGACAGCACAAATTTCCCTTTAAACTACCCCTTTAGGAAAATAAACAGTCAACGGTATCTAGTAAGCAGGATGGCGAGTTTTTTTAAAGTTGTAATTTTTTGTCACAATATTTTTGAAAATGAAAAAATGAAATAAACTATTTTTTACAACTTTTTTTACATACTGTCACCAGTGCAGTACAGCATCATTATATGACTGGTATGGCGGTGATCAAGCATACTAAGGCCGCGTACACACGGGCGGATTGTCTGCCCAACTTAGTCCGCTGAACCGTGTTTCAGCGGACAATCCGCTCGTGTGTGGGCTTCAGCTGACTTTTTCAGCGGACAGTCTGACGGACTTTGTCTTTCGGAATTTCCGTAATTTTGTCCGTCCAAACTTGGTTTTGTCTGTCCAAACTTGGTTTCAGCGGACAGTCCGCTCGTGTGTAGGCAAGTTGGACGGACTAAGTATGGCGCATGCTCAGAAAGGGTTTACACGGCCGAAGGTTGCATTGCAGTGTATTGGACGTCGTTTTTCTAGTCCCGTCGTACGTGCTGTACACGTCATCGTGCACGCTTTCAGCGGACTGTCTGTTCATCGTGTGTGGTCAAGTCCGTTCATTCAAAATTTGGACGGACTGTCTGTCGGATTGTCTGACGAACTTAGTTGGGCAGACAATCCGCCCGTGTGTACGCGGCCTAACTGGTGACAATTTGTAAAAATTAAATATATCCATTTTTTTTAACATGTTTTTTCTTTTCTTTTTTTTATTCTTCTTATGTACATACTCTGTACAGAGTAATGCAGTGTCACCTTATTATTATTATTATTATTATACAGGGTTTACATAGTGCCAACAGTTTGGGCAGTACTTTACAACATAGTGGCACTGTACTATTCTGGGGGGGGGTGACAAGGGATTTTTTTTTTTACACTGTTATAAGTAAGCAATAATTTTAACTGTCATGAATGGATTTCATTCATGGCAGCTTGCTTACTATTGTGAGCTGTGACTGGCTACACCTAATCACATGGCACAGGATACCAGGTACCATGTGATACCTGTGGGCCAATCACAGCATAACAATAGTAAGCAAACAATAGTTGTTTACATGTAATCATGTGATGATTGGGGATTGGTCATTGCATTTATCATTTATAGGCAGCTGCCCTGGTGGGGTCTGGGTTGCTCTGAGCTCTCTTGTACATTGGCTTTTCCATTTTTCATTGGATTGGTTTCTCTCCCTCCCTTCAAGCACCAGGTATTTAACAGACCCTCATGAGCCACCCCATCCGCTTGCCCCCCCACTCTGCAATCAGGTGTCTTGGTGGTGACCTTCCATTATGGTCTTCCACCTTCACTCCCGCTTCCACCTTCACTCACAACAATATCAGTTTTAATTTCTGCACTAACCATCATTATTATCCAGTCCACCCTCACTTTTAATTATTAATTCATTCGCATAGTCCCAAAATTGGTTCACTTGATTGACTCACTCATCACTGATGCTTCTCATTTTTACACCAGGAGTGATCTGCCTGGGGCATTGTCTGTGATGGGTAAGTCATCCTGTTTAAAATAGAGGGGGGGGGGGGGGTTCTATCTATCCTCCCCTATATTGATACAAGCTTTACTTAGTTAATTTACTTTCCATTGCAGATACATCACATTTCTTCTCCTGAATAGCGGCTTAAAGCTGTGAAACGTGTTGAGCTACCAGATGTCATGTACTTCTATTACACGCCTATTAAGATATGTGCTCATATATACAATTTTTATTGTGATAGGGATCAGAAAGACCATAGACCGTGTATGTGTATGTCCAATCATGAATGTTGGTGGATTCCTTAAACTTATCATGTGATTAATGTTTATAAATACGCTATTACCAGATATTACTGTTTCAGAAATTGGCACTATGTATATGAAATTTAATGTATGTAAACATGTATCTATGTATTATTAAATACTTTACTATCCACCATTCTATTCATTTTGTTACCATGAGGTTCATATAAAGTCCTACCCTTTCTGTTGAATCTTTGCTGCTTTTCCTGCTGCATTTTTGCTCATTTTCCTCTTGGATATTACAGACCAGTAATAAGTTTGTGTATCATGAGTAATGCCATCCAGTTCTCACCTTTCCAAAATGTAAGCAGTATGCAGGCCTATGTGACAGTGGAAGGGAGTTCCAGTACAAAATCCACCCAATAATAGGTCCCTATGCCCCTGAATCTCAAAGGACCTTTGTACATTCTCACAATCTGCACAAATGTTGCATCCACCCTCTCATTTAGTAAATTAACCTAAATTAACTCTTGTAAAGAGTTTGTTTAACTGTAAAGTGGAACCTGAAGCGTGGAGGCAGGCCTCTATTACAGCCATGGCTCCAGAGACCCTGGTCAGGTAACAAGGAATGTCAAAGCACAAGGTGGCACAAGTACCTGATAATTCTCTTGCTAGCTGGTGCTGATGTGCAACTGGAACACAGGGACCACAGGACAAGACAGAGCCAGGAGCAGGATAAGGTAAGCAATGGATAAGCAATACAGGAACAGATACTCAGATACTTCAGAAACGCAATAGACCAAACAGCATTGGCACAAGGCATGCGGTGTAAGTAGCCCACCTAGCGTTTGTGCATGCTTGCGCACCCATTCATGCTCTTGCGCACCTTTGATTTGGCCACGAACCAGTCTTCAGCGCATAGTAATGTGCCTTTCCTAACAGGTAAAGAGAAGTCCAGAAGCACAACATTATGCATCCTTTAGAGTGGGTCATTTTGGAGGGCCTATAATGAGTAGACAAAGACCAAAATTGTCACAAAATGATATATTGCTCAAACATGTCATGAGCATATGTGAAATTTTATGCCAAAATACATTCTGCTACTTCTCCTGCGTACGAGGATACCACATGTGTGAGACTTTTTGGGAGCCTAGCCATGTACAGGACCCCGAAAACCAATCACCGCCTTCAGGCTTTCTAAGGACGTAAAATGGTAATTTCACGTCCTCACTACCTATCACAGTCACAGTTTTGGAGTTTTGGAGGCCATGAAATGTCAAGATAGCACAACCCCCCCCCCCCCCCCATGATCCCTTTTTGGAAAGAAAACACTTCAAGCTATTTGCTGAGAGGCATGTTGAGTCCATGGGATTTTTTATGCTTTGCCACAAGTTTTTGTAAAATGATTGTTTTTGTTTACACAAAGTTGTATTTTGAGGTGTATTTTGGGGTGTAATTCCACATATAACCATGCCATGTTTGAACAATATATCATTTAGTGACAACTTTGTGTAAACAAACAAAAAAACTATTATTTTCCCAAAACTTGTGTCAAAATATAAAAAAATCCATGGACTCAACATGCCTCTCAGCAAATTGCTTCAATATCTTTCCAAAATGGGGTCATGGGGGGGGGGGGGGGGGGGAGTTGTGCTGTCTTGACATTTCAGTTCCAAAACTGTGATAGGTAGTGAGGAAGTGAAATTACCATTTTATGCCCTTAGAAAGCCTGAAGGCGGTGATTGGTTTTGGGGTCCTGTACGCGGGCTCCCAAAAAGTCTCACATATGTGGTATCCCCATACTCAGGAGAAGCAGCAGAGTGTATTTTGGGTGTAATTCCACATATAACCATGGCATGTGGGAACAATATATCATTTAGTGACAACTTTGTGTCATTTTTTTTTTTTTTTTCATTTTTCAATCACTTGTGACAAAAAAATAAAATATTCAATGGGGTCAACATGCCTCTCAGCAATTTCCTTGGGGTGTCTACTTTCCAAAATAGGGTTATTGGGGTGGGGGGTTATACTGCCCTGCCATTTAAGCACCTCAAAAATTAGATAAAGTCATAAACTAAAAGCTGCGTAAATTCCAGAAAATGTACCCTAGTTTGTAGACACTATAACTTTTTCGCAAACCAATAAATATAGGCTTTTTGACATTTTTTCCCCCAAAGACATGTGGCTGAATACATTTTGGCCTAAAGGTATGACTGTTTTTTTTTTATAACAAAAAGTAGAAAATATAGTCTTTTTCCGTTTATATCGCAAAAAAAGTCGCAGAGGCAAACAAATATCATTAAAAGAAAGCTCTATTTGTGGGAAAAAAAGGATGCAAATTTTGTTTGGGTACAACATTGCATTCCTGTATTGATACAATGCTTTATAGCAATCGTATAGAAAAAAACTATCTGCTATAGCTATAGTTATGTCCTTGTATACAGTCAGAAAGACTAACTGTATAAATATAGGTTGGGACAAAGTGGGGGGGGGGGGTATGGGCAGAATAACTTAGTAGTGAATTGCTTGAGGTTATTGTAGCTGTGTTGTTCACACTGGAGCAGTGCGCTGGCAGGATGGTGAAAAGTCCTGCTAGCCGCATCTTTGGAGTGGTGAAGGAGCGGTGTATTTACCGCTCCTACCCATTGAAATCAATGAGGCAGCGCGGCTATACCACCGGCAAAGCGCAGGTTTTAACCCTTTTTCGGCCGCTAGCGGGGGTTAAAACCACTAAAAAAACGCTAAAACGACGGTAAAGCGCCGCTAAAAATAGTGGCGCTTTACCGCCGACGCCCGCACCGCCCCAGTGTGAAAGGGCCCTTAGTGTCCTGAAAAATTGTATGTTAGTGCAAATAAAAAAAGTATCATGGACATTACTCAACTGTTTCTGTCAATACTGAATTTAAATGTTTCCTTTAAGAGAAAATCAAGAGTATAGTCTTATCTTATTTTCATTATAGATGTAGCACTGCTTAGTCAATTTGACCCTCAGATTAGCCATTAGACATCAGTCCTCTTGACTTTTTCCATAACAATTGACTGAATCATCATTAAACAATGAGTGGGCTGCAATTTATATCTCATACTTGAGATATTAAACACATGATTTTACCATGCTGCAAAAGAGCGGGTCATAAACCGCACAACCCTCCTGTTTCTCTAGTAGGGAGCCTGTGACCTCTATAGATCTTTTATCCTTCAAGTGAGCGTACCACAACACATACAATTATAGAAATGCTAACAGTAAGACTCCCAGGCTGACATCCACTTGGAACTGTCAATATGTAAGTAATTTTATAATTCTGTACTATTATAGTATTGTCATGTTGTCTAGCCTAAAGCTGATGTGTTTTTTAAGCAAAAGCCCTATGATACATTTAGGATCAGCCGACAGCGCTTCTACAGTTGGCCTTTAGAAATTAATAGGACCTACAGTAGGTTTTGCAAACACCTTGCTACTATCAGTTTTTCGAGACAGTAAAGTGTAGTTTTAAGCCTAGTACACACGGGCCGAAGGTCGGGCGACATCGGTAGGTTCAATAAAAACTGGCCAACATTCAGTCCATGTGTATGGCAGCCAGTCAGGCAGAAGCTGGCCATTTGGCGAGCTTCTATTGGACAAGCATGCTGGATGCCAGCAACTGCTCCCAATCAGCGCTCTCAGTCATTGTCTGAGAGCGCTAACTGGAGTGTTCTGACAGGGGGGCCATCCCTGTCAGAGCACAAAAGAACAGCAGGGGAGATTGGATCATCAGTACAGTGGCTCCATCCGGAGTTGTCTCAGGTCGGAGCCGCTGTACTAATGTCAACCCTGTGGGTAGAATGAAAAAAAAAAACAAGTGGTGTATACTAGGCTTAAGGCAAAATGTTTTTTTGGTTTTGGATAGAGTGGGGAGAGGTTAAACTCTTGGTCTGTGTTTTGATTATTTCCTGCTGAGATAATTCACCACTCTATTTGTAGTGGTGACCATTGTCACCAGAGAAGAAAGGAAGGGGTAATCAAAAAAAGTAGTCCCTGAAACAAAGGGTATTGAGAAATCTTCCAATATTCCCTCACTTTAGAAGATTTCTTCTAACTTCCTGTTACATCTCTAGGACAGGAAGTAAAAAAAGAAATTTCCCCAATGGTACACAAAAAGCAAACAATAAACTGAAAGGGGATTTAAATATTCTCTACTCTGTCCAAAAAAAAAAAGGTTATTGCTATACATACGCTTTAAAATTAACCTTTGGGAGCCTTTTTTTTAAGGTTTAAACATGCCATTCCTCTGTTCACTGAGAAAACTGCAGAAGCCAGTAAGTGCATTCTCATTGGACGAGAGGAAGTCTTTCGAGGAGGACTGCAGATAAGATATGCAATTTCAGTAATGAATACAATGCCTTGAAAGAGTATTCATACTGCTTGACATTTTCCACATTTTGTCATGTTACAACCAAAAACATGTATTTTATTGGGATTTTATGTGATAGACCAACACATATTGGCACATAATTGTAAAGTGGAAGGAAAATAATAAATGGCTTTCATTTTTTTTTACAACATCTGAAAAGTGTGGCAGGCATTTGTATTCAGCCCCCTTTATGCTGATACCCCTAACTAAAATCTAGTGGAACCGATTGCCTTCATAAGTCACCTAATTAGTAAATAGAGTCCATCTGCGTGTAATTTAATCTCAGTATAAATACAGCTGTTCTGTGAAGCCCTCAGAGGTTTGTTAGAGAACCTTAGTGAACAAACAGCATCATTAAGACCAAAGAACACACTAGATAGGTCAGGGATAAAGTTGTAGAGAAGTTTAAAGCAGTTAGGTTATAAAAAAATATCCCAAGCTTTGAATATCTCACAGAGCACTGTTCAATTCATCATCCGAAAATGGAAAGATTATGGCAGAACTGCAAACCTACCAAGACATGGCTGTCCACCTAAACTGACAGGCTGGGCAAAGAGGACAATAATCAGAGAATCAGCCAAGAGGCCCATGGTAACTCTGGAGGAGCTGCAGAGATCCACAACTAAGGTGGAAGAATATGTCCACAGGACAACTATTAGTCGTGCACAAATCTGGCCTTTATGGAAGAGCGGCAAGAAGAAAGGCATTGCTGAAAGAAAGCCATAAGAAGTCCCATTTGCAGTTTGCAAGACGCCATGTGGGGAACACAGCAAACATGTGGAAGAAGATGCTCTGGTCAGATGAGTCCAAAAGTGAACTTTTTGGCCTAAAAGCAAAACGCTATGTGTGGCGGAAAACTAGGACTGCACATCACCCCAAACACACAATCCCCACTGTGAAACATGGTGGTGGCAGCATCATGTTGCGGGGATGCTTTTCTTCAGCAGGGACAGGGAGGTTAAAATTGATGGGAAGATGGATGGAGACAAATACAGGGCAATCTTTAAAGAAAACCAGTTAGAGTCTGCAAAAGACTTGAGACTGGGGCAGAGGTTCACCTTCCAGCAGGACAGCGACCCTAAACATACAGTCAGAGCTACAATGTAATGGTTTAGATTAAAGCATATTCATGTGTTAGAATGGCCCAGTCGAAGTCCAGACCTAAATCCAGCTGAGAATCTGTGGCAAAACTTGAAAACTGCTGTTTGCAGATGCTCTCCATCCATTCTTCTTTGCAAAGAAGAATGGGCAAAAATGTTACTCTCTAGATGTGCAAAGCTGGTAGAGTCATACTCAAAACGACTTGCAGCTGTAATTGCAGCAAAAGGTGGTTCTACAAAGTATTGACTCAGGGGGCTGAATACAAAGGCACTGTATGTGAATGTAACGTGCATATGTCTGTTTTTGTTTTTAGAAAACTAAGTAACTGTGTTTTGGACCAGCAACAATATATGAAGCAATTGTGGGACTGGATGCTACTTCTATATAGGCATCCCCCCAACTAGCCGTTACACACCTCATTTGATTCCCAGAAGACACATCCCCCGGTACTTCCTGCAAACTGATTTAATTAGGAACATAAAGTCAGGTGATTGAAGTAACCAGCCAGTGTTGTAGCTTAGTGGTTAACACTCCTGCCTTACAGCAATTGGGCCATTGGTTCAAATCCCAACTCTAATGCTACCTACATGGATTTTGCACGTTCTTCCTGTACTTGTGTAGATTTTCTCTGGGTACTGTGGTTTCCTCATACACTCTGAAGACTGGTTAATTGACTCCTGTCTACATTGGCCTTGCATGTGAGGTAGGGACCTTATATTGTAAACTACTTGAGAGCAGTGGCTGATGTGAATGTTCAATATATGTGAATTGTTGGATGGGTAAATATTCCTGCCAGTCTGTGTCCCCACTGGGAAGATTTTCTCCCTCTGTTGACCACCAGGACAGAAGTGATGGGAAGTTTTACCCTTTTCATCAGAATAAGAGGCTTCCTGTGGGGACCCTTGTTTCAGTGGAAACTCTCTAGAAGGTGTTTCCCTTAATTTTAAAGAGATTTCCACTCACTTCCAGTTATGTCTCTAGGCATCTATCCAAAAAAATGTAGATAAAATTTAGGGACCCATTCAGACTATGTTTTGAGTTAATATGTGCATTATTATAGTGCATTATTATGTGTCAGGGCAGGTTGTATTAATGCAACACACCCATTTTCATGGGTTAGCTGGACACCAAGAAGCACCTGTCCTTTTTTTTTTCAATGTGCGGCACCATAATGCACAAATGGTTTACATTTGTGTTCTGTGGTGCACTACAATGCAAGTGCATTGAGGTACATGGGCAAGGCATTTTAAAGAGGTAGCACCCAAAACCAAGTAATTCATTTTATCGCGCTTTTTATTTAAGTCTGGGTCAGAAAATGTACACATTTTTATATTATAAACAGGTCCTTACAGAACAGCCTGTTAGAGATCAATGTAAATAGTATTGGCTGTTCCCACTTAATGAATGTGTCTATTGATGATAGGAGCACAGCTGTGTCTATTGGGTCTCGCCAGCCTCTGCAAATGTCTATGGCAAATTGATGGCTGCAGAAAATGTACAGTTACTGGCTAGGTTACACTTTTAGCTAAGTCTAATATACCTTTAGCATAAGCAAAAGCACCACTGCCTTAGGTGTACACAAAACTGTAAACATACATAATCATTCAGCCAATCATAAAACAGCTTTCATTATTCTAACTTCACTTAGAGGTAAATGCTTATATTGGTTTCTCTAGATTTTGCACATTCTTCAATAAATTATTAAATATTCTCTAATATTTTAAGTACAGGAAAATGGTGCTTGAATGCCTATCACCTTCTTCATATTTCTTGTTTGTCATAGCAAACTACATGTTCTGGACCCTCCAATGGGTAACAGCACAAAATAAGCCATGCTTTTTTTTTTTTTGTAGCCATGGAATATTGATGACAGCTTGCTATTTAATTATTTTTTACTGCGAATACTAGTGTCTATTTTTTTGTCAATCCAAACCAAACACGTTCTCGAAACGCTTTGTTGGGCAGTGTTGGTATATGTTGTGCAATACAAATATAAGCCTTATGATTTATGTTAGAATGATAAAGCGTATGGGGACAGGGTTATTGGTCAGAGACCCATAACTCAGCATTTCCAAACTTTTATTACATTTGACGTTGACCCATAACACTCCCTTGGCATCGTTTTTTTAATGAATCGTCCTAGTTAGTTTGTACATCATTGCTTCCGCTGACAGTGCTCTGCTGGAAATAAAATACTCTACTTTCCCACTAAACCCCATTTGTTCTCTCCTTTTTTTTTCTCTCTGCTTGTTTCTCTTAGACTAAATTCAATGGTATGGAAAACGCAAAGGTAAACTCTTCTGGCAAAAGGGAATAAGGATGAAAAGCTTACGAAAGTCATAAAAGTAAAATCTTTATTAGAGGAGAGAGCCATTAATGGTAATTTAGAAAGCAGCGTCCAAGTGCAGCTTTGGATAACTGAGCCGATTCCCAGCCACATGCAGCGTGTAGCAACCCATATGAATTGGCAGGTTACCGTCAGCATTGTTCATCCACGATTACAAATATATCAGACATACTCCAACAGGGGCTGCATGACTACCTCGGTATCTGGGGCGACACATAAAAGTGTGGGTGAGCGCTGTTTAAATGTATAGAGAAAAAGATTATATATTAAAAAAGAGGAGGTAAGGAAGTGAATCAGGGTCGTTTCCATTTTAATTGTAAAACAGATAAGCACTAAACACTTTGAAAAAGTAAATGACTTGAGAATAATTACTATCTATTACTCTGCATCCCAGGGGTGCAGTTTGAGGAGCCCAGATGGCTACAAAAATGGGATTTAGCAGAAAATTGAAGACATTATTCACCGTAACACATTATCAATTACCTTCATATCAATTACAATAACCCTACATTAGAAGAGGGGCCAAGAGACTTCCTGTAGCCCCATAGACTTAATGGTAATTGTGCACTCCATGCAGATTCTGCAAAGGAGACAGAGGGGAGGGCTAGTGAAACAAGTTGAATCATTAAGCCCCATTTGCCGGTGTCCCTCTCCTTTCCAGTTCTATATTACTTTTGTTACTCCCTCTACTTCTTTTTTTTTTGCTCTCACCTTACTCAAAGTTTCTTTGCATCCCACTTATTTATGTCATGTAATACATCAAACAATGTGGTTGCTCCTTTATGTGCTCTACACAGAACATAAAGAAGATTTTGTCTCTTGTACAATGAGATGGGTCATTTCTATGCAATGTAAAAAATTGACCCTTTGACAGAAGCTTACACAGGGGGATGCTCTTACACATTCTTAATAAAGGTTTTCAATATGGTTTCCTGCTATCATAGATTACTGTATCATATTTACATGATTTAAATAATCAACACATTCACACATCTTCTCTTTGAAACAGAGCTGGTTAAGGGAAATTTGTGCTTGCTCTACTAATCAGCATAGGAAGCCTTTTATTGAACTCGCAAAGCTGGTGGAGCTCAGCTATGAGAAGAAATTAGAGGAACCCAATTTATTCTCTATTGAGAAGAGAAGATTAACCACTTGTCTACAGGGCACTTTTACCCCCTTCCTGACCAGGCCAATTTTCAGCTTTCAGCGCTGTCACCCATTGAATGACAATTGCGCAGTCATGTTACACTACACACAAACAAAATTTTTCACACAAGAGCTTAGTGGTATTCAAACACCACAGTTTTATTTTATTTATTTTTTGCTAAATAAATGAATAAAAACTTTACATTTAAAAAAAAAAAATGTATTCATAGTTTGTTATAAAATGTCGGAAACAGGTAATTTTCCTCCTTCACTGATGTGCACTGATGAGGCCGCACTGATAGGCACTGATAGGCTGCACTGATGAGGTTGCATTGGTGGGCACTAGTGAGGAGGCACTGGTAGGCACTGATAAGGCTGCACTGATAGGCAGCACTGATGATCACTGATAGGTGGCACTGATAGGTAGCATCAATGAACACTGATAGGTGGCACGGATGAGCACTGGTAGGCGGGACTGATGGAAACTGGTAGGTGGCACTGATAGGCGGCATTGATGGGCACTGATGAGGAGACACTGATGGGCACTGATTGGCAGCACTTATGGACATTTATTGGCAGCACTGGTGGGCACTGATTTGCAGCACTGGTGGGCGCACATTGATAGTGCCAGTGGGCATACACTGGCAGCACTAGTGGGCACTGTTTGGACTGCACTGATAATCGGGACACTGGTAATCAATGCCCTAATTATCAGTGTAGATGTCGCTTTTAGAGAAGCCAGTTATCGGCTCTCTTCTCTTCTCCTCATGCTGAAAGCATGAGTAATGGAGTGTCGATAACCGGCTTCTATTTACATCCGTGATCAACTGTGATTGGACACAGCTGATCATGTGGTAAAGAGCCACCTCAATCTGTGATTTGTTGTGTCCTCCAGACACTCCAATAGTGTTAAATTGCTTACTAGTTTATTAAATCATTAAAAACTGCACTTACATCTGTATGTAATATATACGCCAAACTATACAGTCTTGCCGGTGTTCTGGCAGATAGTGTCCTGCCATCATATAGTGTCCGCCCCATACTGCGCATGTGCAGTACGGGGAAGACAAAGCTTCGGAAAATCTCCGAAGATGAACGGCACCTGCGCTGTGAGTGGAGGTGTTAGCCCCCCCATTCAAGCGGACACAGGATTGTGAAAATTAGAGGGCCCCTCGCGGGCGAGCTTCGCTCAACACGCTTCGGGCTCGGCCTCGCTGCACTCGGCTCTTTTTATTCTAACTCTATGTCCACTTGGATGGTGGGGATAGAACCTGGACTCACGGCACAGGCGCCGTTCATCCTCGGCTAATTTCGGAATCTGTGTGTGCTGTGTGCTGTGTACTGCGCATGCGCAGTACACAGCGAACACTATCCGATGGGGGACCATATTTGATAGGACACCGGCAAACAATACACCTGCGCTTCATGTAAATCTGAACTTATAAACTTTTAAAGAATATTTCTTCAGTGTTTCTTACTTTATCACATGGACTTTATTCATTAATATATTGAAAATTAATTTCACTCAATTGTTTTTGCCTTAGTGCGACTTTGTTGGTTTATATTTGCTTTTACTGTGGTGATATCACATTGTTAAGTCGCTGCTTTACACTAATAATTTTTAGACACTTTATTGATGCGGTTTTCACATCAAGATTGGTCCATATAGGGAACTTGGTGTTGAGTTGAGATCACAGAGGACAAAGGGGCACTCTTTATGTCAGGAGGAAATGAGATTTAATCTCCAAATACAGGTTCCTTCACAGTAAAAGCTGTGAAAATGTGGAATAGACTCCCTCAAGAGCTGACCAGTTCAGTAGATTGCTTTAAAAAGGGCCAATATTCTTTCCTAAATGTACATAATATAAATGGATACTAACATGTATAAGTAAAGTTGATCCAGGGAATATCTGATTGCCTTTTATGCCGCGTACATGCGATCGGACTATCTGGCGGACTTAGTCGCCCGTGTGTGGGCTCCGGCTGACTTTTTCTTCCCAAAAGTCTTTCCGGCAGACAATCCGCCCGTCTGTGTGTTAGTCCGCCGGACTTTCTAAATGAACGGACCTGCCCAAACACGGACTAAAGTCCTTTAATTTTGAACGTGACATCAGGTACGACGAGACTAGCGAAGGAAGGCGAGATTGACATCTTGCGAGCCCCATCGCCTGGTATGGGTTTTAAGGGATCTGGGGGCCTTCTTATTAAAGGGGGCTCCCGGATTCCGATAAGCCACCTGCCCGCAGACCCCGACAACCAACGGCCAAGGTTGTTGGGAAGAGACCCTTGTCCTCATCAACATGGGGACAAGGTACTTTGGGGTGGGGAAGCTGCAGGGCACGGCAGCCTGGTACGGTTCAGAAGGGGGGGGCGCTCATCCCCACCGGCTGCGTGTTCGGATAAGGGTCTGATATGGTCTTTGGGGGGACCCCCACGCCGTTTTTTCAGTGTAGGGGTTACCCTTAAAACCCACACCAGGTGACGGGGCTCGCGAGGTGTCAACCTCGCCAATGGAGGCGGCGAGATTGACTTCCTTCTCCAGCCCCATCGTACCTGAAGTCCGTGTGTGGGCAAGTCAGTTCATTTGGAAAGTCCAGAGGACCTCCGAAAAAGTCAGTTCGTGTGTGGTCGGTCGTGTGTGGGCAAGTCTGCTCGTTCGGAAAGTCTGGCGGATTGTCTGCCGGATTAAGTCCGTTGGATAGTCCGATCTTGTGTACGGGGCCTTAGGGATCAGGAAGGAATTTTTTTTCCTGCTGGAGCAAATTAGATCATGCTTTGCTGTTTTTTTTGTTTTTTTTTGCCTTCCTCTGTGTATATAGGATTAAATATATATATTTTTCGCTTTTATTGGTTGAACTAGTTGAATTTGTGTATTTTTTCAACCAGACTAACTATGTAACTTCAATCCAAAGAAACAATATTAGTTCTGAGGCCAGAAAATCGCTCATAGTGAAGCTGAACTAGTGTTTTATTGTACTAGAACTTGCTGATTGGGCTTTCAGGGTAGTTGACAGCATCATGGCATTCAATTTAGATAAGTATGTTTTCAAGTCAAAAGAACCAATTAAACCCAGTTAAAAACCTGGGCCTATTGTGTATCTGGTTAATTTTAGAGCGTTAAAAAGACAGTGCATATACAGTATACAAGAAAAGTATTGTACAGTGATAAATCTATACTTCTAAAAGGAACACTGGTTTACATTTGGTATATTAAAACCCAATTTTAGGTTTCATAACTCCCCCCGGACTAAATACTGCCATCTTCTGGCTGATTATGTTTTTTCACAGGCCCTTTCTCTACTTAGGCATTGGACAAAACAACACTCACCTAATAATATACAAGCATCTTTCTCTCCAGTATTACTACAAGTTCAAACTGGTGTAATGATGCAATCCTAAAAGGTCTGTCCATGATAGCATGGGCCCACAAGAAATGGGTTGGATGAGTTTGAAGCTGTGGGGGACTGTCCAGAAGATGAGGCAAGTATTGTAGTTTAACCTGATTTTTTTTATTTTTTAAGACAAATTTTGCCTCTTCTTTGAGGGATTTATTTACAGCATAACTATGTGACAATAAATTGATGTATTACCTCTTTCACAGAAATTGCAGCACAGGCCCACTCCTGCCATTAGCCTTTTTTTATACAAAAAGTTCCTACAAGGATCCAGTCAGGCATTCTGTGAATAAAGCATGATAGCCTGAGTGTTGGCACGGTCTGGAAGATCACTGCCATCTGTTCATGCTGACTTCATTTGGATGCTAAAGTCATTGTAAACTCTGTCCCCTGCTTTCAGTCGCTGCCCCCCCCCCCCCCCCCCAGGCAGCCCTTGCCTTTTAATTAGCTGGCTGTATTACAGTAAAAGTGAAAGTATCCACCTATCCCCTTCTGGATACTTAAAATACAGGAGTAAGTGGGAAGGTTGGAGGTAAAAAAAAAACAGAAGTGGTAAATTTAATGAAGGAGGGGCAGTCCCAAAAAACATGGCCTATTTGGTGCTTCAGTAAGGCAGCATGGGATATGTAGTTCCTTTGCAGACTCTGCTGTTCCCTGGTTTGTTATAATTTCACAACAGAGAGGATACAGATTCAAGTCAGTCATGGATTTGAGTAAGTAAGAGATAAATAAATGTAGCACCGGCTCCTAAAGAGCACGCACTATGCTTTTTTGAAAGTTAAGGTTACACCTGAACTGCAGCCTGGTTCAGGTACAATTGTTCTAAATTTGGACCTCAGCATCAATCTGACTGGACTATAGGATGTTCAGCCTGGCCACAAGGGGCACTGTCTCATCTGGCAGGCATGGAACCAGGGTCTAGTTGGGTGCTTTAAGTTTACTCTCTTTCGGAGCCCACCCAGTAGGAGTGTCACTCTCGTTGTGCTTTCTGGGAGAGGGTACTTAAGATGCGGATGTCACGTGGTTTGGGTTTCCGGTCAAGAAGGATGTTCTGACTACATGGTCCTGCTCCTCCTGACCAGCCCCCAGGAAGGCCATGGCCTGGTGTGCGGATCCACACAACTTGTTGTCTCGGGGCTGGCTAGCCTGAGGCAAGGGAACTAAAGCAGGATTCCGAGGTGGTCCGGTGCCATCTCCGGTAGTTGGAGAGGCCCAGTAACTTCATAGCTATCCAGGGGAGGACTCTTCAGAAGCAGACCGCGTACGGGTTGGTTTCTTAGCAAGAGCCTGGAAGGGCTGAAGTACCTAAGTGAATCCAGTCTCGTGGATGTCGCCAAGCTGGCTAAAAGATCCAGGTATCACATGAGTGTTCCATAAGTGTTTGTTTCCTGAAGTCTACAACACCGTCTGTGACAGAGACGTATTCCTGTATGTTCTACAAAAACGTCTGTGGCAGAGACTTGTTCCTGAGTAAAGCACCTGGTTGGCTGCTAGGCCTTGTGAGAGAGGGACTATCCAACTTGAGTGAACCACCAGTTGTGAATGGCTATTCTCTGGATTAAAAAGTCCTTCATTATTTTACTTTGACATTAAGAGTACCTGAACTTCCTTCCTAACCCTCTGATCCTATTTTGAGAGACCGTTCTTTGTCTACCTTTTTCAAATAAAAATCCCTTTATGAGGATCTGTCACCGGTCTCTGAGTTTACTGGGCCATCTACCACGGGAACCCCTAGACACAGATCGAGGAGGAGAAGGTAACGGTAAGCCCAATCAAACCAGCAGCTCCTTCGGTGGTCAGTGCTACATAAAGAGAAATAGTTTAATCATAAAGAGCCATATCAAAGGCTTCATTTTAATATGAAAGATACAATTTTGGTGCAAAAGGTGAACTTGGCCTTTAAACATCCCTTTAATAAAGGCTACTTTTTTGTTATTTTATTACAAAGGTGGGCTTTAAAGGAAACCTATACTACAAGAATAAGGAGGCTACCATTACTGTACTCTCCTACTGTCTGTGTTATGCTGATCCACTGGTTTTAATATTTTCTTTCACTGTCCTGGAGAAAATATACAGATTTAAGCCTGGCTTGATGTTGACAATGGTAGCCTCCATATTCTGACTTCATTCTGACTTTACCAATCTGCACTCTTGTTCTGGGCCAGTAAATCAAAGCAAGTCTGCATGGCAGCCAGCCAGCCAGCTAGCATTACCAGCTACCAGATTTATATTTCTGTATATGTATTTTCAAAAAGTACCACTTTCAATTCATTTTGTAGACTCCAAATAAATAAATCACAAATTCCTCAGTTGTGTTCATTAGGAAAGGGTCGCAAAGTTTAAACAAAAGCAGAATAGAGGTCTAATCACATTCAGAATAGACAGAAAAGAAACACCAAACAAAAGTCTCTTGGACTTGTTCACTGACTCAACCACACTCATTTACACTGAGAGTAACTTGATTTTTGTCTGTTCCTCACATTGTCACCAGGGATGGGCGATTGGCTGGGGTTCAACTCATGGGCTGTTGGTTGAACCCATTGTTAATTTTGGAAATTTCAAACTTTGTACCGAAACCTATTCAAATCACTGGAGGGCAGCCAATCTTGAAAATTTGTTCTGGCCATTTTCAAGGTTAATATGCAGGGGGTGGTCAAACAAAAGGGTCAGAACACTACCATGCAGGACATGTACTATTAAAAAAAAAAACATTTTAATATATACCATTCATGGGGGGAGGGTATTCCTTTTTTATTTGACCTCAAGGGCAACATGGGAAAAAATAATCCTTTCAATTACATGCTTGTTAAATTCTATGAAGTGTTACAGGGAAGTAGGATTCCCACAAACAGCATCAGTGACACTGTACTCTGGCATCACATATTTTGTAGGTATCATTTTTTTTTCTTTTACTGTTATATTATTACAGCAGCAGAACCTCAATCTGAATCATATCAATTTGAAAAGAAGGCTTTTTTAGATTTTTTTCTTTGAGACACCTGATTTTTTATTTCACAGTAAGAGACCTGAATTGGGTGGTAGAAGTAGAACCCATGAGAAAGTTTACAGTGCTATTTAGGGTCGCCTTTGCTCTTCTGGCTATTGAGTGGACCTTGCACTATTATTACCATTTTTGAGCTACCCGTACCATACCCTGGTTTTATCCATATGGTCCTTTGTTACACCCAGCCCATGCAAATTTGTTGGCCAGCTAACTCCTCTGGTGGACAAGGTGGTGACTATGGGGTTATCTTCTTAATTTTCCTCACTTTTCCTTATTTTTGTTTCTATTTTCCCCCTTTTTCCCTTTTCCCCTTTCCTCCCTGGACCCCACCAATCTTAACAACCTAAGGCTCATCTCCTTACTCCCTTTTGCCTCCAAACTCCTTGAACATTTAGTCTACAACCGACTGAGTGACCACCTCATTGAGAATAACCTTCTTGATCACCTTCATTTCTTGACTTCACACCTGTGAAGCAGCAGCAGGCGTATGAGTAGGTGGACGGTTGAGGTGCTGCAGTGAAGAGGACAGGGGGCAGGCTTCCAGGGGTATAATTTTCCCTCCCAAAGCCTGAGAGTTGTATGTAGGTGGGGTGTGATCATTCAGGACACTGTTGTCATCAGTGACACTGAGGACTCAGTGACCTCTGTTGCTGGTGATCTGTGGCAAATGGGTTCATTCATGCATGCACAAAGATTTGGCCATAAAGCAATACTGGGGGGGGGGGGGGTCATACTTTTGGATCTCTAATACAATAGGAAAATGATAGATCTCATGCTACCATCCCAAAAAAATGGCAACTTAGAAGTGTTGCTGTAGAAGAACCTCTTGGCTGCATTTCCAGATAGTGGCAGTGGCATCTCATACCCAACATGCCTCCTATAAAACCCCTGCAAAAATGCTGCATATAATGTTTTGTCAGTGTCAAGATTTGTAATTTGTGTTGCAGGGTAAATCCTGCATTGTGCCTTGAAGTTTGCAGCCCATTCTGGTGCTTAGGCACTGTAAAGGTACTGCATATATTTTTTCTGCAACTGAGCCTTAGCTGCAAAATGTCTAATATTTGCTGCAAGGTAAATATTGCTCTGCAACTCCTAGTATACAGCAAATTCCACTACTCCAGCAGTCCAAAAAAAATTAGTACCTATTGCCTCTCTAAAATAATACACTACAATGTTTTTTTTGTCCATGATTAAACCTACCTCGTATCTCCTTCTTACATTGCAGTGTAATCAAACTGCTTACACACTTTCTGTACGATATTTGTGGGTATTGTCCCTGAAATCATACACTCTAAAGCCCCATAATAGGGATGAGCTTTGTGTTCGAGTCGAACGTATGCTGTTCGCCCATTCGCCGAATTCCGAACGTTATGGGCCGTTTGCGCCAAATTCGCGTGGCGCTCACGGCCCACAATGCACTGCGATGGCGCAGTGCATTGCTGGCTCATGATTGGCCAAGCATACACTGTGACCCCGCATGCTTGGCCAATCACAGCGCCGGCAGCGAGGAGAGCCATGATTGGCCACAGGCAGGATGCCTGTGGCCAATCATAGCTCAGGCTGTGTAGTACACGACCCACACTATATAAGGCCGCCAGCGCGGCGGCCTTGTGTAGTGTGTTGGCGTCTGAAGCAGTTAGGGGGTGTTCTGTGTACCTTCAACACAGTATACACCGATCGTTATCGGCCAATTTTTCGATCTTGCTCTTCTGTAGTGGTTGTTGTCTGCGTGCCCTGACCGCAGTATACACCGCTATATTCACCTATATAGCTAGCGATATATCTATCTTTTATAATAGAGCTTGCAGTCAGTGTTAGGAGCTTGTGCGTGCTGTCTGCGTGCTCTGTACCCAGTACACACCGCTATATCCACCTACATAGCTCTTCTTTATTTCAGCCATCTGCCATCTGCAGGAGTTATTGGAAGTTGTGTGTGCCTCCAGCACAGCACAGTATACATCTGTATTTACCCTTTATTGCTGGTGTTCTATAATAAAGGCATCTGCAGGAGTTAGTGGGTGTTGTGTGCCTCCAGCACAATATACACCTGTATCTACCCTTTATTGCTGTTCTCTAATAGAGCCATCTGCAGGGCTTAGTGGGTGTTGTGTGCCTTCAGTACAGTATACCCCTTTATCTACCCTTTATTGCTGGTGTTCTATAATAAAGGCATCTGCAGGAGTTAGTGGGTGTTGTGTGCCTCCAGCACAATATACACTACCCAATTGCTGTTTTACCCAACTCCCTTCAGGCCATTACCATGTCTGGAAGGCCAGCAAGGAGAGGCAGACAGGCGCGAGCCGATAAAAGAGGGCAAGCAGGCTCTGTATCTAGAGACAGCAGTGCTGGTCGTGGACGCGGTGCATCGTCATCATCAGCACGTGGCCATGGGACAGGCTTGTCCTTCTTTTCGGCAGCTGGACATGTTGAGCCGCAACATGCCAATGACTTCTCATCCTCCTCATCCTCTCTCACCCAGTCTCAGGGTACTAGCAAAGCAGCTGCCAACGCATCGTCTTCCCTCGTCTCAATGTCATCATCAGTGACTCCTTCCCTAGACCCACCACGTCCTCCTGAGGAGTCTCCTGAACTCTTTGAGCACAGTGTTGGGTACATGCTCCAGGAGGATGCCTAGTGTTTTGTAGGCTCTGATGATGATACTCAGCTAGAGGAAGGCAGTAGCGTGAATGCAGAGAGAGGGGATGCTCAAGAAGGACAGCAATCTGGCAGTCATGTTCCACAAGCTGCAGCATACTGCCAGGTTTGCTACAGCGATGAAGAAGGAGGGGATGATGAGGGCACTGACTCCACATGGGTGCCTGGTAGGAGAGAGGAGGAGGAGGAGGAGGAGGCACATGTCCAACGAGGCAGGATGCCCTCCGGGGCCAGCTTGGGGGCAGCACACCGACTGAATCACACCGCAGAGCTCTGCCTGTGCAGGGCGCTGCCTCTGCACGTTATTCTAAAAGTTCTTTGGTGTGGGCCTTTTTTGAGACGAGTGCATCAGATCGCACCGCTGCTATTTGCAACATATGTCTCAAGTGTATCTCGCGTGGCCAAAACATCAGCCGCTTGGGCATCACATGCTTGACCAGACATATGTTGACCTGCCATGCAGCTCGTTGGCAAGCGTATCTCAAAGACCCACCAAAGAACAAAGCGGATCTCTCCTTGCTCCTCATCAGCTGGCATCTCCAACCCCACTAGACCTTCAGTCCTCTCTGAAACCTGCTCTGAGAGGAATGAAGGTGTAGAATTAGGTGTGTCACAGCCAAGTGCTTCCGGGCACTCTGCTAGCAGTAGACCCACGTCCAAATATAGCAGGCAAATGTCCCTGCCCCAGCTGCTGGACCGTAGAAAGAAGTTCACTCCCAGCCATCCACATGCCCAGCGGTTGAATGCTAGCTTGGCTAAATTGCTAGCACTTCAACTGCTGCCTTTTCAGTTGGTAGACTCGGCCCCCTTCAGTGAGTTTGTACAATGTGCGGTTCCTCAGTGGCAGGTCCCCAAAAGCCACTTTTTCTCACGAAAGGCGATTCCGGCTCTCTACCGGCATGTGGAAGGCAATGTCCTTGCCTCGCTGGACAGGGCGGTCAGCGGTAAGGTGCATATTACCGCTGACTCATGGTCCAGCAGGCATGGACAGGGACGTTACCTGTCTTTCACGGCCCATTGGGTCACTCTTCTGGCAGCTGGGAAGGATGCAGGACAAGGTGCAGTAGTGTTGGAGGTTGTTCCGCCACCACACCTCCAAAATGCTACTATTGGTTGTGACACACCTCTCTCCTCCACCCCCTTCTCTTCTTCTTCCTCCATGGCCTCTTCCAGTGCTCTGTCCTCAGAACCAGCGGTGCTCCGCAGGCGTTCCAGGGGCTACGCAAGTACGCAGGCAAAACGATGCCATGCCGTGCTTGCGCTGGTTTGTTTGGGGGACAGGAGCCACACTGGGGCGGATGTTTTGTCAGCTCTGCAGGGGCAGGCCTAGAGGTGGTTGACGCCACGCCAGCTTAAGCCAGGAATGGTGGTTCGTGACAATGGCACCAACCTCCTCTCCGCCCTCCGACAGGGACAACTGACCCATGTGCCCTGTGTAGCTCACATCCTTAACCTGGTGGTGCAGTGGTTCTTGGGCAGGTACCCGGGCTTACAGGATGTCCTGAAGCAGGCCAGGAAAGTCTGTGTGCATTTACGCTGATCATTTAATGCCTTTGCTCGGCTGGCTGAGCTCCAAAAGGAGTTGAACCTGCCCAAGAACCGCCTTATATGTGACATGCCCACCAGGTGGAACTCAACATTGGCCATGCTGCAGCGGCTGCACACGCAGCAGAGGGCCATCAATGAGAACCTGTGCGACTACGGCACCAGGACAGGGTCAGGGGAGCTCGGTTTTTTCTCACCACGCCAGTGGGGCATGATCAGGGATGCATGCACTGTCCTGTCACCGTTTGAGGAGGCCACAAGGATGGTGAGCAGTGACAGTGCATGCATCAGTGACACTGTACCTCTTGTCCACCTCTTGGAGCATACGCTGCGTGGAATAATGGACAGGGCACTTGAGGCCGAACAGAGGCAGGAAGAGGAGGACTTCCTTGCCTCTCAAGGCCCCCTTTATCCAGACAGTGTTCCTGCTATCCCATCCATCACACAGGAAGAGGATGAGGAGGAGGAAGAGGAGGAGGAGGAGGATTGTGTCAGCATGGAGGTGGAGGCTGGCACTCAGCATCAGCAGCAGCAGCAGTCCTGTAGGGATGATTTACAGTCCCAAGAAACCCATGGACTTGTACGTGGCTCGGAGGAGGTAGCTGCGGATCATGTTGTCCTTAGTGACCCAGAGGACTCCGGACCGAATGCCTCAGCTAACCTACGCTGCATGGCCTCCCTGATCCTGCAAAGCCTGCGGAAGGATCCTCGTATTCTTCAAGAAGATCAAGGAGAGGGACCATTACTGGCTGGCCACTCTCCTTGATCCATGGTACAAGGGTAAGGTTGCCGACCTTATCTTGCCATCGCAGAGGGAGAAGAGGATGAGACATCTCCAGGAGGCCTTCCAGAAAGGTCTGTGCAACGCATTCCCAGAGACTGGGAGGTTACAAACTCCTGGTCCTGGACAACGTGTTGCTGAGGCATCGGTCAGAAGGAGCGGTGGAGAAGGTGGCCGTCTGACTGATGCTTTCAGACAATTTTTTAGTCCACAGCCCCAAGGTATGATCGGTTCCAGCAACCATCGCCAGCGTCTGATTTACATGGTGCAGGAATACCTAGGGGCAAGGTCAGACTTGGACACCTTTCCCACCGAAAATCCTCTGGCTTACTGGGTCTTGAGGATGGATCACTGGCCAGAGCTTGCACAGTATGCAATTGAGCTACTGGCCTGTCCTGCATCCAGCGTTCTTTCGGAACGCACCTTCAGTGCTGCTGGTGGCTTTGTTACCGATCACAGGGTGCGCCTGTCCACCGAATCAGTTGATCGACTTACTTTCATCAAGATGAATCAGTCTTGGATAACCCACAGCTACCAAGCACCTGAAGCTGATGTAACCGAATAATTTTTTTTTAAATATCACACCCCTTCAAGACTGCCTATGCTGATGCTGAGTGACTGTCCTGTTATGTTGATTGTCTATCCTCTTCCTCCTCCGCTGATATGTTGGAAGAACATTTCTGGTTCTGGGTGATGCCATCAGCCCAATTTTTCTGCCCCTGTTTAACAGGGGCGTTTAATTACAATTTTGATGCAATGCTTTGCAGCAGGGCTAATTCCTGCAAAAAAACTAGAGTATATGGGAGAGGTTACAGTGTGGTGGCACCAGCACCAGTGCCTAATGCTCAATTTTTCTGCCCCTGTTTAACAGGGGCATTTAATTACAATTTTTGATGCAATGCTTTGCAGCAGAGCTAATTCCTGCAATAAAACTAGAGTATATGGGAGAGGTTGCAGTGTGGTGGCACCAGCACCAGTGCCTAAGGCCCAATTTTTCTGCCCCTGTTTAACAGGGGCATTTAATTACAATTTTTGATGCAATGCTTTGCAGCAGGGCTAATTCCTGCAATAAAACTAGAGTATATGGGAGAGGTTGCAGTGTCGTGGCACCAGCACCAGTGCCTAAGGCCCAATTTTTCTGCCCCTGTTTAACAGGGACATGTAATTACAATTCTTGATATAATATTTCACAGGAGGGCCCGTTCCTGTGCCCACCCAGAGTAACTGTGAGGACTTATAGCACCAGCACCACAACCACCAAAGGTCAATTTTTCTACCACTGTTCAACAATGGCATGTAATTACAATTCTTGATATAATCATTCACAGCAGGGCACTCCAGCGCAGCGCCCACCAAGAGTCACTTTGAGGGCTTACAATGTTGTGGCAAAACCAACACCTTGTTCCGCCATTTCTGCAGAGCATATAGGGCAGGCCCCTACTTTCAAACATCCAACTTACAAACATCTCCTACTTGCAAACGGAAGGAGACAACAGCAAGTGAGATGAAAAAAGATGTACGACAAAACAAATTATACAGGGGTGATAACCCTTCCCTATGTTTTCCAAAAAGCTTAAAAATAGTTTTTTTGACTGGAGCTACACTTTAAAAATGTACCAGTTCAAAATTACAAACAGATTCAACTTAACACAACAAACCTACACAGTCCCTGTCTTGTTTGCACGGCTTGTATACTGCTGTTCTGAGTATATAGGGCCTGGGGGCCACACGCATTTCCTTTTTTTAATATGGGTACGGGGTTCCCCTTAACATGCGTACAAGACCCAAAGGGGCTGGTAATGGGCAGGGAGGGCTACCCATGCCATTTTTCTCAATGATTTTCAACCATATTGCAGGAACCAGATATAACATTAAAACCGCAAGCAGTTTTAAATGATGTTATTTCCGTTAAATGTAATTTTGTGTCAGTCCCTGGACTGTTCTAAACACGGGAAACACATGGCACTTCACAGGCATACTACAGACACCCCCCAGGCACGATATTTAAAGGAATATTTCACTTTTTTTTCACTTTAATCGTCATTAAAATCAGTGCTCCCACCAAAACAGCCATTTTTAAAAACATTTTAGGCATTGACCCATGTCCCCTGGGGCAGGAGCCAGGTCCCCAAACCCTTTTTAGGACAGCATCTTGCATATTAGCCGTTAAAATTAGCATTTTTAATTTCGAACGTTCGCGTCCCATAGACTTCAATGGGGTTCTAAAGTTCGTACGAATTTGGGGTCCGTTCGAAAGTTCTGGTGCGAACCGAACCGGGGGGTGTTCGGATCATCCCTACCCCATACACACCATCAGATTTTCTGCTGATTTTTGTCTTCAGATTTACCAAAACCATATAATATGAGGTCAAACCTTAGGAATTTCAATTTGTATGCAATCAGGCAGGCCCTTGCACTACATGGTTTTGGTAAATCTGAAGACAAAAATCAGCAGAAAATCTGATCGTGTGTATGGGGCTTAACTCACCTCTCCCATTGCAGTTTAACCAAGGTGCTTACATACTCTCCAGTCACTGTACCATATGTGTGGCTATTGTTTCTGAAATACTGTAATACACTGTAATTTTAATTTCAGAATGAAAACGACCTTGTCTCTGGAGCATGAGGTGGGGTTTTGAAGTCTTTTTGTGCAGTCTGTTTTGACATTTTATTTAACTTTTGAGAGAATAAAGTGTGGTACTGTGAAGAAGCTCGCAAATTATACTTTAAAATGGTTTTGATACTGGACAGTTGGTATGAAGTTTAGGGTATTAGCTTTATTTTTTTCAAGAGCACACTTTTCTACAGCTTTCAGATATATTGTGGCTGTTACTGCCACTAATCGATTCAGGCCTTTTACCCCTGGATAATAAATCAGGTGTCACAGCCAAAACTATCTAAAAAAATACTTTTTACAAGTTGTAATAAATCAGATTAGGCAGTTGTTGCTCCTGTATTCAAAACAAGCAATAATGTAAAAGTTCAAATGAAAATGACAAATTCACACTAAGTGATGCTAAAACATGGAGCTGCTGATGCTGTCTGTGATGTGAATCATACTGTTACACATCACTACATACAACTTTAAAATATATGTAAACCCTCAGCTTGTAAAACTACTCATTCAGTTTAAAATAGACATGAAAAGGGAAGACTACAAGTTCCAGAGCAGAAGAGGCTGCGGGGTGAGGAGTAGCACATCATCATGGACCAGTTGGACTTTCTTGAGAAGTTTGCAGAACCAAGACCTGCGAGTAGTGACGAGCCGAACACCCCCCAGTTCAGATCGCACCAGAACTTTCGAACGGACCGAAAAATGTGTGCGAACTTTAGAACCCCATTGAAATCTATGGGACTCGAACGTTCGAAATAAAAAGTGCTAATTTTAATGGCTAATATGCAAGATATTGTCCTAAAAAGGGTTTGGGGACCTGGCTCCTGCCCCAGGGGACATGGGTCAATGCCTAAAATGTTTTTAAAAACTGCAGTTTTTTCGGGAGCACTGATTTTAATGACAATTAAAGTGAAAAAAAAAGTGAAATATTCATTTAAATATCATGCCTGGGGGGTGTCTATAGTATGCCTGTGAAGTGGCACATGTTTCCCGTGTTTAGAACAGTCCCTGCACAAAATGAAATTTAACGGAAAAAAAGTAATTTAAAACTGCTTGCGGTTTTAATGTAATATCTGGTTCCAGCAATATGGATGAAAATCATTGAGAAAAATGGCATGGGTACCCCCCCCCCCCCCCCCGCCCATTACTAGCCCCTTTGGGTTTTGTACGGATATTAAGGAGAACCCCATACCCAAATAAAAAAAAAAAGGAAAGGCGTGGGGCCCCCAGGCCCTATATATTCAAAACAGGAGTATACAGGCGGTGCAAACAAGACAAGGACTGTGTAGGTTTTTTGTGTTAAGTAGAATCTGTTTGTAATTTTGTACTGGTACATTTTTAAAGTGTAGCTCCAGTCAACAAATCTATTTTTATCTTTTAGGAAAACATAGGGAAGGGTTTTTTCATCTCACTTCCTGTTGTCTCCTTCCGTTTGCAATTAGGAGACGTTTGTAAGTTGGATGTTTGGAAGTAGGGGTCTGCCCTATATGCTCCGCAGAAATGGGGGCCTAAGGTGTTGGTGTTGCCACAACACTGTAAGCCCTCAAAGTGACTCTTGGTGGGCCCTGGAGTGCCCTGCTGTTAACGATTATATCAAGAATTGTAATTATATGCCATTGTTGAACAGTGGTAGAAAAATTGGGCCTTTGGTGGTTGTGGTGGTGGTGCTGGTGCCACAACACTATAAGTCCTCACAGTTACTCTTGGTGGGCACAGGAACGGGCCCTGCTGTGAAATATTATATCAAGAATTGTAATTACATGCCCATGTTAAAAAGGGGGCTGAAAAATTGGGCCTTAGGCACTGCTTGCTGGTGACACAACACTGCAACATCTCCCAGATACTCTAGTTGGAGTGCAGGAATGAGCCCTGCTGCAAAGCATTGCATCATAAATTGTAATTACATGCCCCTGTTAAAAAGGGGCTGAAAAATTGGGCCTTAGGCACTGCTTGCTGGTGCCACAACACTGCAGCCTCTCCCAGATACTCTAGTTGGAGTGCAGGAATGAGCCCTGCTGCAAAGCATTGCATCATAAATTGTATTACATGCCCTTGTTAAACAGGGGCTGAAAAATTGGGCCTTAGGCACTAATGCTGGTGCCACGACACTGCAACCTCTCCCATATACTCTATTTGTAGTGCAGAAATGAGCCCTGCTACAAAGAATTGCATCAAAAATTGTAATTACATGCCCCTGTTAAACAGGGGCTGAAAAATTGGGCTCGTGGCATCACCCAGAACCAAAAATGTTCTCCCAAGATATCAGCAGAGGAGGAAGAGGATAGACAGTCAACATAACAGGACAGTCACTCAGCATCAGCATAGGCAGTCTTGAAGGGATGTGATATTTCAAAAAAAATATTCGGTTACATCAGCTTCAAGTGCTTGGTAGCTGGTGGTGATCCAAGACTGATTCATCTTTATGAAGGTCAGTTGATCAACCGAGTCAGTGGACAGGCGCACCCTGTGATCGGTTACAAAGCCACCAGCAGCACTGAAGGTGCGTTCCAAAAGTACGCTGGATGCCGGACAGGCCAGTAGCTCAGTTGCATACTGTGCAAGCTCTGGCCAGTGATCCATCCTCAAGACCCAGTAAGCCAGAGGATTTTCAGTGGGAAAGGTGTCCAAGTCTGACCTTGCCCCTAGGTATTCCTGCACCATGTAAATCAGACGCTGGCGATGGTTGCTGGAACCGATCGTACCTTGGGGCTGCGGACGAAAAAATTGTCTAAAAGCATTGGCCACCTTCTCCACCGCTCCTTCTGACCGAAGCCTCAGCAACACGTTGTCCAGGACCAGGAGTTTGTAACCTCCCAGTCTCTGGGAACGCATTGCACAGACCTTTCTGCAAGGCCTCCTGGAGATGTCTCATCCTCTGCTCCCTCTGCGATGACAAGATAAGGTCGGCAACCTTACCCTTGTACCGTGGATCAAGGAGAGTGGCCAACCAGTAACGGTCCCTCTCCTTGATCCGAAGAATACAAGGATCCTTCCGCAGGCTTTGCAGGATCAGGGAGGCCATGCAGCGTAGGTTAGCTGAGGCATTCGGTCCGGAGTCCTCAGGGTCACTAAGGACAACATGTTCCGCAGCCACCTCCTCCCAGCCACATAGAGGTCCACGGGTTTCTTGGGACTGTAAATCATCCCTATAAGACTGCTGCTGCTGATGCTGAGTGCCAGGCTCCACTTCCATGCTGACACAATCATCCTCCTCCTCCTCTTCCTCCTCCTCATCCTCTTCCTGTGTGATGGATGGGATAGCAGGAACACTGTCTGGATAAAGGGGGCCTTGAGAGGCAAGGAAGTCCTCCTCTTCCTGCCTCTGTTCGGCCTCAAGTGCCCTGTCCATTATTCCACACAGCGTATGCTCCAACAGGTGGACAAGAGGTACAGTGTCACTGATGCATGCACTGTCACTGCTCACCATCCTTGTGGCCTCCTCAAACGGTGACAGGACAGTGCATGCATCCCTGATCATGCCCCACTGGCGTGGGGAGAAAAAACCGAGCTCCCCTGGCCCTGTCCTGGTGCCGTAGTTGCACAGGTACTCACTGATAGCCCTCTGCTGCGTGTGCAGCCGCTGCAGCATGGCCAAAGTTGAGTTACACCTGGTGGGCATGTCAAATATAAAGCGGTTCTAGGGCAGGTTAAACTCCTTTTGGAGCTCAGCCAGCGGAGCACTGGCAATAAATGATCTGCGGAAATGCACACAGACTTTCCTGGCCTGCTTCAGGACATCCTGTAAGCCCAAGTACCTGCTCAAGAACCGCTGCACCACTAGGTTAAGGACGTGAGCCACACAGGGCACATGGGTCAGTTGTCCCTGTCGGAGGGCGGAGAGGAGGTTGGTGCCATTGTCGCAAACCGCCATTCCTGGCTTAAGCTGGCATGGCGTCAACCACCTATCAGCCTGCCCCTGCAGAGCTGACAAAATATCTGCCTCAGTGTGGCTCCTGTCCCCCAAACAAACCAGCGCAAGCACGGCATGACATCTTTTTGCCTGCATACTTGCGTAGCCCCTTGAATGCCTACAGAGCACTGCTGGTTCCAAGGACAGAGCACTGGAATAGGCCATGGAGGAAGAAGAAGAGGATGGGGTGGAGGAGAGAGGTGTGTCACAACCAGTAGTAGAATTTTGGGGGCGTGGTGGTGGAACAACCTCCAACACTACTGCACCTTGTCCTGCATCCTTCCCAGCTGCCAGAAGAGTGACCCAATGGGCCGTGAAAGACAGGTAACGTCCCTGTCCATGCCTGCTGGACCATAAGTCAGCAGTAATATGCACCTTACGGCTGACCACCCTGTCCAGCAAGGCAAGGACATTGCCTTCCACATGCCAGTAGAGAGCCGGAATCGCCTTCCGTGAGAAAAAGTGGCGTTTGGGGACCTGCCACTGAGGAACCGCACAGTGCACAAACTCATGGAAGGGGGCCGAGTCTACCAACTGAAAAGGCAGCAGTTGAAGTGCTAGCAATTTAGCCAAGCTAGCATTCAACCGCTGGGCATGTGGATGGCTGGGAGTGAACTTCTTTCTACGGTCCAGCACCTGGGGCAGGGAAATTTGCCTGCTACAATCGGACGTGGGTGTACTGCTAGCAGAGTGCCCGCAAGTATTTGGCTGTGACACCCCTAATTCTACACCTTCATTCCTCTCAGTGCAGGTTTCAGAGAGGACTGAAGGTCTAGTGGGGTTGGAGATCCCAGCTGATGAGGAGCAAGGAGAGGTCCGCTTTGTTCTTTGGTGTGGGTCTTTGAGGTACGCTTGCCAACGAGCTGCATGGCAGGTCAACATATGTCTGGTCAAGCATGTGGTGCCCAAGCGGCTGATGATTTGGCCACGCGAGATATGCTTGAGACATATGTTGCAAATAGCAGCGGTGCAATCTGATGCACTTGTCTCAAAAAAGGCCCACACCAAAGAAATTTTTAAATAACGCGCAGAGGCAGCGCCCTGCACAGGCAGAGCTCTGCGGTGTGATTCAGTCAGTGTGCTGCCCCTAAGCTGGCCCCCGGAGGGCATCCTGCCTCTTTGGAGATGTGCCTCCTCCTCCTCCTCCTCTCTCCTACCAGGCACCCACGTGGAGTCAGTGACCTCATCATCCCCTCCCTCTTCATCACTGGAGCAAACCTGGCAGTATGATGCAGCTTGTGGAACATGACTGCCAGATTGCTGTCCTTCTTGAGCATCCCCTCTCTCTGCGCTCACGCTACTGCCTTCCTCTAGCTGAGTATCATCATCAGAGCCTTAAAAACACTGGGTATCTTCCTGGAGCATGTACAGAACACTGTGCTCAAACAGTTCTGGGGACTCCTCAGGAGGACATGGTGGATCTAGGGAAGGAGTGACTGATGATGACATTGAGATGAGGGAAGAGGATGTGTTGGCAGCTGCTATGCTAGTACCCTGAGCCTGGGTGAGAGAGGATGAAGAGGATGATGAAGAGGGCTTGGTCATCCACTCTACCAAGTCTTCGGCATGATGCGGCTCAACACGTCCAGCTGCCGAAAATAAGGACAAGCGTGTCCCATGGCCACGTGCTGATGACGATGCACCGCGTCCACGACCAGCACTGTTGTCTCTAGACACAGAGCCTTCTTGCCCTCTTTTATTGGCTCGTGCCTGTCTGCCTCTCCTTGTTTGCCTTCCAGACATGGTAATGGCCTGCAGGGAGATGGGAAAACCAGCAATTGGGTAGTGTATATTGTGCTGGAGGCACACAACACCCACTAACTACTGCAGATGCCTGTATGAGAGAACACCAGCAATAAAGGGAGGATACAAGTGTATACTGTGCTGTGCTGGAGGCACACAATACCCACTAACTCCTGCAGATTGCTTTATTTGAGAACAGCAATACAGGGTAGATACAGGTGTATACTGTGCTGTAGGCACACAACACCCACTAACTCCTGCAGATGGCTGTATTAGAGATCACCAGCAATAAAGGGTAGATACAGGTGTATATTGTGCTGTGCTGGAGGCACACAACACCCACTAACTCCTGCAGATGGCTCTATTTGAGAACAGCAATAAAGGGTAGATACAGGTGTATACTGCGCTGGAGGCACACAACACCCACTATACTCCTGCAGATGGCTGTATTAGAGAACACCAGCAATAAAGGGTAGATACAGGTGTATATTGTGCTGTGCTGGAGGCACACAACACCCACTAACTCCTGCAGATGGCTCTATTTGAGAACAGCAATAAAGGGTAGATACAGGTGTATACTGTGCTGGAGGCACACAAAACCCACTATACTCCTGCAGATGGCTGTATTAGAGAACACCAGCAATTAAGGGTAGATACAGGTGTATATTGTGCTGTGCTGGGGGCACACAACACCCACGAACTCCTGCAGATGCCTTTATTATAGAACAACAGCAATAAAGGGTAGATACAGGTGCATACTTCACCGGAGGTACACAACACCCACTAACTCCTGCAGATGCCTTTATTATAGAACAACAGCAATAAAGGGTAGATACCGGTGTATACTGTGCTGGAGGCACACAACACCCACTAACTCCTGCAGATGCCTTTATTATAGAACATCAGCAATTAAAGGGTAGATACAGGTGTATACTGTGCTGTGCTGGAGGCACACAACACCCACTAACTCCTGCAGATGGCTCAATTAGAGAACAGCAATAAAGGGTAGATACAGGTGTATACTGCGCTGGAGGCACACAACACCCACTAACTCCTGCAGACACCGGAACACTACACAAGGCCGCCGCGCTGGTGGCCTTATATAGTGTGGGCGTGTACTAAACAGCCTGAGCTATAATTGGCCACAGGCATCCTGCCTGTGGCCAATTATGGCTCTCCTCGCTGCCGGCGCTGTGATTGGCCAAGCATGCGGGGTCACAGTGCATGCAGGGCCAATCATGAGCCAGCAATGCACTGTGATGGCGCAGTGCATTGTGGGCCGTGAGTGCCACACAAATTTGGCACGAACGGCCCACAGAGTTCTGGCTTCGCCGAATGGGTGAACAGCCGGTGTTCGTATGGACTGTAATGACTGTACCCTGCATCATTCTCCTGGGCAGATTAATTGTGGAATCCGTGGGAGAATCGGTAAACTCTTTGGTCTCGGATTGCTGTAGTGAAAGGCTTGTTTTAAACTGCACATGCCCTGCTGACCAAAGATGCAGTCCAGAATGCTTTCTGATATGGACAAGTAATGGAGGAACCTCCTGTATTAAAGAGGAATTGCAGTCCGCTCACATAATTTGTAATAAGCTTCCCTCCAACCACTTTGCATATTATTTTATATATACTGTGATTCTGTACTTGCCAAATATGCTGCAGAAATCTCCCTCCACTAAATCTGTCTGCAGCCATTTTAACTGTGGGCAGCTGAAGCTGCTGCCTGTTCACTTCCACACAGAGGCACACATCCAGCTTTTCAGCCCTCATTGCCCCTTTTATGACTCATCCCCCTACCCTTCCTGGAAAACTCTCATGAGAGTGAGAGAGAGCTGTGCATGGTGTCATAAGCCTAGGCTTATTACCAGACAAGAAACAGGAAGTGGGCTGTATAATGTATTTACTGGCAGAAAAAAATGTTTTAGTATCCAAAGTTAAAACAACAAGGGCAGAAGATTTAATAGATGGAAAGTTAAAAAAATTACTGAAGGTCCGCTTTAAATGTCTGCAGTCAGGAAGCAGGGGCGGATCCAGAGTCCAGTCTCGGGAGGGGCACTGCTATAAAATATGTTTTTTGGGGGCAATTTATATGGGAAATGGCTGGTATTGGCGCTTCAATCATTACGGCACCATGGTTGTTACGGTGTCAGGATGATTGAAGCGCATTATTTCTATAATTACATTGTAATATAAAATTAAATGGTTCAACTCACCATAATGCAGAATCAGTGGGAGCCCTGAGGGTGTCATTTGCCATGTCGCCTGCCACCAAATGTGGATTGTCACTTGCCACGTCACCTGCCACACATTGCAGATTGTCACTTGCCACGTTGCCTGCCACACATTGCGGATTGCCACTTGCAACGTAGCCTGCCACACATTGCGGATTGTCACTTGCCACCTCACCTGCCACACATTGCGGATTGTCACTTGCCACGTCACCTGCCACACATTGCGGATTGTCACTTGCCACGTCACCTGCCATACATTGTGGATTGTCACTTGCCACGTCGCCTGCCACCAGATGCGGATTGCCACGTAGCCTGCCACACATTGTGGATTGCCACTTGCAGAATCAGTGGGAGCACTGAGGGTGTCATTTGCCATGTCGCCTGCCACCAAATGTGGATTGTCACTTGCCACGTCACCTGCCACACATTGCAGATTGTCACTTGCCACGTTGCCTGCCACACATTGCGGATTGCCACTTGCAACGTAGTCTGCCACACATTGCGGATTGTCACTTGCCACAGCACCTGCCACACATTGCGGATTGTCACTTGCCACGTCACCTGCCACACATTGCGGATTGGCACTTGCCACGTCACCTGCCACACATTGCGGATTGTCACTTGCCACGTCACCTGCCACACATTGCGGATTGTCACTTGCCACGTCGCCTGCCACCAGATGCAGATTGCCACGTAGCCTGCCACACATTGCGGATTGCCACTTGCCACGTCACCTGCCACACATTGCGGATTGCCACTTGCCACGTCACCTGCCACACATTGCGGATTGCCACTTGCCACGTCACCTGCCACACATTGCGGATTGTCACTTGCCACGTCACCTGCCACACATTGCGGATTGTCACTTGCCACGTTGCCTGCCACACATTGCGGATTGCCACTTGCCACGTAGCCTGCCACACATTGCGGATTGCCACTTGCCACGTAGCCTGCCACACATTGCGGATTGCCACTTGCCACGTAGCCTGCCACACATTGCGGATTGTCACTTGCCACGTCACCTGCCACACATTGCGGATTGCCACTTGCCACGTAGTCTGCCACACATTGCGGATTGTCACTTGCCACGTAGCCTGCCACACATTGCGGATTGTCACTTGCCCAGTCGCCTTCCACACATTGTGGATTGCTGCTTGCCACGTAGTCTGCCACACATTGCGGATTGCCACTTGTCACGTAGTCTGCCACACATTGCGGATTGCCACTTACCACGTAGTCTGCCACACATTGCGTATTGTCACCTACTGTGTCACTTTTCTGCTAAGGTGTTCTTTTGTTGAGTCCAGAGTGAAGATAGGCAGCAGAGAGATGATGTAATCTCTCTGCTGCACACAGCTTCCCGCACAGTGAGGGCAGAACTGGAGGGATGCAGGGCAGTGAGAGATGATGTCATCTCCCTGCTCCCCTGCCTGCTGGCTTCCTGATTGGCCAGCAGCCCTCCTAAGCCGCCCAGCTGCCCCCCCTCACCCGACCACTGTGTGCAATCACCCGCGGAACTGGCCGCGCTGGCACCCGCGGAACCAGCCGCGGAACCGGCTGCGCTGGCACCCGCGGAACTGGCCACGCTGGTACCCATGGAACCGGCCGCGCTGGCAACCGCGGAACCGGCCGCGCTGGTACCCGGGGAACCGGCCGCGATTGCACCCGCGGAACCGGCCACGCTGTCACATGGAAGGATCTGGAATGCTCTGACATTTTGAGAGCACTTAGGATCAGAACAATCAGCCCATCTGCAGAAACTGTGAAAAATCAGAAATATGAAGTAAAAAATGGTGTAAGGATCTGCTATAGATCTTTGCCTGCACAATAAATAAATAGCACATTTTGGGAGGGGGGCTAAAATTACCTGCAATTTTACCATGCAATTTTGTGTCTGTTCTTTAGAAGGATGGCAATACCATGCTGGTTTATCAGATCAATAACTGACTGAAGAATATGCAGTTTTTGGTAATGTAATCATAAAATGTCAATATTGGACTATTTTTGTTCATTAATTTCTTCGTAAAATGAGCACTGCTGTCAATTTTTCATTTTGTTTTGATAAATTAACTTTGTTTAAAATAGACATAAAAGGCAAAACATTTGTGTATACATATGAAAAACATTATAAACACCTGTTTTCCCCTTACAAGTGGTCACATAATCTCTGTTCTCAGCTGCAGAGGAATCTGCAAGAGCTGGGGGAGTAGAAGCAGCAGCACACTGGTCTTCCATGTCAGCACCAGTCTGATTATTGGAGGAGTTTTTAGCACAACTAGAGAAATGATCATACTGTGCTCCCATGCCTATTGTGTTCAGTTTTTAATAGGAAAGCAGAGAGATTGGCAGGAACACCAGGGATTTCACACATAGGAAGCAATACAGCAGGTGCATATAAGAAATATGAAATTCTTGGTTGACATGTTCTTTAGGGGAAGGCTCCAACCATGTAATTGAGAGAATTTATGTTTTTCTCAGGTTCTCAAAGTCACGTTAAAAGGAGGACCCTCTCCTGCCTATAGGGTATTTAAAAGTCACCAATGCCATTGCCTAGCTCCCGATGGTCTTTTGCTGACAATCCTTTGCTGAGATTGATTTTCACGATGCCCCCTGTAGACTTCAATGGGGTTAAAATTTCGTTTTTTTCCCAATGGCTTTGATGAACAACCTGTGAACCAAACACAGACACATTTACTCATCCATAGTTATAAATAAGCCTGGACATGTGACACCATCACCCATGTGATGAATAAGCACAAAACACAATTAAATAATGTTATTCATATTTGGCAATGATAGAATCTCTGTAAAGTGTGACTGATTTTACTAACTGATTTAGAGTATTACCCACTATTAACATCAGTGGCAGTTGTTGGTATATTTAAAAAAAAAAAAAAAATTGGAATCCATGCGTACGGCGCCCTGCATGTATATTACGGGCTGGACGCCCGGTATGGATGGACTGTCACTGATTAACATAACCAGGTCTTGCTTTGATTACAGGATATTTATTCTAATTTTGTCACAACACCAGCCCCAACCCTACTATGGCAGACTAACATCAGTACTGAAAAAGAGAATTTTGAATTTAATAAATTGTTATTTTTAGATATGCTGTACCATGGCTTTGTCTGCATTCAGAACCACACTTAGACTCACCATAATACAAATTGTTTGAAACTTGTGCAGATGTTTTCATAAAGTCAACATCTTCAAACCAATTTTAATAAGACCCAACATAGGTCACAAAAAAAGCTATTTTGTTTGTAGATATTGTCCTATAAACTCTATTTTCATATACGTTTATCCATCCTGCCTAGTGCACTCCATAATCTAAAAGACATTTTCAGACACACCTTCTCACTTCCTCTGCTCCACAAGTCTTGTGATGAGGATTGTGGCCTTTGCTCATGCATGCAATGAAGAATTTCATGAGTGCAATGTACCGTATGTAATGACCAATGAAGAACATTTCTATTAAGAAGTATTTTAAGGAATTTCCAAGTAAAAATCAGATCAAAATTTTAGCATACAATAGTAGAGGCCTTAACGGAAAAAGAGGTGTCAAATAATTTAGTCAGACTTTAGATAAACGGCTGCTGGTCTTTATCTTGTTAAGCATATCCTCCAAAATATAAATTCTTAGAAATTCAAGTTTTTTCTTTTTCTAAACTTTTGAAATATCTCTTGCCAGAGTAATGTGGCTTGGTATACATTGACTTTAGCGTTTGTGAAGCAGATCAACAAAAGCAAATTGAAGGCAGCAAAGTAGATTGACAAAGACACTACAAATTTTGATGGCCTTTCAGGGCATTAAGGGAAATTAGCCATTATTTGTAACCATGTTTCATCCTGCGAAAGTACAGATTTGTAGCCTGATCGTTGAACCATTTTGACAGATCAGCTTGGGATTGATTCCCAGATCTCCTAATTGGAATGATATTAAATATGAAGTGTGTGAGATGGTTTTTTGAATCAGCATTGACAAATTGTATGACAGCAGTACCGATAACAGGCTGAGGTATGAGGAGATGCTTGCAAAAAAAAAAAAAAAAAACAGATGTGACTTTAACAATAATTACATCCAAACAGTCCTTACAAAATCAGTAGGAATGCCCTGCAGTCTCTTTGACATATGCTCTAATATTGCAGACACCAACTTTCAGTCGTTCAGCAGATGTAAAGTATTGCAATAATGGTTAAGTTAGAAAGACATATACAAACCAGAAGAGCTTGGCAATGGCTGTGGCACGTTTGTGTGACTTCGTTTGTAAACCAGTTATGGAACGTTTGTAACTTATGCAATCAAAAATTGTTAAAAAACAAAAATTGCAGCGCTAAATAATGTGAAATACTAGTGACAATACACACCAGAAAAATATAAAAAAAAAAATTGGGGGAAAAAAAAAAAATGGGTGAGAGTAAACTCACTGAAAACAGTGAGCCACAACAATAGTAGTGAAACTAATAAATATTGATAAAAAGCAAATGAATATCATAGCCAAAATGCATAACATTAAATCATAAAAAATAATCTGTGCAGTTCATAAAAAAAAAATCGCAGAGAATGGGAAAATGCTATGCACATAAAAAAATCCTCATGAGAGGTCAAGACACTACAACATCAATGAATCAGGCCTTCATGTAACCCCATCCAATTCTTATACAGGGGACTTAAAATATATGCGGTAGTATGGAAATGTGATACTTGACGTCCAAATTCCACCAACAGAAAACTTATAAGAAGATAGCAGGTGCACTTATCATAGAAAAATAATGGGTACTCTTACCCTAAGGTGTGGACCCACACACCGTAATGGTGAGTCAATTGTACATCAAAGTGAATCCACCGCGAATGGTCCTTCAAAAGGAACAATCGAACTCCCGCTTCTCGATCGAGATATCCAATACGGGTTGTCTGTGTCTCAAACTCCCCGAAAGTGCAATCATGAAGGTAGGTATAATGAGAAAAAAATAGAAAAAATGCCTCCACAGTAGATCACTCCAGTACAAAAAATGTATTTAAAAATGTTAAATTATAAAAAACATAATTCATGAAGGTACAAGCCATCAAGAGAAATTATGCATAGGCAGAATAATAGATAAAAAGCGTGGTATATCTGGCCGAAAGGCTATGTACCCGACATGTTTCACACCATAGTGCATCAACTGGGGCAAAAATTGTTGTAGAAATCATGGCTTAGCTTTTCAGTCTTTAGCTGTTTGTGACTGATGCATTAGCCACTTCAGCTTCGGAAGGTTTTACCCCCTTAATGACAGGCCATTTTATGGGATACAGCACTGTGTCACTTTAACTGACAATTGTGCAGGTGTGCGATGTTTCATCCAAACAAAATTGATATGCTTTTTTCCCCACAAATAGTGCTTTCTTTTAGTGGTATTTTATCACGGCGATCTGCAATTTTTTGCAGGACTGCGACATTGCTGTGGATAAATCTGACCCAAGCGACACGTGTTCTAACTGTGTGGGGGCTGGGCTGCCTGGGACAACAAAGAGATCACTGTTCCTGACCACTAGGAACAGCAGATCTCAGAGTTGTCCCCTGACAGAATGGGGATCTGCCTTATTTACTTTATTTCCCCATTCTCCCTCTTCTCACTGTGATCATGGGTGGCTGGCAGACATCGAGTCCACGGGTCCCACATTCCCGCGGCATGCAGCAGGCACACACATGCGCCGCACACCCGCATTTTAACACGCACAGGCTGACGTACGGGTATGTCGGTTTTTGCGCAGGAGATCCGACCTGCCGCAGTATATATACTGTGACTAGTCGGTAAGTGGTTAAACAGATATTGGATTCTAACATTAATATTTGTAAAGCCTAACTGTAGCTGCCACAAAAAAAATACACATATAAAGTTTAATTACGGATTCTAAAAACATTCACCTTGCAAAGTCTTTTTTTTTTTTTTTAGGGTTTGGAAATTATTTCCAGCAGCAGTACAAAAGTATTTGGCCAGGCAGGAAGCTGCAGAGAGGAACAATTCTATATCTGTGTGAGCAGCAGCTTACACCTTGCCTTACACCAACATCCATCATGGCACCAGTGGACTGTCCTCTGCCTACTTCACCCATCCCCAAAACTCGGCCGGGTATGGAGGACATGGCAAATGGGTGCTGTGTCTGACCAACCAGACAAAAAGGAGGGGAGTACAACTCGCTGTGACTCTACGGAGGAACGCCGCACTAAAGAAAAATAGAGTCAATGCAAGGAGCATAAAGGACCGCCATGATTACACCTTAGAATGGAGGAAGATTATGGATGAGGATGTACAATCATCCAATGAAAGGAAGAACGCTGATTGTCAATTAGGACAATACCAAAAACCAGAAAAACTTACCACCAACCTGCGACACTGAGGAGAGATCCTCCATGGTAGAGAGCGTTTCACCTACAGCAGAGGAAGACTATGCTAATGAGAGGGAAAAATCTGAAGATCCCATGCGACCGGCTACTGCTGAGAATAAGAATTACACCTCATTCTTATTTGGTGATTGCCCCTTACACACATTACTGTATTATGGTACCATTCATTCCTAATGGCCCTCAATGCACTAAGGTAATGCACATGCCTTGCAGTATACCACAATGCACAGTACCTCTACTACCTTGTGTTTTAGTGCAATGCAATGGAAATGTAAGGTGCAGGTATGTTCATATTTTATCCCTTGTGGTGCAATGGCAGCCTATTCTAATGAAGGGTCTTCTTTGACACAATGTAGCAGAATCGACCGATCTAAAGGAGGCATTAAGTTGGACATGTTGCTCTCATTTATCTTCAGGGTTCCTACTTTGTGGTACCCAGGAGTAGCTGCACCCAATGAGTTATTTGTCATATTGCCGATTCTCTACATCAGAGGTCCCCAACCCCCCGTCGGCAGTCTGCAGCCTGTTGAGGGCTGAGCAGCAGAGGGTGGGTGGGTGGGAAGCAAGCTTCTGTCTTCATTGGCAGCCACTTGCATTGCTGCCTGGGCTCCACTTCTTGTTGGTGGTGTGGTCCTACTGTGGGCTGAGCATGCAGGGGATCTGAGTCATTGTGTGGGTTTAGTGCACTGCTGCCACCCTCCCACCACCAGAGGTTGCTGCATACAGTATATATATATATATATATATATATATATATATTTATATTTATTTATTTATTTGTTTGTTTGAATCCTTATTTGTTTGGCTGACCACATGAGCTAATTTTTTTTTTTTTATTATTGAAAAAAAAATATGTATTTATTTATTATGATTATAATAAATTATTATTGAAACAAAATAAATTTATTTTTAATTTTTATTTCTATCTGGCTGATTGCATGAGCTCAATTCAATATTATTGATATTAAATAGGACTCATGTGATCAGCCAAACAAACAGAAATACAAATTTGTGAAAAATATACATTTTGTTTCAATAATAATAATACTTTTGCATAATCATGATAAATACCGATAGAAATTAAGAATTTTTTTTTTCAATAATAATCAGATACAAATAAAGATCTGAGTGGCAGTTGAGGTGACAGGCTGAAAAACAGTAGAACACCCCTCCCCCATCCACAGAGGAGTCATCTTTTGGTTAGTTGGTGCATTTGATCAGATTACATGTATTTCATGCTATTCCTTTTCTTTACCAACAGAATGCAGTGATGCCTTACCCAACAGAGTAGCCATGGAAAGTTTCCCAGCAGAAACCAACAAAGTCACATCTCTTGAGACTCCCTTGAGCTTTGACACCAGACTGACCATGGTAAGTGTCACAGCAGAAACGGAGGAAGTCACTTCACTCTTGACTCCCCCAAGCTGTGACACCAAAAAGACCATGAAAAATGTAGAAGCAATTAGAAAGATCATGAAAAATACAGCACAAGCTAGAAAGTCCATGAAAAATGCAGCAGAAGAAGTCCCACCTCTTGTGTCTCCCCCAAGCTGTGACACCAGAAAGAGTATAGAATGTGTCACAGCAGGAAATTGCATTGTCCAGTTTCACATGAGACCTCCACGCTGTGACACCCAGTCAACCTTCATATTACACCATTTGCTCGAAGAAGGAGGTTTTGGACAGGTAAGTTCTCATTTTCCCACCTAGAACTAGATTAGTAGCTCCACCCACAAAATAAATCCTTCCCCAGTAACTAGCCAATGTGTACCAGCCACCCAAAACTGATTCAGCTGCTTGTAGACTGAATTATAGCACACTGCCTTATGGAGGGGAGGAGCCAGGAACCACAAAATTAAGAAAGCTCTCCCTGTTATATCAGAATACAGTCCGTCATTGAGTCCCACAGCCTTCATTAATAGCTACTTCTGATTCCTCCTCAATGCTAGTTACATCCGTTCCCATTCATGAAGAACCATCCTTTCCTACAACACAAATGACTTTTGTCTTTTCTCATACTCATACTCAACTCATTGTGCAACCAAGAGGATCATGGCCATCAAGTTAGTCGTGAAGATTGCAGATCAACATGACTTCATTGAAATAGAGCAGAAAGTCTTGCAGATGGCGCCAGGGGGTCCATTCCTCAGTCAGCTTTACACCACTTTTCATTCCCGTGATTCTACCTGTTTCGTTATGGAATATGTCTCTGGAGGGGATCTGTTTGATCCTCCCATGAACTATTTCCCTCTTGACATTTCTGTCATAAGGTAAGTCTCATCACCACAATGAGAATATAATAGAAAGCAATCTTTATAAGATATATCATTTTACATATCAGGCTTTAGGAGTTTAGAATTACATTGGACTCCATTAGAATACTTAAGTGATTGTAAACCTTTGCAGTTCGTTTTGCATAGTGTGGCCCCGAACCTCTTCTTCTGGGGTCCCCTGGCGGAGCTTGCGGCTCCTCCTCGCATCAGTAAACCTCCTTGGAGAAGCGCTCTCCCTGCGGGTTACCTTGCGGGCACATTCCCGAGTCCAGCATTTGCGTGCATAGATACAGAATTCCGGACTCGCCCCCCCCCCCCCCCCCCCCCCGAGCCCACGTCACTGGATTTGATTGACAGATGTGGGAGTCAATGGCTGCGCTGCTATTAATCTATCCATTCAAGAGCCGAGAATCCTGGGCAGGTGAGCGTGTCTCTGTTGTGTCTCCACTGTGGGAACGAGCGGGCTCAGGTGTGTAAAACGGGGGGGCTAGGGGGCCGGTCAGTGTCAGAAGTTTTCACCTTAATGCATATGTAGCACACTACTCCTTTGGGAGCTGCTAGTGTAGTTCATTACAGTACTGCTGGTTTAACCCCCGTTTCTTCCACCCCACTTGAGTAACAACAGACACAGTTCAACAGTTGAACAAGGAGCATTTATTTCATTTGCTGCAGCATGTTGTATATTGGTGATGCAAGGAAGTATGAGCTGCCTCTTCTTCTTGTCCCATATGAGTAGATAGAAACCTTTCCCTTGGCAAACTGGCCAATGCCCCTCTGAAAGAAATTTTGGTACTACTAAAATGCTGGCAGTCCCAAGCCCCACCCGCCTCTCTCACCTCCTGCCATTCCTTCCCAGGCCAGTTTCAATTGAACCATCCAGCTCTGAGGTCTCTGAACCCTCAAGCCTTCCATTTAGGTTCCTGCTCTCCAGCTCTGGGGCCCTGGACACCCCAGGCCTTTGAGCCTGCTCCTGATGGTCACATTGTGCAGCCTATCTCGACCTAGTCTCTTCCCATCTTCCCAAGCATGTTACCTCAGTATATATGTCTGTCTCGCCCCTGCCCATACAAATTAATGATTGGGCCAGAGCCATATACACTGCCTGCTCTTCAGTCCCTGCCCTGCCTTCTTTCCAGAACATTACCCTGGAGAAGCAAGGGAGGTCTTTCAGGTTGAAGAACAGGTGGCCACACCCCCCTCTATTCTACTGCTCCTCCCAAACCCAGATCAAAGGCCTAAACAAAAAAACAGTAAGGCACTGGCAATTTCTCCTGACTTTAACCTGTTCGCACCCACTCTCTCTCTCTCATCCTCCCTCCCTACCCCTCACCCCTCTCTCATCCCCTTTCCCTCTCTCTCTCTCATCCTCCCTCTGAATATTACATTTAATTTGTTATAACAAAAAAAGTTAGCATTTTTTTTTTTTTTTTTTAATTAAAAGCCCCACCAAAATCCTCAGCACCAGGCCCATGATGTTCTTAATCCGGCCCTGTCTTCATCCCATGGTGAAGATCCAATGGTAATACTTTATCATGGGGCTTAGGGCTCAGAAGATGCCACATGGGGTTAATCACTGATGTGTACATTGTACAAGGTTATTATAGCAGAACTCCTACCCATTTACTATTGTTTTGAACATAGTGGGGAGGATTAGATCACCTGCCATCATTTTAATGTTGTCTGTGTCCCTGTTGTGGACATTTTGTTTCATATCCTGTCCTGGGGACACAGAAATCTAACCAGGGGGGGGGGGGGGGAGACACAGAAAGCAACCACAACCTAACAGAGAGGTTCTGACCATTTCCAACTCCATTCATCAAACTGCTTCTATCACCCTGTGCTGATAAATTATTTTAATGAGGAGAAAAAAGATATTTAAAAAAAATCAAATCTCTTCCCTTTTTTTGTAGCTGTAAGTACTACTTTAAGTGTCATCACCAATCTAAAGAGCTCAGGGAGTTAGAAGTGATACAATGGTGGCACGGCATAATGTGTACTCATTTGTTGTGCTGGAACATAATATGAATTCCATCCATGGCAATCACCCAGCTGATCTACACTTCAGCAGACAGACACCCAGCACCTGTACTTGGCTATATCGTGTCTTTACATGCTAAGATTCTCTAATGAGTGAAAGGACAATCCAGGAGGAGACGCACTGTAGCCAGAGTTTTATTTTTCTAAAAATTATAAAACAAACTCCAAATAATTCTTAAGCCTTGTACACACGATTTGGATGGATTTTTTGCAGACAAAACCTCTGACTTTTGTCCAAAGGCATGTGCCTGGATTTTGTTTTGCATACAAATGGCAAGGAATTGTCAGCCAACAAACATGAATGTAGTGACGTACTATGTCGTTTTTCAGCTCTTTAACGCCACCCTTTGGCCTCCTTCTGCTAATTTCGTGTTAGTAGAAGTTTGGTGAGTGTTGATTCGAGCTTTTCATTTCGTGCTTTTCATTTAGCGCTTTTCAGTTTGCGCTTTTCTTTTCGTGCTTTTCAGTTCATTTCTGGTTCGTCAACCAGACATGTTGCTGAATCGGAGAAGATAACTTGTAATTTATTATTGGCCTTGGAGTTATTGCTTTGACCCAAGTCCAGACCAGGAAGAGGAGGAGGAGGATTTCTTGGACCAGTCTGACACACTGCAACACCAATCTAGGTAAAGAGCCTCTGACGGAGACTCTTTACAACGTGATCAGCCGTGTCCAATCACGGCTGATCACAGTGTAAAAAGTAGGAGCCCTTGATCGGCTTTTCCTCACTCGCGTCTGTGAGAATGTCTGGAAACATTTTAGAGAGGGGCTGTGGGGGACCGGTTGCACAGATGAAGGTGATCCAAAGCAAGGAATTAATTATTACACCTTATTCCTCTACCCCTAGGCAAAAAATGACCCCACTCCCACAAATACTGCAATGGTAGATTTTACTTCTTTCTGGAATTGGGCTTTAAACAATATCCCAATGTTTACTCAGGTCAGAGATCTATGAATTCAGAATATCATATTTGTTTATTCTTTTTGCAGTGCTTGGACATGGAAATGCACTTTCGACTTCCTCCATCAGCGATAGATGTAAAGGCATTGGAGATTCCAGGAAAGACATTGATTTCATTCTCAGAAGATCCAGATGTGACATAATACCTGGATTGGACCTAAAATTGGAGCAGACAGTTCAGCTTTAACCACTTAAGGACTGGAAGAATTTCCCCCTAATGACCAGTCCATTTTTTGTGATACGGCGCTGCGTTGCTTTAACTGGTCGTGCAACGCTGTACCCAAACAAAATTGACCTAATTTTTTTCCCACAAATAGAACTTTCTTTTGGAGGTATTTGGTGGTATTTGATCACCTCTGCGGTTTTTATTTTCAATCCTTTTCAATTTTATTTTCAATCATTTTCAATTTTATTTTCAAGACTATAATCAGTCTTTATATGCAGTAAAGCATGCGTGTTATACACACTGTGGAATCTATTGGGTTAATCCTGCACATTGTGTAAAAAGGTTGTTTGATCTTGTCTTCTCTGATCCCCCCCTCCCCTTCTTCCACTGTCCCCAATCCATCTTTTGATAGTGCAGAGCCTTTGGAGTCACTCTGTGCATGCTCAATTTGGTGTGTATTGCTAGATAGTTTTTTTTTCCTGGGAGGGTGCATGTGATCGGCACAGAGCCATTCAACACTGTGCAGACAGAGGGTCAGGGGTCCTGCAGCCTCATAGGACAGTCAGCGTAGAATAAAATATCCTCCTACAAGCTTTATCCAGACACTGAGAGAAGTCACAGGACAGCTATATACTGCTGATAAGAAAAGGTATTTAGCAGTTTATATTTACTAAAATAATTGCATTTCCATGTACTGTATACTGTGGGAGACCAGATATAGTGAATGCAGGGTCCTGGGTTTAGTAACACTTTAAAGAATGAATGAATGCTTGTGTTATGGGAATATGCTAGAATTGATGATGATCACATGTGTGTACAGTACAGTCAGGTGTCCTCAGTTCACCCCTATAGAGGACAAAGGCCATGAGCCAGCATGGAAGATTTTTACAGAAAGTATATATTTTTTTAAACAGTACAGGTAAGACTGGGGAGGGTCTTTGTAATGCGTACATTTGCACAATTATACGTATACACATTAGTGTTTCCATAGACTATGGGTAAGCAAAGGCTTTTCAGTAGGTAAATTATAACTCAAGTTTTCAGCCAATCTCTTGCCTATTTTCACTAATGCTACTGGCCAAAAACCCTGTGATTGCTGTCACTGTGACATTGTGTGCTGTACTACACCAAATTTCATGCCCACAAATTATTCATACAAGTGCATTGTTGTAATCAGTCACAATTAAGTGTAAATAATGTGTGGCATTCCGGATAGAATCGTATTGTTCCAAAAGGCAGCAGTCAGTTGTTGATAATTTTGTGATTGATCACAGTTTGTTCTGATGAGTAGGGTGGTCTTGGAAATTGCAAGTGTAGCTGAGCTTAGATAAATCCTAATCAACTCCTTATTCATTAATATTGTAAATCTGCTTTTCCTGAGCAAACAAAAAAACTATGTTGGTTATTTACCCTGCAAGGAAGTATGTACCTGATAAGACCCTGATAATGGTTAATCGAGGTGGTAGTAAACTCATCTTAGCCCTTTTTACCTACAGACAAGCTTATAATAAAAAATTACCTTTAGGCCAAATGAATATTTCCTAAATGTGTACTGTTTAAGAGATATGCCAAAGGCAATGATGTCATCGGCGTATTCACTCTGAAGGAACAGCATACTGGGCCATTCCTTCAGAGATCTGTGCCGTAAACAGTTACTCCCATGCACGGGAGTGACTTCATAGTGGCTGGAGCCCGCGAAACTGGAAAAAGGACGAGTAAAGATGGAAGCCCAGTCAGTGGTGACAGCATATCGCTGGAGATCTTTGTTCTAAGGTAAGTCTCTCATAATGTGCTAGTATGCAATGAATACTAGCACATTTTGACCTTGCAGGAGACAAATTTTTCTTTTTTTTTGTTTCTAGAGTTTATCACCGCTTTAAGCTCATGGTCACATTAGGGACATACAACATAAAATTCTGCCTTTTTTTTTGTTCAATTTTTTTATTAAGAAAAAAAAATGAACATGTGTAAACAGAAATAAGTGCAGTGTTTCACATGCAGCATGTCAAATGGTCCGATAAGGGGCGGACGTAGGCAAGACGAAAGGTATGTTGGATGAAGGCAATTTTAGTACATTTAGTTACACAGTTACATAGTATGTGAGGTTGAAAAAAGACACAAGTCCATCAAGTCCAACCTATGTGTGTGATTAAATGTCAGTATTACATTGTATATCCCTGTATGTTGTGGTAGTTCAGGTGCTTATCTAATAGTTTCTTGAAACTATCGATGTTCCCCGCTGAGAACATTGCCTGTGGAAGGGAATTCCTTATCTTTGCCACTCTTACAGTAAAAAACCGCTACGTAGTTTAAGGTTAAACAACCTTTAAAGCGGGATTCCACTGTCTGCAACTTTTTTTTAGCAATATGACAATCAATAACACTGTTAATTATAGCACTCACTTCTTCTGTTTTAAAAGCGATTTTCTGTCCGAGTTGTCCGCATTGGAATACTTTTAAAATCTCTTCCTGACCGTTGTCATTTTGCCTGTGGGCATGTGAAGCCCACAGGCTTCCTCTTCCGGGATACAGGCATGCTGATGGACCGTTAGAGCGGCAATCTCACGCATGCGCAGTATTGCCGCCATCAACTGCACAGGTTGTCATCACAACGGGCGGCGTCGTAGGAAGTCCCGCCCCGTTGTGATGGCAACAAAGATAACCACACAAACTCCTGGGAAATAAAAACAACGATCCCAGGAGCCCCTGCGGCCAACAGGAAGAACTGACCTGCCGCTAAAGCCCCGCCCATTTCCGCAGCAGCACCGCCCCTTTCTGGAATCGCCAGAGGCAGGAAATTTGAAAGAAGAAGAAAACAGAAGAAGACATCAGAAAGGTAAGGGGGGTATCTAGCGATTAGGGAAGGGGGGATTACATAGACGTAGGACTAGTAATTCGGGTGGACCTCCGCTTTAACAAGGGAATAGTACATCAGATATTCATAAAACATCAAGGATGATACATTGAGTAGTGTTGGGCTTTATTTACAAGTAATGTCACATGAGTGACAGAAAATCATTCAGCAGAGGCTAAATGGAGGCAGAAATGTGATCAAGGGCCAAAGCAATAAAATAGCAAGCAAAAATGGGATGGCAAAGGGCCCATGAGTCAACAACTATCCAACCAGTTGTAAACAGCAGTGACATATTGTGAGAGAGTAATGCCTTGTACACATAGCCGGACATTCCGACAACAAAATCTGTCTGACTGTGTCCTAAACTGGTGTTGCATACACACGGTTGGACAAAGTTGTCAGAAAATCCGATCGTTCGGAACGTGATGCCGTTCGTTTGTTACGACGGGACTACGTTGAGGCTAGTAGCCAATAGCTTTGGTCTCGTAATTTGATCTGAACATGCGTGCCACTTTGTCCGATTGGAATTCTCTACAAACGATCGGAAAAAGTCAGATCGGATTTTTTTGTCTGAACATTTGAGATCCTGCTCTCAAATTTTTTCCGTCTGAATTTCCGACAGAAAAAGTCTGATAGAGCCCACACATGATTGGATTTTCCGACAATATAATCCGATCAGACTTTTTCTGTCGGAATGTCAGACCGTGTGTACAAGGCATAAGGAAGAAGAAGAAATATTGAGTGAGAACAGGAAAGAGTGAAAGTAGAGTGGGGAGGAAAAGGGGATAAAGAATGAAGGGGAGGGTAGGGAAAGGTTGTAGGGCATAAGGGGGAAGACGTGAAATGGGAGGCAAGGGATGGGGGCAGGAGATCCCTGAGGCATGGTGTGGCTGGATAGGTCAAGCTATAGCACTAGATAGGTGTGTGCGGCTTGGGTCAGCATGAGAGAACAATGACAATTCTGCTTTTTTTCATGCCTAGACATGTTCCCCAAATGCAGACTTTGGGAATACTTCTGAACACTAATGCCCCGTACACAAGAGCGGAATTTCTGACAGAAAAGGTCAGAGGGAGCTTTTCATATATTCTGACTGTGTGTATGACCCGTCTGACTTTTTAAGTCGAAAATTCTGTCTCTAGAAATAGAACATGTTCTATATATTTCCAATGGAACCAATTCCTATCGAGAAAACTGTCTGTATGCTGTTCCGATGTACCAAAAATGACTCATGCTCTGAAGCAAGTACAAGATGGAAGCTATTGGCTACTGGCTATTGAACTTCCGTTTTCTAGTCCCGTCGTACGTGTTGTACCGTACGTCACCGCATTCTTGATGTTCGGACTTTGGTGTGACCGTGTGTATGCAAGACAGCTTGAGTGGAATTCTATCAGAACTCTGTCGGAAAAACCTTCAAAGGTTATTCCGACGGGAAAACCGGTCGTGTGTACAGGACATAATATGTTGGTTTATGCAAGTACCAGCATATACTCGCATTCAGCCACACACAGCTATTTATGTCTATGGGCAGCTTTACACAGCACTTGGGCTTTCCAGGCACACAAAAAAAAGGCAGAATTTTGAATTGCTGCAACACACAGTTAACCAATTAAATGATTAGGAAATTACATTTTCTGCATGTTCTGTATACATTCTGTATAGGGATTATAGAACCCTCCAATTTCCATTGCTAAAAGGAATGAACATGAATATTTTTGCCTGTTTAGAAAAGAATAGCTGTCTGTACATTGAAATATATTTTTTTGTATAGCATTAAATTATAAAATGGCTTGTTTTATATATTCTTGTTAAGCTGAACCTGTCCTTTAAGTTAATGCTTGTCCATTCTATATGCCAGCTGCATAAAATGGCAATTTACAATGTAAGTGTAACCACATATCTACAACATACTAGTTAACCATCTCACAATTTCAAGGTCTCAAATCCTTGGAGGGCTTTTAATTTGAAGGACCAAATGTGTGTGCAAAATATGTTTATGAAAGCAGGAAGAACGTAGGTTTTGTATTCACACACAATTTACAGTACCAGTTTATTTCCTATTTGCCCTTACTATTCACACACTGAGCCATATGGAGTTAACCCACTGGCAGGCCCTACCATCTTGCCATCTCTCGAAGAAGTGTGTCCACTGGGTGAAAGGAGTAATTGCTATTAAAAGCATTTTATCTGGGAGATTAGTGCTGGCTCCAGGCACTGTTTTCACAGGATGGAGATGTTTCCCATGCAAGCTACGAGAATTTGTCCTGCTGTTTTGTTGATAGAAAATCATTTTCCCCTTTTTTTCTCCTTTGTTTTCCCTCCCTCCCTCTCCCTTCACTAGCTGAAATCTCTGTTTATTAGCTGTATGTCAGAGTCTTTACCTCAAATTATAATTAATAGGTTTCTTTGTGCTAGTTTGTATTCAGATTATTGAGCCCCTGGATTGGTCGTCTTCTGGGGCAGATAAAAAAATACATGCCTTGAAAACAACTGGCTTCTGCTTGGTTTGAAAGGTTTTTCATACATGATAGACACAAATACATAAAAAAAAACTTAAAAATTTTGTAAATTTTATTATCTCATCATTATCATTGTGGCATGTTGTAATCTTGGTGAAAATAATCATTTAGATACTATTATTTAGAAAACAAAAGGGTTTAACAAATCTGTAAGGAGAACAGTGTGAGGAGTTCCCCCTTACATTGCAGCAAGAGCCTGGCAGACTGAAGATGTAAAGAAGGTGCACCAAGCTCTGCTTGTATAGTAGCACATGCAGTAGTGGCTTGAAAGCCAAACTGTTGGTTGTAGGAATGCAAGTTAGTTGCTTTTAGGAAGACTTTAGATATCAAGATGGGTCAATGTGGTGAAGTGGAGGCTGCAAAAGACTTGGTGGTGGTGGCTTGGTGCAAGGAACGAAGAGCATATTCCCATCCCACCCCATATTGTAGTTAACAGGGTGCTGCAATGACTCCTGACTGGTCTTGGAACATAAAATATGTAAGAGAAGACAGCACACCCACAAACTTGCATAACGTGTAAAGCTTCCTTTAATGGATGCTTACATACTGTAAATGTGAAATGTTTGGGGACCATGCCCAGATCCTTCTTCAGGCATTTGATGATTATTCATATCTTACCCCAGGTCCAGGGAATGACTTCCCGTGGGAAATAGGCACCACTAATACAAAGATAGGGCAAGTCAATAAATACATGGTCTTTTGTAGGTCCCAACCACATAGGATGAACTGAGTTCAGTCGGCCAACTGTAGCAAAAAGGAAACAGGGATAAAGTCTTCAGTGTCACACTCATGATGCTGACAAGTAATTGTAAAAAAAGTAAAAGTGCAAGCTTTTTTGAAAAGTTTATTAAGAACTTTGACCAAGAGCGTGTCATCTTTGTTGCCAACTGAAGCTTATGGGAATTTTTTTTCAGAATCATACTTACCTAGATGGATGCAGCATCGGTCTGATGCTGTATCTGTCCCCCGCCGACTCTAACACTGAGATCTGAGCAATCAAACATCACAATCGCTCTGTCCTCACAGCTCTCTGAGCAGAGAGTTACTGATTGTGGGTCAGTAGCTCTCTGCTCTGACCCCCCCTCACTGGAGCGCTGCACTGTGGAGGGGGCAAAAATGGCTGGCTCAGGCTCTCAGGGGCTTACTGAAAGTCTGAGCTGGGTGCCAGATCAGTCATGTGGGCCGGTGCTGACTTCATTATCATGATCTTGCCCAATCAAGACCGGCTCTGTGGTGTCAGCCGACAGCAGGCTGAAGCTGGGTGCCAGATCAGGCATGTGGGCCGATGCTGACTTCATTATCATGATCTTGCCCGAGCAAGACCGGCTCTGTGGTGTCAGCTGACAGCGGGCTTCAGCCTGCTGTTTGCTGAAAACCAGTCACAGGAATGCAGAATGAACTGCACTTCTGTGATCTGCAGGGCAAGTACAGACAAATGGGCTTTGGCTGTACTTCTCCTTTAATAAATATTCTGGCTGTGATATCCTAGAGACTCTGTAAGCCACTGCTTTTTTTTTTCATTTGTTAGACATTGTAAAGGGCTAGGCAACGAATGCCTCTACTATGCAGTAACAGTGAAAGCTGAACTCAAGCAAACAGCTAAATACACATATGAGAACTGTTTTATCATTCAAGGATTTCTGTTAATCCATTTCTGAGATTTACACAACACTGCCAAACAATGCAGTCCTGTCTGGCAGGGAACCTGATATTTTTCTATTGCAGTTTCACTTTCACTTACCAGTGTAGCGCTATCCCTGCAGGAGCCACTTGGTAGTATGGGTTCTCTGGTTCTTTTTCCTCGACTTTGTGGACAACTGGCCCTCCTGACACACCAAGTTAAGCAAATCGGTACTGCAATACTATTGGGTGCAAAAATATAAATACCCTGCACACTATTGTAGTTTAGTATCAGGAAGTAAACACCAGACTGGTTAGTAATAAAGGAACCCAATTTATTATTGGTAGTAGGAAAATGCTGGAGCTGGAACTGGAACGTGTTTCAAAGCTTGACTTAAGAACTTGCTTAAGAAGGTTGCTTTGAAACTCATTCCAGTTCCAGCTCCAGCATTTTCCTACGACATAAGGTGGCTTCATACCCTGGGCCCTGTGTTCCATCCATGGCTTTGGCTTTCCAGTGACAGCGGTTCCCTGCTCCAATCCACCTCCGCTCCCTTGCCGGTGGCCAAGGCAAGGCATCCTGGTTGCATGTCTGATCTTTGTCCCAAAGGCTACTTAACTGTCATACTGAGCTCCATTTTATCTTTGTGAGTGTTTTTTTTTTTATATTTATTTTCTATTAAATATACACTTTATATGCTGCTACACTGTGGTTGTTACGCTTCTCTCCCATTCCCAACTGTTTGTCTCCTACATCCACACAGCACAACCATGCTGGAATGAAGCGGCACTTCCAGAGAAGATTAGTAGTGTGTTGTATAGCACTCTGGGCTACCCACATCGGGTTTGACTTGAAGAAAAGGTGGCAACCCTAACACTTTAGCGGTGCCCAGAATTTTTTTTTATAGTATAAACTATGAATATATTTTGCTATTAAATATTTCTAATCATATGAAGTCAAAAACAAGTCCACAGAGTTCCCCTTTTACAACTGAACTCGCAGAGTTCCCTTTCACTGTAAGGGGGGACTCTGCAGACTCTGATGTAAGGGAGAACTCTGGGGACTCAAACATAAGCAATGCTCTGGGAACCCTGATTTAAGGGAAAAAACTGTGGCCTCTGGTGTAAAGGGAAACTCTGATGTAAGGGGTGCTCTGAGAACCCTGATTTACCTTAGTGTACTTACTCAGATGCAGGAGTGAGAAGGGGGAGACTTCAGTCACAGACAGGGATGGATGGTGAGCTCACTCGCACCGTGGCAGTCAGCACCTCTCATCCAGATGTATCTGAGGCTGCTGGACTTCAAATTTCCAGCTCAAATTTCCAGCTCTAACTTTCCTTTTCTGAGGCACAGTGCTGGGGATTGGATTGGGGGCAAACACAGAGGGGTAGGGGTGGGGGGGAAGAGGTGCAGATCGAGTCCTCTTTCCTCTCCCATCTGTGTGTTTGTGGGGGGGTTGTAAGTGCTGACTTTGGGCAGTGTTAAAGAGTGTAACAGACACTCTAAGCTTAGACAATTGCAGTCAGCAACCCTGCTGGGAAGTCATAGCCCAGTCTATATAATGTGTCCGGGTTTCAGGCAGGCTGAAACCCAGACACATGATTCCAAATCCAAACAGTCCGGGGGAATCCTGGACTTGTGGCAACCCTATACCCACAGCATCTAGCTTACATAAGCTTCATTTGGTTTTGTATTGCATCATACAGTTTTATATTGTTTTACATTGTTTTACATCTAGCTAATTGGGGCACCGATTTCTGACTGGCGTATCTGTGTATGGGGGGGGGTTCAGTTCAAGTGGTTGGTGCTCTGTGATTATTCTGGATGTTCCCACCCTTGGTCCTTTTTTCGCTTGAATAGACCAGGAACTAGGGACACTCAGCTTCACTGTGGGATTTGTAGTGTGCTTGGTGCCGTGCAAATGGCCACCACTTGTTTGTTCCAAACAAATGGAAGTGAGGGGAAAAGGACAGATTTAGGAATTATAGAGAATAATACAAGGATGCAAAAAAAAAACACAGTAAGAAAAAATCTAATGAAAAATATATTACAGGGACATTAAGTAGTGGATGCGTATGGATTATACTGTATTTTGAAGAATAAGGTTATCAATTACTTTAAGAGTCATTTTTTTCCTGTTAAACTAGATTGGCTTCTGTGTCTCAGAAACTGCAGTACTGTTCACCTAACTGAAAATAGCAATCACCTACCCGCCTGAGTCTTCCAACACAGCAGACCTGCAGGGCTGCAAAGCACAAGAAAATGATAAAAACGGCAAGTAGTAATGCATGTAGTAATGCTGGCCATGAAAAGGTATATCATTTATAAACATATAAAGACAGGAGAACCCTTAAGGGACATGTGCACATGACTGCTTTTATATTAGCCTCCCCCTGCATAGTGGTTAAAGTGCCCCTTTCTCTATTATAAACCTGTCAAAAGCTGGAACTAATAAGGGACAGTCATAAAAAACTGTTACCTGTACATGTCCTATGATAAAACGTACCGTATATGCATATTGCAAAGACTATAGTGACAAATTGCAGTCAAGACCCATGGGCATTTTTATGAGGTTGTAATAGCTTATTATCCATTTTTCACACAGCTTATAAAATGTGTTTATACTTTGGGTGCAATTCTTTTAAAGGTTAAACTAAATCTGTGTACTTACCTATTTTCATCCACTCCAATGCGGTCCTGTGATTCTACAGCTCCACCTCAGTGGGCGCTCAACATCGGCTGGGAATTCTGGAGCTGTAACAACACCCATATGCTCTTTTGGCCTAGCCGTTGTCAGCACTCCCTCCTCTCCCCTGCAGCAGCCTCTCGATGGCACATGGGAGCCGAAGCCGAGGCATTACTTGACTTGACTGGAGCGGATTAAAAATAGGTAAATATACAGTACATACAGTATTTCACAAAAGTGAGCACAGCCCTCACATTTTTGTAAAAATGTTATTCCATCTTTTCATGTGACAGCACTGAAGAAATTAAACTTTGCTGCAATGTAAAGTAGTGAATGTACAGCTTGTATAACAGTTTAAATGTGCTGTCTCCTCAAAATAACTCAATGCACAGTCATTAATGTCTAAACCGCTGGGAACAAAAGTGAGTACACAGTGAAACTGTCCAAATTGGGCCCAAACTGTAAATATTTTGTGTGGCCGCCATTATTTCCCAGCACTGCCTTAACCATCTTAGGCATGGTGATCACCAGAGCTTCACTGGTTGCCACTGGAGTCCTCTTCCACTCCTCCATGACAACATCATGGAGCTGGTGGATGTTAGAGACGTTGCCCTCCTCCACCTTCGGTTTGAGGATGCCCACAGATGCTCAATAGGGTTTAGGTCTGGAGACATGCTTGGCCAGTCCATCACCTTTACCCTCAGTTTCTTTAGCAAGGCAATGGTTGTCTTGGAGGTGTGTTTGGGGTCGTTATCATGTTGGAATACTGCCCTGCGGCCCGGTCTCTGAAGGGAGGGGTTCATGCTCTGCTTCAGTATGTCACAGTACATGTTTGGCATTCATAGTTCCCTCAATGAACTGTAGCTCCCCAGTGCCAGCAGCACCCATGTAGCCCCAGACCATGACACTCCCACCACCCTGCTTGACTGTAGGCAAGACACACTTGTCTTTGTACTCCTCACTGGGTTGCCGCCACTTTATGTAGAGCAACAATTCTTTTTTTTTCAGATCCTCAGAGAGTTCTTTGCCATGAGGTGCCATGTTGAACTTCCAGTGACCAGCGTGGGAGAGTGAGAGCAATAACAAGCACCTGAGACCTTGTAATACTAACAAGTCACATGACACCAGGGAGGGAAAATGGCTAATTGAGCCCAATTGGGATATTTTCACTTAGGGGTGTACTCACTTTTGTTGCCAGCGGTTTAGACATTAATGGCTGTGTGTTGAGTTATTTTGAGGGGACAGCAAATTTACACTGTTAAGCCGCGTACACACGTAGCCGTCTGTCCGACGTACTTAGTTTGGCGGACTTACCGCCAGACTGTCCGCCTGACTTTCCGAACGGGCTACTTGCCCACACACGGCACTTTTTCAGCGGACTAATACGGCGTACTAAGTCCGCCGTACTATCCGCCGAGTCCTCCGCTCACAATGACGGGGACTGGGCACGCGGCGACTTGTATAGGGACAAGGGGCGGGGTCTTCGGTGGATGTCACATGGGTTCATGTCACATGGCGACAGTCCCAGCATCCTCCAGGACTGTGACATTGTAAGGGGGCGGGGTCACCATGTGACATCAATCCATGTGACATGAACCCATGTGACATCCACTGAAGACCCCGCCCCTTGTCCCTATATAAGTCGCCGCGTGCTTGGTCCCCGTCATTGTGAGCGGAGGACTCGGCGAGGCAACATCTGAAGAAGAAGAAGAAGAAGAAGAGAAGAACAGAAGAACGGAAGGCGGCAGCGACAGTGGCGGCGATAGAAGACCGCCTGTAAAAGAGCTAGAAGAAGGCGCGGTGGCCCGGCAGAAGAACGAAGAGGGGGACAAGACCCCCGAAGTCAGAAGAAGAGGCCGCGGCGACGAAGAAGAATGCCGGGCTCCTCCGCTAGTAAAAGAGCTACAAGAAGATAGCGGAGGAGTCCGGCGAGAAGACCCCCGAAGACGGAAGACCCCCGGAGCTGTGCAATAAACTATTTTATCTTGCGTGTTGTGTTTTTTTTGTAATTTATTTTACAGGTGAATGGCCCTTCCCTAAGGCACCCCCCATGTTGAGGGCACGCGGCCTGGTACGGCTCAGGAGGGGGGGCGCTCGCTCGCCCCTCCTTTCCTGGCCGGCCGGGTAGCGTGCTCGGACAAGGGTCTGTTGTGGACTTTGGGGGGACCCCACGCCAATTTTTTTCGGCGTTGGGGTTCCCCTTTAAGTCCATACCAGGTGGCGGGGCCAGCGGCGTCTCCTTCGCGGGCCCCACCTACCTGCAGACCCGCTCGAAATGAGCGGACTTTTCTCCGGGCGGGAAAAGTCCATTCATTTCAAAAGTACGGCGGACTGGCGCAAACACGGCCGGATTGTCCGCCGAAATGCGAGTCCGGCGGGAAGATTGGAGTGCAACACTGCCTTCTAAGTCCGCCGTACTTTCGGGTCATAAAAGTATGCCGGAGGCTACACACGGGGGGATTGTCCGGCGGACTTGAGTTTGCCAGACTTTTCCACCCGCTTGTTTGATCGTGTGTATGCGACATTACACAACAAGCTGTACACTAACTACTTGTGCAAAGTGTAATTTCTTCAGTATTGTCACATGAAAAGATATAATAAAATATTTACAAAAATGTGAGGGGTGTACTCACTTATGTGAGATACTGTATATAATGAAAAATATATACAAATGCACAAATGTACTTTACAATTATTTTCTATTGATTGAACTAGATAGACTAGTGTCTTTTTTTTTTTAACCTGAATAGTTATGCAACTATGTAACTACAATTCTTCTTTATACAGGTTAGGCACTATAGGCAGGAGGAGGGGAAGGGAACAATTTTAAGAATAGTTAGCCCTTGTACACATGGTCGGACATTCCGACAACAAAATCCATCGGATTTTGTCCGACAGATATTGTCTGGAAAATCCGATCGTACATAACGTGATGACGTTATTTCATTACGACAGGATTACGTTCAGGCTAGTAGCCAATAGCTTTGGTCTAGGAATTTGATCTGAGCATGCGTGGCACTTTGTCCGATCGGAATTCTCTACACACAATCGGACAAAGTCCGATCGGATCATGTTGTTGGAAAGTTTTATAGCCAAGCTCAGTATGTTATCTTCTGTATATTTTATTCATTTATTTATTTTAACCGCTTGCGGACCAGCCACCGCAGTTTTACTGTGGCAGGCTGGCTCCGCTGTGAGAAATCATGTTATTGTATGTGATCTCGCAAGGCTTGGCTAACGGGCGGTCGCAAGCGCCGGGAGTCCGACAGTGGGTCTCGTGGATTCAATGTCCACGGGCATATCCGCGATCGCCTCGCGGAAAGGAAGAACGGGGAGATGTCACACACAGCCCAGCTCCCCCATAGTTAGAATCATACCCTAGGGTACACTTAAACCCTACAGTGCCACCTAGTGTTAACCCCTTCCACTGCCAGTCACATTTACATCAGTGCATTTTTAACCACTTGGTTCCCACACTACGTCTATTGACGTCATGGGGTTTCGGTGGTTATATCTGAGTGATGCCTGAGGCCACAGACATCATTCAGATATTGCCGTTTTCAGCCAGCGATTCCCTACACCATAAGAATGATCATAGCGGCTGTTCCACCGCTTGATCGTTCTTACGGGCGGTGGGAGGGGATGCCCTCCCTCCCGCTGCCCTCCGGTGCTTCTACCGACTCACCGTTTCCATCGGTGAGTCGGTCACAGGATCCGCCGGCCCCAGCAAGTAATCATAGAGATTTCCGGCGGACTAGATTGTCCCCGGAGTCTCTATGATCGTTCGGAGGCCGGGCGCGATGTTATGACGTCACGCCCGGCCTCGGTATTCAAATTAACGGCGCCGATCTGGCTAGGAAGCCCGGATCGTTTTTTTTTTTTTTTTTTATTCTTTCCAGCCTAGAGGTGGGATATGGGGTCTTATTGACCCCATATTTCACTGTAAATAGGTCCGATCATGCCATATTCCTATTACAAGGGATGTTTACATTCCTTGTAATAGGAATAAAAGTCATCAATTTTTTTTTTTTTTTTTAAGTGTTAAACTAAAAAAATAAAAATAAAATTAACAATAAAAAATAAAAATAAAATTTAAAGCGCCCCTGTCCCCGTGAGCTCGCACACAGAAGCGAACGCATACGTAAGTCCCGCCCACATATGAAAACGGTGTTCAAACCACACATGTGATGTATCCCCGCAAACGTTAGAGCAAGAACAATAATTCTAGCCCTAGCCCTCCTCTGTAACCCAAAATATGTAACCAGTAAAAAAATTTAAAGCATCGCCTATGGGGATTTTTAAATACCAAAGTTTGGTGCCATTCCACAAGCGCGTGCAATTTTGAAGTGTGACATGTTGGGTATCTATTTACTCAGCATATCCTCCTCTTTCACATTATGCAAAAAAATTGGGCTAACTTTACTGTTTTTTTTTTAAGCATGAAACAGTTTTTTTTCTGAAAAAAACGCGTTCGAAAAATTGCTGTGCAAATACCGTGCGAGATAAAAAGTTGCAATGACCGCCATTGAATTCTCTAGGGTCTTTGCTAAAACAACATATATAATGTTTGGGAGTACTATGTAATTTTCTAACAAAAAATTAGGAATTTTACATGTAGGAGAGAAATGTCAGAATTGGCCTGGGTGCGAAGTGGTTAATCACACTGATCGCTGTATAAATGTGAATAGTCCCAAAATAATGCCAAAAGTGTCCAATGTGTCCGCCATAATGTCGCAGTCACGATAAAAATCTCTGATCGCCGCCATTACTAGTAAAAAAATAAAATAATATCTCCTATTTTGTAGACGCTATAACTTTTGCGCAAACCAATCAATAAACGCTTATTGTGATTTTTTTTAACCAAAAATATGTAGAAGAATACATATCGGCCTAAACTGAGTGAAAAAAATGTTTTTATATATATTTTTTGGGGAGATTTATAATAGAAAAAGTAAAAAAATTATGCGTTTTTTTCCAAAATTGGCTCTCTTTTTTTGTTTATAGCGCAAAAAATAAAAACCGCAGAGGTGATCAAATACCACCAAAATAAAGCTCTATTTGTGGGGAAAAAAAGACGTCAATTTTGTTTGGGAGCCACGTCGCATGACCACACAATTGTCAGTTAAATCGATGCAGTGCTGAATCCCAAAAAGTGCTCTGGTCTTTGGCCAGCCAAATCCTCCGGGGCTGAAGTGGTTAATATAATTTTTCACTTTTTATAAATATATAGGATTTTTTGGGGGGGGTGGGGTTAGTTAGCGATGACTCCCTCATTTAAGCACTTGCCTTGAGGTAAGTAGTGTAGCTCTTAGGAAAGGGATACACCCCCAAACGCGTCAACTCCACACTCCTTGATGTGAATGGCACATGTGCATCCGTACTGCTTAGCATTGTATGGTCCTATGGCTAATTGTCAGTTGCACTTTGTGAGTACCCATTTTTATCATTTTTAAAATACAAATAAATGTTGTTTGGTAATGCACTAGGTGCATGCACCTTCCTTCTTTGTTTTTGTTTTTTTTAGACTTAAATTATAACTAAAGGCAAAACTTTTTGTTTTTAGTTTTAGATAGAGTGGAGAGGGATTTGATTACCTGTCAGTTTTTATTGCTGTCTGTGCCCCCCGTTAGAGAGAGTCACCCTCTCTATTTGTCTGGTTTACCATTATCATTGAAAGTGAAAGTAAAAGAAAATCCAGATTTGAGTTGTCCCCAGAAAAGTAATAGAGGAGAAATCTTCCAATGGAGACACTAGTTCTGGTGACCTGGGGGTCCTCAAGGAATTCCCTTAATTTGCAGGGATTTCCTCTCACTTCCTGTTTGGCTATGGGACAGGAAGTGACAGGAAGGGAACTGAAGGGAATTCTCCACAATCTGACAGGGGTTATAACCCTCCCTTACTCTATCCAAAATTATAAAAAAGGTTTTGCCTATAGTTCCACTTTAAGTTAGTTAGACTTGCCTGTAATGACTAAGGCCTTATAGGCTGAAACGCGTCAACCTTTCGTATATGTGTTTGGTCACTGTGGCTTGTTAATAAATACAAAATTTTTTATGATCAATCACCGGAGTGCGGATCATCTTTTCTTAATTTCAGACTTAGCTGTAAGGTACGCTTAGTGTATTTTATATTGTTATTGTAAAGTTTACAGAAACTGATAACTGATCTGAAATTTCACACTACAACAGTTAGTGAATATTGACAAAAAATATTTATCACATTTTCTATGTAGGTTTGCTGAGTCTCTCTTTAGGGCCCATCTACATGTCATACAAGCATAATTAATAACAACCTTGATATATATAATTGCAAAAAGAAGAGCAAAGAAAGGATAAAGCTACATTGATGTCATGTTTTAATCGCTATTTGTTGGATCCCTCTGTCTATTTGCTTTTGTTACCAGCACTACCTTTATTTTGAGGGCCTCTATCTATGAGAATAATATGTAGCTGTATTACAGAAGTAGTAATTCTCAGGTAAAATTTCTGCTCTTATAGAGACTATGCGTTGCAGCCACATGTTACCTTTATGAGTCACATGAGACACATACATTGCTGGAAATAGTTCATGTTTGTGCAAATTACATTATTCAGCAATGTATCAACATTTTTTACCATCCTGAACCTGTTTGTAGTAATGCTTCTAACTTTGCACTGCAGGTTAAGTTACTCTCTCTCTCTAATGATTTAGCTGTATCGGCCATAACCCTCGATAGGGCGGCCTTGACTTTTGGGCTTACCGGTTACCTCCGCTTGGCTTGTTCTTCCACATCTAGGGGTTCCGAGGGTTAGTACCCAACAACTTTGGATGCTGACACCATAAAAGTCCTTTAGAAAGGTTTTTATTTGCAGGGGTAACATACAACAAACACAGTCTCGTATGGGAACAGAGGGCAAGGGTAACTGTACACATGACCAGCCAGAACTCTAACACAGCCCAGCCAAACTGATGCCAAAGTTAAACCTATATAACCTATATAATCAACCCTCAGAACCCCTTTACTGTTCTGAGGAAAAAAACTAAATTTGTATATGGCAGACACCTTGTCCAAAGTGTCGCCGCTACATAGCTAATTATGCATTCTGTTAAACAATCAATGCATTGCTCTGTTAAACTTTTTTACATATCTAAAATATATGAGCTTTAAAATGTAACACAATGTGCTGTATAGTTAAAGTGGTTGTAACCCTAAAAAAAAAAAAGATCCTGTTCCTTTAAGGCATGCTGTATAGCACAGTGCTTGAACTGTAATTTTTCCCTTCCTATCATTTAAAGATTTTGGTTGATCCTGCCAGTTCCCGTGTCCCCCTGTCTGTGCTGACCATGGTAATCATGGCTGTTGATCCATGATTACCGTGGTTAGGTTACATGCCTCTGTTATCCCGCTGCTCTGCTCTGGCAGTATCTGCCATCTCCCCCTCCCTCCATCAGCATGGAAGTGGCTCTCCTCCCCGCCCCTCTTACCGCTTTTCAGCTGCAATATGTAGCATAAATCAAACAAATATAATGAGATTTCCAAGCTCAAACTTACCAAGCAGCCAGCGACACCCCAAATTGACCTGTCTAACAATATGCATCAAGAACAGGGGTTTAGTTGCAAACATTTGCAAATACATGCATAAGCTGCAGGCAGCATAAATACATGTACCCCCTACGGTTTATGCTGCCATCAACAATAGTGTATGGTATTATTTAAAATGAAAACACTAAATGCCTTTTCCCATGCCACATGGTCACATGATCCCCCTGTGCTGGCTGGCTGATCTCAGTCTCTCCCATTTCTCTCCATAGGCCAGGGAAGATCAGCGGAGGGTGATCACATGACCACACAGCTGCGGTGTTAGAAAAGGTATTTAGCCATTTCATATGAAAAAAACCTTTACACTATTGTTGATGGCATCATGCACCAGAGAGGATACATGTAAAGTCACATTGTCACAAACCTTTTAATAAAGTGCCAACCCACTTCAACTAGAGTATTTTGGTATCAGAAGACAAAATATGTTGTCGGTAGGGATGAGCCAAACACCCCCCGGTTCGGTTCGCACCAGAACTTTCGAACGGACCCCGCGTTCGTAACGAACGTTAGAACCCCATTGAAGTCTATGGGACTCGAACGTTCGAAATGGAAAGTGCTAATTTTAACGGCTGATATGCAAGATACTGTCCTAAAAAGGGTTTGGGGACCTGACTCCTGCCTCAGGGGACATGGGTCAATGCAATAAAAAGTTTTAAAAGCGGCCGTTTTGGCGGGAACACTGATTTTAATGACGATTAAAGTGAAAAAAAAATGAAATATTCCTTTAAATATGGTGCCTGGGGGGTGTCTGTAGTATGCCTGTGAAGTGCCACGCGTTTCCCGTGTTTAGAACAGTCCCTGCACAAAATGACATTAAACGGAAATAACACCATTTAAAACTGCTTGCGGTTTTAATGTTATATCTGGTTCCTGCAATATGGTTGAAAATCATTCAGAAAAATGGCATGGGTAGCCCTCCCTGCCCATTACCAGCCTATTTGGGTCTTGTACGCATATTAAGGGGAACCCCGTACCCATATTAAAAAAAGGAAATGTGTGTGGCCCCCAGGCCCTATATACTCAGAACAGCAGTATACAGGTGGTGCAAACAAGACAGGGACTGTGTAGGTTTGTTGTGTTAAGTTGAATCTGTTTGTAATTTTCAACTGGTACATTTTTAAAGTGTAGCTCCAGTCAAAAAAACTATTTTTAAGCTTTTTGGAAAACATAGGGAAGGGTTATCACCCCTGTATAATTTGTTTTGTCGTCCATCTTTTTTCATCTCACTTGCTGTTGTCTCCTTCCGTTTGCAAGTAGGAGATGTTTGTAAATTGGATGTTTGAAAGTAGGGGCCTGCCCTATATGCTCTGCAGAAATGGCGGAACAAGGTGTTGGTTTTGCCACAACATTGTAAGCCCTCAAAGTGACTCTTGGTGGGCGCTGGAGCACCCTGCTGTGAACGATTATATCAAGAATTGTAATTACATGCCATTGTTGAACAGTGGTAGAAAAATTGACCTTTGGTGGTTGTGGTGCTGGTGCCACAACACTATAAGTCCTCACCGTTACTCTGGGTGGGCACAGGAAGGGGCCCTCCTGTGAAATATTATATCAAGAATTGTAATTACATGTCCCTGTTAAACAGGGGCAGAAAAATTGGGCCTTAGGCACTGGTGCCTTTACACTGCAACCTCTGCCATATACTCTAGTTTTATTGCAGGAATTAGCCCTGCTGCAAAGCATTGCATCAAAAATTGTACTTAAACGCCCCTGTTAAACAGGGGCAGAAAAATTGGGCCTTAGGCACTGGTGCCATCACACTGCAACCTCTGCCATATACTCTAGTTTTATTGCAGGAATTAGCCCTGCTGCAAAGCATTGCATCAAAAATTGTACTTAAACGCCCCTGTTAAACAGGGGCAGAAAAATTGGGCCTTAGGCACTGGTGCCATCACACTGCAACCTCTGCCATATACTCTAGTTTTATTGCAGGAATTAGCCCTGCTGCAAAGCATTGCATCAAAAATTGTACTTAAACGCCCCTGTTAAACAGGGGCAGAAAAATTGGGCCTTAGGCACTGGTGCCATCACACTGCAACCTCTGCCATATACTCTAGTTTTATTGCAGGAATTAGCCCTGCTGCAAAGCATTGCATCAAAAATTGTACTTAAACGCCCCTGTTAAACAGGGGCAGAAAAATTGGGCCTTAGGCACTGGTGCCATCACACTGCAACCTCTGCCATATACTCTAGTTTTATTGCAGGAATTAGCCCTGCTGCAAAGCATTGCATCAAAAATTGTACTTAAACGCCCCTGTTAAACAGGGGCAGAAAAATTGGGCCTTAGGCACTGGTGCCATCACACTGCAACCTCTGCCATATACTGTAGTTTTATTGCAGGAATTAGCCCTGCTGCAAAGCATTGCATCAAAAATTGTACTTAAACGCCCCTGTTAAACAGGGGCAGAAAAATTGGGCTGCTGGCACTGGTGCCATCACACTGCAACCTCTGCCATATACTGTAGTTTTATTGCAGGAATTAGCCCTGCTGCAAAGCATTGCATCAAAAATTGTACTTAAACGCCCCTGTTAAACAGGGGCAGAAAAATTGGGCCTTAGGCACTGGTGCCATCACACTGCAACCTCTGCCATATACTGTAGTTTTATTGCAGGAATTAGCCCTGCTGCAAAGCATTGCATCAAAAATTGTACTTAAACGCCCCTGTTAAACAGGGGCAGAAAAATTGGGCCTTAGGCACTGGTGCCATCACACTGCAACCTCTGCCATATACTGTAGTTTTATTGCAGGAATTAGCCCTGCTGCAAAGCATTGCATCAAAAATTGTACTTAAACGCCCCTGTTAAACAGGGGCAGAAAAATTGGGCTGCTGGCATCACCCAGAACCAAAAATGTTCTTCCAACATATCAGCGGAGGAGGAAGAGGATAGACAATCAACATAACAGGACAGTCACTCAGCATCAGCATAGGCAGTGTTGAAGGGATGTGGTATTTCAAAAAAAATTATTCGGTTACATCAGCTTCAGGTGCTTGGTAGCTGTGGGTGATCCAAGACTGATTCATCTTGATGAAGGTCAGTCGATCAACTGATTCGGTGGACAGGCGCACCCTGTGATCGGTAACGAAGCCACCAGCAGCACTGAAGGTGCGTTCCGAAAGAACGCTGGATGCAGGACAGGCCAGTAGCTCAATTGCATACTGTGCAAGCTCTGGCCAGTGATCCATCCTCAAGACCCAGTAAGCCAGAGGATTTTCAGTGGGAAAGGTGTCCAAGTCTGACCTTGCCCCTAGGTATTCCTGCACCATGTAAATTAGACGCTGGCGATGGGTGCTGGAACCGATCATACCTTGGGGCTGCGGACTAAAAAATTGTCTGAAAGCATCAGTCAGACGGCCACCTTCTCCACCGCTCCTTCTGACTGATGCCTCAGCAACACGTTGTCCAGGACCAGGAGTTTGTGACCTCCCAGTCTCTGGGAACGCGTTGCACAGAGCTTTCTGCAAGGCCTCCCGGAGATGTCTCATCCTCTGCTCCCTCTGCGATGGCAAGATAAGGTCGGCAACCTTACCCTTGTACCGTGGATCAAGGAGAGTGGCCAGCCAGTAATGGTCCCTCTCCTTGATCCGAAGAATACGAGGATCCTTCCGCAGGCTTTGCAGTATCAGGGAGGCCATGCAGCGTAGGTTAGCTGAGGCATTCGGTCCGGAGTCCTCTGGGTCACTAAGGACAACATGATCCGCAGCTACCTCCTCCCAGCCACGTACAAGTCCACGTGTTTCTTGGGACTGTAAATCATCCCTATAAGACTGCTGCTGCTGCTGCTGTTGCTGATGCTGAGTGCCAGCCTCCACCTCCATGCTGACACAATCATCCTCCTCCTCCTCTTCCTCCTCCTCACCCTCTTCCTGTGTGATGGGTGGCACAGCAGGAACACTGTCTGGATAAAGGGGGCCTTGAGAGGCAAGGAAGTCCTCCTCTTCCTGCCTCTGTTCTGCCTCAAGTGCCCTGTCCATTATTCCACGCAGCGTATGCTCCAAGAGGTGGACAAGAGGTACAGTGTCACTGATGCATGCACTGTCACTGCTCACCATCCTTGTGGCCTCCTCAAACGGTGACAGGACAGTGCATGCATCCCTGATCATGCCCCACTGGCGTGGTGAGAAAAAACCAAGCTCCCCTGACCCTGTCCTGGTGCCGTAGTCGCACAGGTACTCATTGATGGCCCTCTGCTGCGTGTGCAGCCGCTGCAGCATGGCCAATGTTGAGTTCCATCTGGTGGGCATGTCACATATAAGGCGGTTCTTAGGCAGGTTCAACTCCTTTTGGAGCTCAGCCAGCCGAGCACAGGCATTAAATGATCGGCGGAAATGCACACAGACTCTCCTGGCCTGTTTCAGGACATCCTGTAAGCCGGGGTACCTGCCCAAGAACCGCTGCACCACAAGGTTAAGGACGTGAGCTACACAGGGCACATGGGTCAGTTGTCCCTGTCGGAGGGGGGAGAGGAGGTTGGTGCCATTGTCGCAAACCACCATTCCTGGCTTAAGCTGGCGTGGCGTCAACCACCTCTCGGCCTGCCCCTGCAGAGCTGACAAAACATCCGCCCCAGTGTGGCTCCTGTCCCCCAAACAAACCAGCGCAAGCACGGCATGGCATCGTTTTGCCTGCGTACTTGCGTAGCCCCTGCAACGCCTACGGAGCACCGCTGGTTCTGAGGACAGAGCACTGGAAGAGGCCATGGAGGAAGAAGAAGAGGAGGGGGTGGAGGAGAGAGGTGTGTCACAACCAATAGTAGCATTTTGGAGGCGTGGTGGCGGAACAACCTCCAACACTGCTGCACCTTGTCCTGCATCCTTCCCAGCAGCCAGAAGAGTGACCCAATGGGCCGTGAAAGACAGGTAACGTCCCTGTCCATGCCTGTTGGACCATGAGTCAGCGGTAATATGCACCTTACCGCTGACCGCCCTGTCCAGCGAGGCAAGGACATTGCCTTCCACATACCGGTAGAGAGCTGGAATCGCCTTCCGTGAGAAAAAGTGGCGTTTGGGGACCTGCCACTGAGGAACCGCACATTGTACAAACTCACAGAAGGGGGCCGAGTCTACCAACTGAAAAGGCAGCAGTTGAAGTGCTAGCAATTTAGCCAAGCTAGCATTCAACCGCTGGGCATGTGGATGGCTGGGAGTAAATTTCTTCCGCCGGTCCAGCAGCTGGGGCAGGGACATTTGCCTGCTATAATCGGACGTGGATGTACTACTAGCAGAGTTCCCGGAAGCACTTGGCTGTGACACACCTAATTCTACACCTTCATTCCTCTCAGAGCAGGTTTCAGAGAGGACTGAAGGTCTAGTGGGGTTGAAGATGCCAGCTGATGAGGAGCAAGGAGAGGTCCGCTTTGTTCTTTGGTGTGGGTCTTTGAGGTATGCTTGCCAACGAGCTGCATGGCAGGTCAACATATGTCTGGTCAAGCATGTGGTGCCCAAGCGGCTGATGTTTTGGCCACGTGAGATACGCTTGAGACATATGTTGCAAATAGCAGCGGTGCGATCTGATGCACTCGTCTCAAAAAAGGCCCACACCAAAGAACTTTTAGAATAACGCGCAAAAGGAAGCGCTCTGCGCAGGCGGAGCTCTGCGGTGTGATTCAGTCGGTGTGCTGCCCCTAAGCTGGCCCCCGGAGGGCATCCTGCCTCGTTGGACATGTGCCTCCTCCTCCTGCTCCTCCTCCTCCTCCTCCCTCCTTCCAGGCACCCACGTGGAGTCAGTGCCCTCATCATCCCCTCCCTCTTCATCGCTGTAGCAAACCTGGCAGTATGCTGCAGCTTGTGGAACATGACTGCCAGATTGCTGTGCTTCTTGAGCATCCTCTCTCTCTGCGCTCACGCTACTGCCTTCCTCTAGCTGAGTGTCATCATCAGAGCCCACCAAACACTGGGCATCCTCCTGGAGCATGTACCCAACACTGTGCTCAAAGAGTTCAGGAGACTCCTCAGGAGGACGTGGTGGGTCTAGGGAAGGAGTCACTGATGATGACATTGAGAGGAGGGACGACGATGTGTTGGCAGCTGCTTTTCTACTACCCTGAGACTGGGTGAGAGAGGATGAGGAGGATGAAGAGGGCTTGGTCATCCACTCTACCAAGTCGTTGGCATGTTGCGGTTCAACATGTCCAGCTGCAGAAAAGAAGGACAAGCATGTCCCATGGCCACGTGCTGATGACAATGCACCGCGTCCACGACCAGCACTGTTGTCTCTAGACACAGAGCCTGCTTGCCCTCTTTTATCGGCTCGCGCCTGTCTGCCTCTCCTTGCTGGCCTTCCAGACATGGTAATGGCCTGAAGGGAGTTGGGTAAAACAGTAGTTGGGTAGTTTATATTGTGCTGGAGGCACACAACACCCACTAACTCCTGCAGATGCCTTTTTTATAGAACAGCAGAGTTAAAGGGGTATATACAGATGTATACTGTGCTGTGCTGGAAGCACACACAACTTCCAATAACTCCTGCAGATGACAATCGGGCCCAAATAGAGAACAGCTATGTAGGTGGATTATAGCGGTATGTACTGGGTACAGAGCACGCACACAGCACGCACTATCTCCTGAGTGACACTACTGACTGCAAGCTCTATTGTTAAAGATGGACCACTAGCTATATAGGTGAGGTGAATATCACGGTGTATACTGCGGTCAGGGCACGCAGACAATAACCAGAAAACAGCAGAGTTAAAGGGGTATATACAGATGTATACTGTGCTGTGCTGGAAGCACACACAACTTCCTATAACTCCTGCAGATGACAATCGGGCCCAAATAGAGAACAGCTATGTAGGTGGATTATAGCGGTATGTACTGGGTACAGAGCACGCACACAGCACGCACTATCTCCTGAGTGACACTACTGACTGCAAGCTCTATTGTTAAAGATGGACCACTAGCTATATAGGTGAGGTGAATATCACGGTGTATACTGCGGTCAGGGCACGCAGACAATAACCAGAAAACAGCAGTGTTAAAGGGGTATATACAGATGTATACTGTGCTGTGCTGGAAGCACACACAACTTCCTATAACTCCTGCAGATGACAATCGGGCCCAAATAGAGAACAGCTATGTAGGTGGATTATAGCGGTATGTACTGGGTACAGAGCACGCACACAGCACGCACTATCTCCTGAGTGACACTACTGACTGCAAGCTCTATTGTTAAAGATGGACCACTAGCTATATAGGTGAGGTGAATATCACGGTGTATACTGCGGTCAGGGCACGCAGACAATAACCAGAAAACAGCAGAGTTAAAGGGGTATATACAGATGTATACTGTGCTGTGCTGGAAGCACACACAACTTCCTATAACTCCTGCAGATGACAATCGGGCCCAAATAGAGAACAGCTATGTAGGTGGATTATAGCGGTATGTACTGGGTACAGAGCACGCACACAGCACGCACTATCTCCTGAGTGACACTACTGACTGCAAGCTCTATTGTTAAAGATGGACCACTAGCTATATAGGTGAGGTGAATATCACGGTGTATACTGCGGTCAGGGCGCGCAGACAATAACCAGAAAACAGCAGAGTTAAAGGGGTATATACAGATGTATACTGTGCTGTGCTGGAAGCACACACAACTTCCAATAACTCCTGCAGATGACAATCGGGCTCAAATAGAGAACAGCTATGTAGGTGTATATAGTGGTATGTACTGGGTACAGAGCACGCAGACAGCACGCACTAACACTACTGACTGCAAGCTCTATTATTAAAGCTAGATCACTAGCTATATAGGTGAGGTGAATATAGTGGTGTATACTGCGGTCAGGGCACAGACAGTAACCACTACACAAGAGCAAGATAGTAAATCAGCCAAAAACGATTGGTGTGTAACTGTGTTGAAGGTACACAGAACACCCACTGCTTCAGACGCCAACACACTGCACGAGGCTGCCTTAATGGCGGCCTTATATAGTGTGGGGCGTGCACTACACAGCCTGAGCTATGATTGGCTACAGGCAGGATGCCTGTGGCCAACCATGGCTCTCCTTGCTGCTGGCGCTGCGATTGGCCAAGCATGCGGGGTCACAGTGCATGCTTGGCCAATCGTGAGACAGCAATGCATTGCGCCATCGCAGTGCATTGTGGGCCACACGAATTTTGCCGCGAACGGCCCAAACGTTCGGAATTCGGCGAACGCACGAACGACCGATGTTCGAGTCGAACATGCGTTCGACTCGAACACGAAGCTCATCCCTAGTTGTCGGACTATTTAGGTGCCACCTCTCATATCACACAATAAACAATGAGTTAAAAAGACTTATTTATTAATACATGTTGTACAAATAGTTTGATAACCACATATTTTAAATGTGTGTCTTAAAAACACTAAATACAGAAAAAGTATGGGACCCCATTGGAATTAACTGGTTTTGTGCAGTAATTTGCCATTAAATGTGATCCAATCCTCATCTAAGTCACGTCAATAAACAAACACGATGTGCTTAAGGTGATAACACACAGACAGTTATAATTTCTTGTGTCTTTATTGAACACACCCATTAAAATTAGGTGAACCCATAGACTAATTACTTCAATTAAAGCTAATTAGAGTCTTAGTAATTTGTTTGAAGGTTTATTTAGAGCTACTTTGATTGATAATAGACACTTTTAAGATTGCTGTTCATAAGAAGCATCAGCTGATATGGAACATGCCTCGCAATTAGGAGCTCTCTGAAGGCATACAATCAAGAGTAGTTGAACCGCATAAGGCTGGAAAGGGATATACAGCAATTTTAACCTGTTTAGACATCCATCAATTGACAGTTAAACACGTTGTCTGTAAATGGAGAAAGTTTAGTACTGTGGCTACTTTTCCTAAAAGTGGGCGTGCAGCCAAGGTGACTCCCAAGGCACAATGCAGAATCCTCAGTGAGGTTAAGAAGAATATCTAAGTAACAGCTCAAGGCTTGAAGAGATCATGTATCTACCATACAAAAGTCTTTGAACAAGCATGGTGTCCTTGGCAGAATACCACGGAGGAAGCCACTGCTGTACAAAAAAAAAACATTGCTGAGCACCTGAAGTTTGACAAAGAGCAAGTTGGAAAACTGCAATACTCCTTGGGAAATGTTTTGTGGACTGATACTCAGCACTATCTATGGTGCACAGCTTAACAACATCAAAACTTCTTCCCAACAGTGAAGTATGGTGAATAAAACATCGTGATTTGGGCTTGCTTTGCTGCCTTAGGGCCTGAACCACTTGCCATCATCAAGTGGTAAATGAATTCCCAAATTTACCAAAATATCCTAGAGGATAAAAATAAAGTGGCTTTCCACCAGATGAAACTTAGTAGAAGTTGGGCGATGTAGCAGAACAATTACCCTAAACATCGAAGTAAATCCACCACAGACTGACTTCAGAAAAAGAAAATTAGCCTTTTGGAGTGGCACAGTCCGAGCCCAAGTCTTAACCCTATAGAGATGCTGTGGAATGAACTCAAGAGAGCCATTCAGACCACACCACACCACAAAAAAAGATGATATTTGTGGAGTTTATCAGTGAAATGAGGTCTTCATATGCTGGCAAGGGGCAGGAGCCCCCCCCCCCCCCCCAAGTCTCTAGGAACTCCCAGCAGAGAAAGTACAGAGGGCAGCCATAAGCCATGGTATATTAGTCACACAGAAAAAAAAGGAAAGCTGTTCATAAACAAATATGATAAATACAGAAATAATTATTAAAAAGGTCCACTTTATTAAGATTTGATGCAAAATATAACTCAAAGCAGCCTATCTCAAAATAGAAGTGTTTGGGCAGTAATATTAAATTGTGCCTTCCGGGGGAAAGGGAATTACTCCTGTGACTTCAAAACATAGGACAATATATGGGGCCTCTATAAAGATGACACAATAATACCAGACAATAAATAAATTCATCTAAGTGAAGTTCAGACCCCTGCACAGTATAAAACAAATTACTGTACCTCAAAGTATACTGGCTGCAATGAGTTGATCTATTACCACCAGCAAGAAGGAGATTGATAACATGGGACAACTTGGAACTAGCCACCACAGAATTATTACATTTTGCATAAATCATAGGAAAGGGAGGCACGAGGAAAGTACAAGAATCAAGAACACTAAATTTCAAAAGAGACAACTTTTCTAAACTGCGCACAGAGGAAAGATGGGAATGCTTTAGGAAAATATTAAATAAAAGTGCATTCCATGGGGTAATACATATAGAAGGACAAAGGTTAAACCTGGGTGGCTAAACAAAAATGTAAAATGTCATATTGAGGACAAAAAAATGGCCTTTAAAAAGTACAAAGCGGAGGGGTCAGTGTCAGCATTCCAACAATACACGGAATGCAATAAGACGTGTAAGAATGCAATCAGGGCAGCTAAAAATGACTATGAGAGACACAGCAGAGGAGAGTAAAAATAATCCCAAGAAATATTTTAAACATATTAACAGTAAAAAGGTGAGGTCGGAACACATAGGCCCCATAAAGGATGAGGAAGGTTGTTACAGATGACAAGGAGAAGTTAGCTGTACTAAATGCTTTTTTCTCCTCAGTCTTCACATAGGACAAGGAGGGGTATACTAACCAAGACAGTATTGTTAGTAACACATCACAGCATCTACCCTTGTGGCTAACAGAGGCCAGAGTTCAGGATTAGAGAAGCTTAACATACTGTAAATAAATCCTCAGGACCAGATGGCTTACACCCGAGAGTCCTTAAAGACCTCAGTCAGGTTATAGCCAGACTGCTATTCCTAATCTTCATGGACAGCATACTGACAGGATTGGCACCAGCTGATTGGCGAAAAGCCCACATGGTACCAACATTCAAAAAGGGCAGAGATATATTCCTGGGAACTATAGGCCTAACTTTGGTAGTTTTTAAACTATTTGAGGGGAAGATAAGGGACCATATCCAAGAATTTGTATCATTAGCAGTAATCCGCAAGGGTTTAAGAAAGATCGCTCTTGGCAAACCAACCTATTAACATTCTACGAGGAAATGAGCTGCCATCTGGACAAAGGTGGGCCAGTGAATGTGGTATATCTGCATTTTGCAAATGCATTTGATACAGTCCCCCACAAACGCTTAATCCACAAGCTGAGTTCTGTAGGCATGGACCATAAAGTTTGTTCTTGGATAGAAAACTGGCTATAGGGATGTGTCCAAATGACGATGATAAATAATGTATATTAAGAATGATCTAGATTGGTTAGTGAGTTACACTAAAGCTCTGTCCTGGGACCAATTCTGTTTAATTTATTTATAAATGATATAGAGGATGGGATAAATAGTTTGCTGATGACACAAAAATATGTAGGGCAATAACAACACAGCAGAATATAGAAACTTTACAAGAAGACCTGAATAAATTTATGGAGTGGGCTATTGCATAGCAAATGAAGCTTAAGGTAATGCACTCGGGGGGTAAACATATAAATGCAAGTTACTCATTAGCGGGAGAACCCCTAGGGCGGTCATCACTATATGGCGGTCCGCGGTCTGAGACCGGACCGTGTGATACTTCTGCCCAGACCACCAGGCCGCCAGTATAATTATAAATGTCAGCAAGCGTTGGTTTGCTGGGACTGTGGGTTTCCTCAGCAACCAGTGACACTGTGAGCGTGCGCCCACCCCCTGCTCCTCACTGTAGTTCTCAGAGCTGACAGAAGACTAGCTCGCACTCACGGACCACGAGTAGGGGTTTGATGTCACGTGCTCGCCCTGCCCCCCCCCCCCCACTGCTCGCAGTTCTCAGTTCTCCTTGCGAGTAGGGGTGTGACGTCACGTGCTCACCCTGCCCCCCCTGTCGCTTGTGGTTCCTGAGACCTGGCTCTCCTTGTGAATAGGGGCGTGACGTCACGTACATGCCCCAACCCCATGCTACTCGCAGTTCCTGTGCCCTTGCTCTCTATCTCGCAGCTTCCGCCACTTCGGTATTTCAGTTGTGCCCTCCTGCATTCAAGGTATGTGGGCAAATTTTATGTTAAGGGCCAATCTGATGGGCAAATTATATGTTAAGGGGCACGCTGTTGGACATATTTTATGTTAAGGGGCACTTTGATGGGTACATTTTATGTTAAGGGGCATGTTTTGTTGTGCCAAGCAGAGTGCCCCTGAATATAAAACGTGCCCATTGGGCTACCCCTTAACATAAAATCTGCCCATTAGAGTGTTCCTTATCATAAAATGTGCCCATCAGTGTGACCCTTATTTTATGTTAAAGAGCACGCTGATGGGCACATTTTATGTTAAGGGGGACTCTGATGGGGACATCTGATGTAAGCAGGCACTCTGACTGGAATGCCTGATGTAAAGGAGCGCTGTGATGGGGACACCTGATGTAAAGGGGCACTGCGATGGGGACACCTGATGTAAAGGGGCACTGTGATGAGGACATCTGATGTAAAGGGGCACTGTGATGGGGACACCTGATGTAAATGAGCACTCTGATGGGGACCCCTGATGTAAATGGGCACTGACATGGGGATATCTGATGTAAATTTGCACTGTGATGGGACATCTGATTTAAAGGAGCGCTGAGATGAGGACACCTGATGTAAATGAGCGCTGTGATGGGGACCCCTGATGTAAAGGGGCACTGTGGTGAGGACACCTGATGTAAATTAGCGATGTGATGGGGACACCTGATTTAAAGGAGCGCTGTGATGGGGACACCTGATGTAAATGAGTGCTGTGACGGGGACCCCTGATGTACAGGGGCGTGTTGACAGAGATACCTGATATAAAGGGGCACTGTGATGGTGACACCTGATGTAAAGGGGCGCTGTGATGGTGACACCTGATGTAAAGGAGCACTGCGATGGGGACACCTGATTTAAAGAAGCGCTGTGATGGGGACGCCTGATGTACAGGGGCACTGTAATGGGGACACCTGGTGTAAATGGGGTCTTCTGATGGGGACACCTGATGTAAAGGAGCACTGTGATGGGGTCACCTGATGTAAAGGGGCACTGTGATGGGAACACCTGATGTAAAGAAGCACTGTGAAGGGGACACCTGATGTAAAGGAGTGCTGTGATGGGGACACCTGATGTAAAGGGGCACTGTGATGGGGATACCTAATGTAAAGGGGCACTCTGATAAACAAACCTAATTTAAAGTGCACTCTGATGGGCACACCTGATGAGGTGGGGACACCTGATGTAAGGAGGCACACTTATAGTGACACTTAATGTAAGGGGGCACTCTGATGAGGACACGCTATGTAAGGGGGCACTGATCAGGGAACCTTATATAATGGGGCAAATGATATAAGGGGGCACACTGATCGGGGTAACCAGCTGTAAGGGGGCCTTCCATTGCAGAATCCTGATGTAAGTGGGCACTCTGACAAGAATACCTCATGCAAGGGAGTACTCTGACGTTGGCAACTGATTTTTGGGGTTAGTCTGATGGGGCACCCAATGTAATGAATTACTCTGCTAGGGGCAACTGATGTAAGGGGGAACACTAATGAGTACAATTACATTTACAGAGTATTACCAAAGTGTGTGGAGGAAACTGTAGCAAAAGCACCAGAGAGCATTGCTTGTGCCAAGAAAAGGAACGCTGAAAATGGAATCTTCAAAGGTGAATGGACAGACCAATATATGTTCATTCTTCCCAGGGAAAGTTTAAAACCAGTTTGTCTCATTTGTTTCAAAACAGTGGCATTAATAAAAAGTAGCAATGTGAAGCGTCACTACGAAACAAAACAGTTTGTTTGCACAAACATATCCACAATATTGTGAGGGCATGTAAAATAACAGAACTGAAAGCCCATTATGACAGATCTACCAAAGTCCTCTCACATTCATTTACAGCCCAGCAGCGTGCAAATGAATGTTCACTTAAAGTAGCATGGATTTTGGGGAAACACAAAAGACCATTTACCGATGGTACATTTGTAAAGGAGTATGTGAATGCTGTTGCTGAAACTTTACTTGAGTGTAAACAAAAAGATGAGCTGTGTGGAAAAATTAACCAAATCTCACTGTCAGCGTCAACAGCAACAAAAAAGACTGAAATATTAACAGAGGATATATTGGAACAAATGGATGCAGCTGTTCAGAGTGCAGCATGCAATTCTTTAGCCATTGATGAATCAACAGATATAACTGATAATGCCCAGCTTTTGGTGTATGTAAGATTTTTTCACAAAGAAACAAAAGAACTCTGTGAGGACGTGTTAGGTGTAACACCACTTGAGACACACACAAGACATATATGAGGCCATTAAGGAGATTTTGAGAAAGAGGAAGATAGATGTGAAAAAAGTGGTCTCAGTTACCACATATGATGCCCCTGCCATGGTAGGAAAGGAGAGAGGAGCCATGGCATGACTGAAAGAGGACACCAGACTGTCCTATGTGCCATTCTATCAGACAGGTTTGCAGAAATCATGGACACAATGATGAAACTCATCAACTTCCTCAGGGTATCTTCATCCCATCAACATTGTTTACTAAGAGAGTTTCTTAAAGAAACTGAGGCAAATGCAAATTACCTATTTTACAACAATGTTAGATGGTTGAGTAAAGGCAATGTATTGAAGCGCTTTTGGTCCATTTGAACAGAAACAGCAGCTTTCTTAGTGCAACTCAAAAGTCAGAAAGCAAGACAGTTTTCACTGTTTTTACAAGATGAGAGCACATATCGCTTTTCTAGTGGACATAACATCACACCTTAATGAACGCAATTTAAAGCTCCAGGGCAAGAACATTTCCATCTGTGACCGCTGTCCGGTCCTTCCAGAGAAAACTGGATTTGTTCAAGGAAGATCTGCAAGGAGAGGTGAAAGAACAGATTCAAGGAAAGAGAGATGTTTCTCCTCTTGTTGACTTCATAAATAAACTCATTGGAAACTTCAGTAAAAGGTTTGATAGCTTCAGTCTTGGACAGCAGATCCTCCTGTTCATTCACAATCCATTCCTCATTAAAGATGGCAGAGTGTTTTGAAAGGAGGTGATGCAGACCTTCAAGTGGGCACATGAGGGATCTCTACAGAAAGAAATGATTGACCTGCAAACAAATGTCACACTAAGAGAGCACTTTGGATGAACTGTTCCTGCTAACTTCTGGCTACAGACTGTTCCTGAGACTGATTTGCCTTGTCTAACCAAGGTAACACTAAACACCTTGACCATGTTTGGATCTACGTACAGCTGTGAGTCAGCTTTCTCCACTGTGAACATTATTAAAACAAAGTATCGTTCCAGGCTCACCAATGAGCACCTACATACGTGCATGAGAATGGCAGTAACTCAATTTAATGGCAGTAACTCAATTTAAGCCAAAATTCTAAAATTCTAATTCAAACTACTGGCAGGACAATCAAAAGCCCATTTTTCTCACTAGACAGGGAAGGTTTTTGCATGGTCAAAAAATTGAAACAAAACAGGATAATTTGTGCACGTTTTCAAATTGACACCTTTAGTTGTTTCAGTCTTATTTCTTTTACTTATTTCTTTTACTTATTTCTTTTACTTATTTCTTTTACTTGAAAAATGGATGTGCTTTTTATGTTTTGTTAAAGAGTTATTGATTTATTTCCATATTGTTTTTGTTTAAAATAGTTGTTTGTTCCCCATACAAAGACAAGAGCAAATGTAAAGCTATCCTAGTTCCAACTGTCCACATGTTTAATGTTGTAACTGAAACTTGACAATAAACATTGCTGAAATGCTAAGGAAATTGTTCATTTCTCATGTTTTGATAGACAGAGTGACTTCAATCTTTCTGAGTTATAGCACAGACTTGAGATTTTGGCGACTGGACTGGATCTAGGGATCCTAGTAGAAGACAGACTGAGCAATAGCATGCAGTGTCAAGCTGCGGCTACCAAAGCCAGCTGAATATTAACATACATAAAAAAGGGAATTTACTCCAGAGATAAAACAATTCTTCTGACACTTTATAAAACTCTGGTTTGGCCTTAACCTTACGCTGCCTAGGGGTTTTTTCACTGTCAGGGCGGTAAGGATGTGGAACTCTCTTCCACAATTGGTGGTGTCGGCAAGAAGTATGGATAGTTTTAAAAGACTCTTGGACGTACATCTTAGCGACAACAATATACGTGGATATGGGAAATAATTTTTTCTACACACACACACACCTACTTAGGTTGAACTGGATAGATGGTTGTCTTTATTCAACCTTACCAACTATGCAACTATGTAACAGCTGGTTAAAATAATGAGGCAGGCCACAACTCTGTCCACCATGCCATTTCCAGGAATACTCTTGGAGCATGGTGCAGCACGGATGTGTCACTGGGCATGTACTGCCCCATCACCAACTGGGCTGACGCCACATGTGTGCCATCTGGCCACCCAAATATGGTGGCTGCCATGAATGCCCAGGGCAAAGGGATTCAGTGACACTGGAAGTGATGCAATCATGGGCAGCAGATTACTTTGAGTAACAGATCTCTGGTCGCAATCTAGAGGGGCTCCCTACAATAGCTGGGTCTTTTGGAAAAGCTGTGTCCTATTAGGCTCCTGCCTGGCTGCCAACACGCCAGTTTTGACAGTGGAGGACTACTTACCTGGCTGTAGATTACTTGCCCAGCTACCTCTGCCTCATCAGGTGTGGCTACTGTAAACTGCTGAGTGAGGTAAGTAGAGAAACCTATCGTTCCCTAACATTTTCAGAAACCCAGGGAGTTGTGGGAAAAGGAGATACAGTATATGGGGCATGTGCATGTATATGAGTATATTGAGTAAAAAGACAGACATTGTTACAATCGAAAAGCTCATTAAATATGCTTGTGTCAGGGCTGGGCTCAGCCCTTTCTTCTCAAAGCTGCTGCTCAGCTGTCGGCTAATTGCTAGGTCATGTCTCTCCACAGTAACTCACCTGTTGATGATATCCTGCTCGTCAGTCTTGCCTACTTAAGCTGTCCAGTCCAGATGATCTCTGCCTTCGTCTTGGTCACATCTCTAGAGACGCTTTCCTGTGTTCCTGTTAAAGACTTGTGTGGCTGACATTCCTTCTGGCTCCAGATCCTGCTTGCTGTTCTACTACGCTCATCTCTGGCTCCCTGACGTTTTGGCTTGTCTGACTATCCGTTCCGATTCCTGAACTCTGGCTGTGTTTTGACTATGTTTACTCTGTTTACTTTTATTATTATTAAACAAGTGTGATTTAACTGTAGCTCTGTCTCAGTCTTATTCATGGTTTCTGACAACTTGTAAATGCAGTTTGAGTACCCAAATGTGTCTTGCGATCAGCCTCCTGTACAGCAGGGCTAAAACTTGAAGCAGGAGGACCAATACTAGGAGAGAATCAGACTTTGATGTTGGGCACATGTTGCTAACTGAAGGTAGGGGGGTAGAGTGAGTAGAAATAACTCATTACTGTACTGCTGCTCCTTTGTCAACCAATGAGTAGGGTGCTGGGTGTGGTGTTAACTAGGGATGACTTTCCTGTTTGGGTGGAGGTAGAGTTCTGACTGACTTTGCATGTCTACCAGTTGCAAAAATGGCACTATTCCCTGCTGCAACCAAGCCCAATTACCATAGTGTAGTTCAAAAACTGTGAACTGTGGTCGTGTGGCTTAGTATGGTCTGTAATGGTAGTTTGTAAATGTATGTGCCAGCCCTAGTGTCTACTACTGTAGGTGAAAAAAAAAACACATTTTGGATTATAGTCTAAGCCCTTGTACACACGGTCCGACATTCTGACAACCAAATCCGTTGGATTTTGTCCGACGGATTTTGTCCGACAGATTTTGTCCAAAACTGTTGCATACACACGGTCGGACAAAGTTGTCGGAAAATCCGATTGTACATAACGTGATGATGTTATTTTGTTATGACGGGACTACGTTCAGGCTAGTAGCCTGAACGCTTTGGTCTAGGAATTTGATCTGAGAATGCGTGGCACTTTGTCCATTGGAGTAGGCTACACATGATCGGAGTATGTCCGATTGGAGCATTTTGTCGGAAAATTTTACGGACAAGTTGGAAAACTTGGTCCGTCGGATATTCCAACGGAAACAGTTCAATGGAGACCACACACAGTCGGATTATGCGACAAAACGGTCCGATAGGACACATTCCGTCGGAATCTCCGACCGTGTGTACAAGGGCTTAGGGTTGGTTTTTGGGGTCTGGTATTGAATTTATTTTTTAGAGCAGTTTCTTTTTTTTTCTATAGAATTTTGATAGGGTCCTTTAATTTTTTTCAGTGTTGGGCCAGAGATTGGCTCTGGCCCAACTTCAACTCTTCATCTTACCCTTTCCACGTCTTTTTCTATCTGCTTCAGATAAAAGTAGTCTCTGCAATGAATTCACCGCAAGATACTTTTTATTGGCGGCAGACGAGGGGCCCTCCCGTGCTTCCGGTGCCCTCAGCCACTTACCGGAGCTGCCTGCAGCAATGGAGACAATCGGATCCTTCTTCCTGCTTGACATGGAGCTGAGTGAGGGGGAAGATGGCCCCCACCCAGCTCCATACCATTGGTGGAAGCGCTGTCAAAATGTCACTTGCGGAAGTGACGTTTTTTCTTAAAGGGACATTTTTTTTTTCAAGTTACATTTTTTTTTATTGCATTTTAGTGTAAATATGAGATCTGAGGTCTTTTTGACCCCAGATCTCATATTTAGGAGGTCCTGTCATGCTTTTTTTCTATTACAATGGATGTTTACATTCCTTGTAATATGATTTTTTTTAAAGAACCGTTTAAAAATAAATAAAGTAAAATAAATAGGAAAAAATTATTTAACGTGCCCCATCCCGTCGAGCTTGCTTGCAGAAGCGAACACATACATGAGTATCACCCGCATATGAAAATGGTGTTCAAACCACACATGTGAGGTATCACCATGATCGTTAGAGCGAGAGCAATAATTTTAGCACACCTTCTCTGTAACTCAAAACATACAACCTGTAGAATTTTTTAAACGTCGCCTATGGAGATTTTCAAGGGTAAAAGTTTGTCACCATTCCACGAGCTGCACAATTTTGTAGCGTGACATGTTGGGTATCAATTTAATCAGCATAACATCATATTTCACAATATAGAAAAAAAATGGGCTAACTTTACTATTGTCTTATTTTTTAATTCAATAAAGTGTATTTTTTCCCAAAAAAGGTGCGCTTGTAAGACCACTGCACGAATACGGTGTGACAGAAAGTATTGAAACGACCACCATTTTATTTTCTAGGGTGTTAGAAAAAAACAATATATAATGTTTGGGGGTTCTAAGTAATTTTCTAGTAAAAAAAACAAAACAGATTTTAACTTGTAAACACCAAATCTCAGAAAGAGGCTTGGTCCTTAAGTGGTTTACTGTCTATGGAGTTACTGGAATACTTTGCGCTGCAAAACTGCATGCAGCCTGTCATCTTCATAATGCGGCCTATAAGCTGAAACACTGTCAATGGAATATGTACAATATATATGTATGTTGTGTGTAGCATAGTGCTTCTATGGGGATGTGGTTTAAGCAAAGAGGCTTATAAGTAATCATAGAAATACTATGTGTGCTGTCTGCAACAAAATATTTCTGTCAAAATTTGAAAAATATAACCTTTCATTTTTCTTCTTGATCTCCAAAGCTAAATAAGGGTGTGGTTTAGCTAAAAAGGCCCACAAAAAATGGTAGAAAAATACCTATGTATTCTTCACAATTTTCCTTCCTTTTTATTATGTAAAAAATATAGATAATTACAGCAGAACAGCTACATACATGATGCCAGTTTAAATTGCTGAAATACTGTTTATGAAGTCTGCACAATATTTTTGCCTTTATCTGTGATGTTTATAAACATAGATGTCATTTTTTTTGGATGAAAAGCTGCATGATGTGTTTCCCTTTCAAAATGCATCCTACTTACAGTATCTCACAAAAGTGAGTACACCCCTCACATTTTTGTAAATATTTTATTATATCTTTTCATGTGACAACACTGAAGAAATTACACTTTGCTACAATGTAAAGTAGTGAATGTACAGCTTGTATAACAGTGTAAATTTCCTCTCCCCTCAAAATAACTCACAGCCATTAATGTCTAAACCGCTAGCAACAAAAGTAAACAAGAGTACACCCCTAAGTGAAAATGTCCAAATTGGGCCCAAAGTGTCAATATTTTGTGTGGCCACCATTCTTTTCCAGCACTGCCTTAACCCTCTTGGGCATGGAGTTCATCAAAGCTTCACAGGTTGCCACTGGAGTCCTCTTCCACTCCTCCATGACAACACCACGAAGATGCTCCTCCACCTTCCATTTGATGAACCACAGGTGCTCAATAGGGTTTAGGTCAGAAGACATGCTTGGTCAGTCCTTTACTTTTTTTTAAGTTTTTTTTGCAAGGCCATGGTTGTCTTGGAGGTGTGTTTAGGGTCGTTATGTTGGAATACTGCCCTATGGCCCAGTCTCTGAAGGGAGAGGATCATGCTCTGCTTCAGTATGTCCCAGTACATGTTGGCATTCATGGTTCCCTCAATGAAATGTAGCTCCCCAGTGCCAGCAGCACTCATGCAGCCCCAGACCATGACACTACCACCACCATGTGTGGGTAAGACACACTTGTCTTTGTACTCCTCACCTGATTGCCGCCACACACGCTTGACACCATCTGAACCAAATAAGCTTATCTTGTTCTCATCAGACCACAGGACATGGTTCCAGTAATCCATGTCCTTAGTCTGCTTGTCTTCAGCAAACTGTTTGCGGGCTTTCTTGTGGATCATCTTTAGAAGAGGCTACCTTCTGGGAGAACAGCCATGCAGACCAATTTGGTGCAGTGTGCGGCATATGGTCTGAGTACTGACAGGCTGACCCCCAACCCCTTCAACCTCTGCAGCAATGCTGGCAGTACTCATATGTCTATTTCCCAAAGACAAGGCCTGTTCTGAGTGGAACCTGTCCTGTTAAACCACTGTATGGTCTTGGCCACAATGCCGTAGCTCAGTTTCAGGGTCTTGGCAATCTTCTTATAACCGAGGTCATCTTTATGTAGAGCAACAATTAATTTTTTCAGATCCTCAGCGAGTTCTTTGTCATGAGGTTCCATGTTGAACTTCCAGTGACCAGTACGAGAATGTGAAAGCGATAACACCAAAGTTAACACACCTGCTCCCCATTCACACCTGAGACCTTGTAACACTAAGGAGTCACATGGTACCAGGAAGGCAAAATGGCTAATTTGGCCCAATTTGGACATTTTCACTTAGGGTGTACTCACTTTTGTTGCCAACGGTTTAGACATCAATAGCTGTGTGTTGAGTTATTTTGAAGGGACAGCAAATTTATACTGTTGTACAAGCTGTACACTCACTTGTGCAGTTGCATTGTAGCAAAGTGTCCTTTCTTCAGTGTTGTTACATGAAAAGATATAATAAAATATTTACTGTGAAATGTGAGGGGTGTACTCACTTTTGTGAGATACTGTAACTGCTTCAGTGATGACGATTGTGTCTGTACAATATTTTGACCTTTATCCTACAAGAAAATGTAAATTGTACTGGAAGATATGGAAAAACACTTGCAGTAAGTATTCCAGTGATTAACTAATTAACCCAGTGTACCTAGCTGCTGTTCAGAAGAATGTACCCCCTGTACATAAATATAACTAAACTTCCAAACAGGCATGGACAGCGCTAGTTTATACTTCGTGTACACTCAAATGCCGGAGACACAAACCAGGGACAATATAATTGCACACCACTTAATTGAAAAGGTGCTTATTTAAAAGGAAAAGTGCACTCACAATATTGTGATGCCCTCCAGCACCTGGAATGGCCAGCTGACTGAAAAGTGAGGGGTAACACTGCTGCTTTGCTATGTCCTAGAGCCAGCATGCTTTCCACTGAACAGAAATGATGTCACAACCAGAAGTCCAGCCGCACTGCAGTTCACGGCATTTGGACTCAAACAAACATTAATTAATGTATACGTTCCTATAGGAAGTAATACTTTTTGTGTGCAATTATAGTAAAACAACTTCTAGATATTTTTAAATAATGCATAGACAGTTTACTGATGTGATGTTCACTGTAACCTGTTCATTGTAACATATAAAGGTATGGCTGTAATGACCATTCCACTCAATTACATCATACATTGAGAGTTAAGTGAATTGGATCATTAGAAGCAGAGATGCAAGTTGGCTGCCTGCTTTTTGAAGATGTTCGGATGTGACAAATTGTTCACACAGCAGAGCATTATCCTACACTATTCAGTCAAGTGGCCATTCTGAGAGCCAGAGAGGCACCTCAATATTGTGAGTGCAATAATGATAATACTTTCTTTTACATGGACAAGTGGTACACAATTATATCTTCCATGATCTGTCTCCAATGTTTCAGTGCACATGTTGATGAGTTGTTGGGCACTACAGAGCATAGGGCTTGATTTACTAAAACTGAAGCGTGTGAAATCTGGTGCAGCTCTGCATAGAAACCAAAAACACCTTCCAGTTTTCTGGTCAAAGCTTAATTGAACAAGCTGGAGTTAGAAGCAGATTGGCTATAATGCACAGCTGCACCAGATTTTGCACTCTCCGGTTGTAGTAAATCAACACCATAGTGTTGGTTATTTGAAGCAGGGGCACCTCACCAGTGCCTGTTCAAGAATTCTGGCTCTTGTCTCATAATACAATGTAATTTTTATTTCACTATAAAAACTGCCATCCACAATGAACATGATATAAGTAGATTACTAGGTCATATAGTAAACTACTTATATCATGTTCAGCATTTCTGTGCAATATTTCTGGCTCTTGTGTCTGACATAATATAATTCTGGCTCTTGTCTCATAATACACTGTCATTTTTATTTCAGTATTAAAAAAATCTGGCTCTTGTCTCATAATACACTGTACTTTTTTATAAAAACTCCACTGTGATCTAGTAAACCATGTTCAGCATTTCTGTGCAATATTTCTGGCTCTTGCATCTGATTTAATACACTATAAGTTTTGTTCCAGAATAAAAACAGCCTCATCTGAACCACTTACATTGTGATCTAGTAAAATACCTACATAATATTTAGCCAGCCCCTACAATATCTCTGGCATTTGTCTCTAAAATAATACACTTGTCTGGATAAAAATTTCTCTTAAATTACTGCTTAAGCAATCTACTTACATATCCGCTAGCCACTATGCTATATGTCTGGCTATTGTCTCTGAAGTATGACACTGTCATTTTTATTTCAACACAACTGTCTTGTCCCTGAAAATGAGGGGTTGTGGTTTTGAAATGTTTTTGTGCACTCTGTGTTAACATTTTATTAATTGTTTAGACAATACAGTGGGGTTTTGCACTGAAAGAAGATAAGCTATGCTGTGAAAAATATTTTTTGCGACCGTCTGGAAATTGTTACAAATTTGAGGGCTTTAGCTCTATTTATTTTTTTATTTTGAAGCATAAACCTTCCATAACCTTTTTAGATCTGTTGGGTCTGCTACTTTAAATGCTCAATTATGGCCTGTTAGTGCTAGATAAAAAAAGGTGCTGCAGCAAAGACTACCTAATAGACCTTTTTAAGCTAAGAACAATCAGATTGGGGTGCAGTTGTAGTAAGTAAACCAATTTATTATGCAATTTATATGACACTAGACTACAGTGTTGCTGATGCTATCAGGGAGAATTTGACTGTTCCATGACATTGCATGTCACTTAAAGAATTTGTGTTTTTCCCATGAAACCGTGAAGTCGGATAAAATGGAGGCCTCTGCCCCTTGCTGAATGGTAAAAATGTTTTTTGTATTTGTACAAGACCCCCATGGCAGTGCCCATTTGCCTACATTTTTGTCTCACAATCCCTTGCCTATTAACCTTAAAAAAAAAGGCAGAATTGGTTTTCAAGATTTGCCCCCCACCCCATCACAAATGGCTTCAATTTAATTCAGATTCAGAATATACAATAAATTGAATGGATGGCCCGCAAATGGAATTCAAGCACTATCATGGTGTTAACCAGACTGTGCTGCTGCTGCAATGGAGGTCGAAGGTCTGGTCTATTTTAATATATAATCTTAATTTCCACCTGTCTACATTTGCCCAGTATGCAAGCCTTCTAAAAATTTTAGGTTGAGCAATTTGGATATGCAAGTGTACCTAGATTTGCCTGCCTTCGACGAGTGAGATGCTGACCAAATTTATTGTAAGCAGTATTCTTATTGCAAGCCTACAAAAAATGGAAAATAAAATATCACTGATATCATCAAACACAGGTATCCTGAATTAATACGAAAAAGGATTTAACTACAAATTTTCTCTGTCTTGCTATATAATCAAGAAAACAGAAAGTGGTGGCTCTAAAACTGTGTTCAGCCCAGATCAATGGCAGACCAACGTACAACATGATTTAATGCATAATACAGTCTATTAAAGGTGGATATTGATTTATGTAAACAGAGAATATTGCCACAATGCAGTCATTATTTACAGCATGTTTGTAAACAATCACTGATTATTTATTCCAATGTATGTAAATATACAAATTATAGCATTACTCATATGAAAAGCTTGGACCGTGTCTGTAAGGACTGATTTATATCCTTAGGAATACTTAGAAGCTTTGTGTACAACCACTGGGTCCAGCTTTAGAACACAGAGGAAATAAAAGCAAGCCTTAAATACCCCACATGTCTTTCTTCTCAATTAGGCTTATCTAGAACTAAAAGAATGTATTCACAGTACTAAATAATTATATACTACACATATATAATGACCACTGATACTGGGTTGAAGAAAGGGATGGAACACTCTGACCTTAGGTGAACAAGGGACACCAAAACAGGCAAATATCTGACTTTACTTGGGACTGCAAGTGAAACACATAATCCAGGAGGTAGACTTGGGTGTCTCCAGTGGAAACAAACATAAAGTGTATGTGAACTCTAACCATGAACTTCTTTATCTGCTCCCTTTTGATCTGTTTAGTATACCATTGTACACATTTTGTTATATTTGTTTGAGAAGAGTACATCAATTCATGTTAATATTGTCAGCAATTCAAAGCTGCCCTGTGTCCTCTGAATAATTTCTGTGCTATGCCAAAGCTCCAAGTTGAGTGATTTTGAGGTGGAAGAACTTGACTGGCCTGCACAGAGTCCTGACCTCAACCCAGGCCAGTAGAACACCTTTGGGATGAATTAAAGCGGAAACTGTGAGCCAAGCCTTCTCATCAAACATCAGCCTGACCTCACAAATGTGCTTCTGGAACAGCTTTCGAACATTCCCATAGACACTTTCCTAAACCTTATGGACAGCCTTTCCAGAAGAGTTGAAGCTCCAAATTTCGAATTCTTCTCTTGGATTACATAATTAATGGCCTTTATGCTGTAGATATGAGGTGGTATCAAAAAGTTTCCAGACTAGCTCTGCTTACAATAAAGTACTTATTATAATTATCTATGTTTACACACTATCACCTTCAAAATAGTCCCCTTGCACAGCAATACAGCACTTCCAGCATTCCTGCTATTTCTGGAATGGGTCCTGGAAGTCTTATTTTTGAAGCTTGTCAGGCACCTTCTGTGATTTGTGCTGGATATTCGCAACAGAACGGTGACATTTGAGCTGGATCTTCAGCTTTGGGAAGGGCAAAGTCCACAGGAGTCAGATCTGAAATCTGAGGTCCATAAAGACATAGATGAGTGATTTTGGGGTGGAAGAACTTGACTGGCCTGCACAGAGTCCTTACCTCAACCCAACCTCAACCCAATAGAACACCGTTGAGATGAATTAAAGTGGTCAGTGCCTGACCTCACAAATGCGCTTTTGGAACAATGTTCAAACATTCCCATAGACACACTCCTAAACCTTGTGGACAGCCTTCCCAGACGAGTTGAAGCAGTTATAGCTGCAAAGGGTGGGCCAACTAAATATTGAACCGTATGGACTAAAACTGGGGTGTCATTAAACATCATGTTCGTGAAAAGCCAGGTGTCACAATACTTTTGACAATATAGTGTATATGGTATATATACCATTGATGTCATTATAATAAGAAATCCAATGTTAAGCACTTTATTTATGGTATCTACTGTATATAAATGATATATATATTGTAGATATACAGTATCACACAACTGTAAGTACAACCTCACATTTTTATAAATATTTTACTATATCTTTTCATGTGACAACACTGAAGAAATTACATTTTGCTACAATGTAAAATGAGTGTAAAGCTTGTATAACAGTGTAAATTTGCTGTTCCCTCAAAATAACTCCACACCCAGCCATTAATGTCTAAACCGCTGGCAACAAAAGTCAGTACACCCCTAAGTGAAAATGTGCAAATTCGACCCAAAGTGTCAATATTTTTTGTGACCACCATTATTTTCCAGCACTACCTTAACCCTCTTGGGCATGGAGTTCATCAGGGCTTTACGGGTTGCCACTGGAGTCCTCTTCCACTCCTCCATGAAGGCATCATGGAGACATGCTTGGACAGTCCATCACCTTTACCCTCAGCTTCTTTAGCGAGGCAGCGGTCATCTTGGAGGTGTGTTTGGGGTCATTATCATGTTGGAATACTGCCCTGTGGCTCAGTCTCCAAAGGGAAGGGATCATGCTCTGCTTCAGTATGTCACAGTACAGGTTGGCATTCATGGTTCCCTCAATGAACTGTAGCTCCCCAGTGTCGGCAGCACTCATGCAGCCACAGACCATAACACTCCCACCACCATGCTTGACTGTAGGCAAGACACACTTGTCTTTGTACTCCTCACCTGGTTGCCGCCACACAAGCTTGACATCATCTGAACCAAATAAGTTTACCTTGTATCATCTGACCACAGGACATGGTTTCAGTAATCCGTGTCCTTATGCCCTGTACACACAGTCGGACATTCCGACAACAAAATCCATCAGTTTTTTTCAGACTGATTTTGTCTTAAACTTGTCTTGCATACACACGGTCGGATAAAGTTGTCAGAAAATCCGATCGTTCGGGAACGTGATTACGTTCTTTCGTTACGACGGGACTATGTTGAGGCTAGTAGCCAATAGCTTTGGTCTCGTAATTTGATCTGAGCATGCGTGGCACTTTGTCCGATCCGAATTCAAATTTCCGACAGAAAAAGTCCAATAGAGCCCACATACGACTGGATTTTCCGAAAAATATAATCCGATCGGACCTTTTGCGTTGGACTTTACGACCGTGTGTACAAGGCATAAGTCTGCTTTTCTTAAGCAAACTGTGGGCTTTCTTGTGCATCATCTTTAGAAGAGGCTTTCTGCTGGGATAACAGCCATATAGAACAATTTGATGCAGTGTGCGGCGTATAGTATGAGCACTGACAGGCTGACCCCCCACCCCTTCAACCTCTGCAGCAATGCTGGCAGCACTCATATGTCTATTTCCCAAAGACAACCTCTGGATATGACGCTGAGCACGTGCACTAAGCTTCTTTAGTCGACCATGCCGAAGCCTGTTCTGAGTGGAACCTATCCTGTTAAACCGCTGTATGGTCTTAGCCACCGTACTGCAGCCCAGTTTCAGATTCTTGGCAATCTTCTTATAGCCTAGGCCATATTTATATAGAGCAATAATTCTTTTTTTCTTTTATCCTCAGAGAGTTCTTTGCCATGAGGTGCCTTGTTAAATTTCCAGTGATCAGTATGAGAGAGTGAGAGCGAAAACACCAAATTTAACACACCTGAGACCTTGTAACACTAATGAGTCACATGACACGGGGGAAGAAAAATGGCTAATTGGGCCCAATTTGGACATTTTCACTAAGCGGTGTACTAACTTTTGTTGCCAGCAGTTTAGACATTAATAGCTGTGTGTTGAGTTATTTTGAGGGGACAGAAAATTGGCACTGTTATACAAGATGTACACTCACTACTTTACATTGTAGCAAAGTGCTATTTCTTCAGTGTTATCACATGAAAAGTATAATAAAATATTTACAAAAATGTGAGGGGTGTACTCACTTTTGTGAGACTGTATGTATATATATATATATATATATATATATATATATATATATATATATATATATATATACACACACTATTGATATGTACAGAACACACATTCAATCAATGCTTGATGCATTCATACTAAATGTGTTTGCATGACTTAGCTGTCTTTTAACACTGTTTCTGAGACTTGTAAAGTTGTTTGCTGTAGGGAGTTGTAATCAATGCTATTAAAAGGAGAGATTTTATTACACATTATGGGTCTAATAAAGAGTTTGCTTAAGGGGAGTGGATGATTGTTGCAATGGGTGTAATTAGTGATAGGCAGAAAGATTGGAAAAAACTATTAGGGCTTACTTTAAATCTCAGTTTTTGTGTTGCATTATTTGTCTTCAAACCCCAAAAGGGTAACAAACATCCACACATTACATGCACTTGAAATAGTGAATCAATCCTGTTCAAATTAATTGGTTACCAAAAAAAGTGTTTTCATAAATCTCTTTTAAAAACAATGTTTTGCAATGTATTATTATTAAAGGAGCTTTCGACCCATCTTAGCCATGTGCATTTTAATGCGCTGGTTACAGGTAGTCAACCATTAAATTTTTGGAACAAACTCTTATTTTCTTTTTACTTGAGGGTCAGGCTCCTGTTCACCACTGTTGCTTTACTGCCTCTGCTAGCACAATCAGCAGCACCATAAGCCACTGTTGGTTACTTGATATGATGGCATTTTTTTCTGGGACCAGAGTCGAGGTGCTAGACCAAATCCATAGCCAGTGACTGGATAGGAAGAATGATGGCAATTTGAACTTCTCTGTTGCCTTCCTTAACTAATGCACAAACTGATGATCCATACACTTGCAACAATTTGTAGTTTAGGAGGAGTTCTTATCTTCACCCTCAAATCATTTTGGTGAGAATACACTTCACAGAAAATAGTATCATCACAAGGGAAAGATTTCATATAAAAATTAATCAGGGCTCGATAAGTTGACAATTTCAGACACCTATCTCTGATACCAATTTATCACTGCTTAATAAACGGACATCTCTGTGGGGTTGATTTACTACAGGGAAATCCACTCTGTACTACAAGTGCACTTGTAAGTGCAGTTGCTGTAGATCCGAGGGGAAGCTCTTCTGATTTTATAATCCAATCATTTGCAAGCAAAAATGCTGTTTTTTACTTTCCTTGCATGTCCCCCTCAGATCTACAGCGACTGCACTTCCAAGTCACTTGTAGTGCAAACTGGATTTGTCTTTCATATATAACCCCCAATGTTTCAGTGAATTTCTGGTACTATAATCTCGTAAAGTCTCACGAAATTCCAGTATCATGGGCCATTCTCCACTGTTCGAAAGCGTTTGTAGATCTCTTCACTCCTCCAGAGGAGAAGCGTTCTACACCGCTTCATAAACTGGCATCCAGAGGAGAACGAACTCCTCTGTGAATGCCAGAGAATGAAGCAGTGAAAAATTTTAACTGCTTCATAAACGGACACCCTATTCCTATCACAAAAAATTTAAATATCCCTTGTGATAGAAATAAAGATTGTAAGCTCTATTGAGCATGGCCCTCTGATCCCTTCTGTATTGAATTGTATTGTAACTGTACTGTCTGCCCACATGTTGTAAAGCGTTGCACAAACTGTTGGCACTATATAAACCCTGCATAATGATGATCATGACTGGTCCTCTTTATGAAGACTTCTGGGGTCTATAAAACCCCAGATCTCTCCTCTACCCTTGAAAGCATGAGATAAAAAAAAAAACTGATCCATGCTTTCCAGACAAAGTGCCAGTGTTTACATCTACCCCAACAGGAAGTCTTTATTATTATTATTAATATTAATATACAGGATTTAAATAGTGCCAACAGTTTATGCAGTGCTTTACAACATAAGGGAAGACAGTACAATTACAACACAATTCATTGACAGTAGGAATCAGAGGGCCCTGCTCATTCGAGCCTACAAGCTAAGAAGGATGGTCAAGAGATAAAAGAAGTAACAACTGTGGGGGATGGGCTTATGGAGAAGATAAATGTGCATTTGTTAGGTGACGGCCATTTAGGCTTCTCTGAAGCGATATGTTTTCAGGGATCATCTGAAAGTGAGTAGGAGATAGTCGGACAGATTAGGGTAGAGTTCCAGAGGATGGAAGAAGTCGTAGAGGCGAGCATGGCAGGAGGTGACAAGGTAGCTAGAGAGCAGGAAGTCTTGGGAGGAACAAAGAGAACAATTAGGTTGGTGACATAGGTGGGGGCAGATTGTGGATGGCTTTGTAAGTTGTTACTATCTTGAATTTAGTTAGTTGGGTGATTGGAAGCCAGTGGAGGGATTGGCAGAGCAGGGTAGCAGATGCTGAGTGGTTGTAAGGTGGATGAGCCTGGCAGCAGCATTCATAAATGACTGAAGGGGGGATAACCTATTTATAGTTAAGCCAATGAGGAGGGAGTTGCAGTAGTCTAGGCGAGAGATGACCAGGGACTGAATTATAAGCCTTGTGGTGTCATTGGTTAGAAAGGGGTGTATCTTGGAGATGTTGCGGAGGTTGAGGCGGCAAGTGAAGGACAGTAAAAGGATATTTTAGAGTCCAGGATTACACCTAGGACTTTGGCATGGGGGGGACAGGTTGATAGTTGAGCCGTTGATTTTGACAGAGAAATCAGGAGAAGAGGCACGAAGGGAGGAAGTGATGACATTGCTTGTCACTTCTGTTCTCCTAAACTATAGAGGTGATCAGAAATGATCCGGTCTCCAAACACCTCTATTGTAAGTTGACGCAACTGCCGGATTGGAGGCACCAGAGGGTAGTGGGAGCCCCTAGAATTTCTTTTACTTTGTAGAGCATCGCCGGCTGAAGAAAACATTACTGGGGTTATGGCTGATATCTGCAGCCATACAGTAATCCTGATATAACCCCTTGAATTCAAGCACGTACAAATACGTGATTTGGCAGCAAGTAGATATAGAACATGGGTCTTGGGGCATAGGACTCCTTCTCCAGGATACAGTCTTGCAGCTGTGAGCACTGCTTGAACTTTCTACCTGAGTGTCAGTAGTAGAGGTTCCAAATCCAGCCCCATCCTGGCACTCAGGGCAGAACAGGCCTGAAATGAGCAATGCTGCAGGCCGCATCTCCTTGGCAACCTCTAAAATGCATTCTCCAGGGTAGGAACTGCAGGGTCCATCCACTGGCTGAGGCTGACCGATAGGTTGTATAACTGGAGCTCAGTCTCCTGAATATTTATGAGACACACTGTTCTCTTGCCAGGGAGGCCCAGTATAGGAGGACTATACCCCTTTATTAACACCCTCCAAGGACATTTGTTTGCTGAAGACTGACCCCTTAAAAGGGGGACTGTTCCTGGCAAACAAGAACAAATCAAAATTATACTAAAATAGAGCTCAAGGGTTAAGAGAAAAAATTATTTATTTTTTTACCTATCTTTCTATTGCATTCCAGATGTCTCCACCATAGCATCTTCTTCTTTCAAAAGAAACCTGGAATCTGGCTGCTGACCTGGGGCTCCAGTTTTTGTACATCCCTTTGTAAGTTCTTTTAATGTTTTCATTGCATCTCACACAAATTTGGAGCTGTATTAATTAAAATAACTAACCACATAACCACAAATCGCAATCACTTGCATGTTACTAGGAGATTCAAATCCTGCATGTCAATATCAGAAACCCCAAGAGGTATTAAGTAAAAGAACTTAATCATTTCATTATGTACTCAGTTCCATATGTCTCTCGTGACTACTCTTAGTGAAGTGTCACTGCTATATCCCCTGTCTTCCAGTAATTATCGGTAAGATTGATTAGCAAACTTTGCAAACTATAGGATTCCAAGTTAGGCTTTGCACCACATAGTCATAGACTTTTCAAAGTAAATCAGGCAAATAAAAAGAAAGTCGTATAAAATTAAAGCAAGCCCTCCCTAACAGTAGAAATGGGGGGGAATAATAGATAGCACACAGTGTTTAAATAATTGTTTATGATGCAAATATGTTTAAAAGAACAGCGCTGCTTCCCCTGGGAAAAGGAGCTTAAAATTGAAGTCTAATGATAACAAATGATTGTTAATGAGTTGTCTAAACATAATAGATGGTAAGAATTAAAAGCCCAGAATATGCAGTGTTTCATTAAGACACAATAATGAAACAACACGGGGTTCATAACAGGGAATAAACAGGCCCCCCCTGCTGAGAAAAGGAGAATATAGGGAATTTTGGAGCAATATCAATTCATTAGTGTTAGTTCAATATTAAATTTCACTTATCTGTGAAATGGGCACTAAACTAGCTAGTACAATACATACTGGTCATATATACATGTTTGAATCCTTGAAGTACTCCTGTTTGTTTAATTCTAACCTAGACCGCAATGCTGAACATAGGGCAAGAACCACTTTAAAAAATTATTAATGAACACTTAAAAAAAAAAAAAAATATTGAAAACAGAAAAAATATTTTTATTGGTTTGCTTTGATTCAGTTTAGTAGTGGAATCCAATGTTTCAGTTCACACTCTCAATAGCCTAAGCAGTGGATTCGTGACAGTGGACAGATATGGAAACTAAAACCAACTGGATCATTTTTATTTAAAAAATTGATATATTGTAGCTTACAAATCACTGGGTGATGTGGCTGCTTTAGTTTTCTTTTTTGTCAAGCAGTAAATACTTTATCTTCATTTGGTGATCGGCCAGTAGTACAGCTCCTGTCTTAGGGTAAATGCATTTACTAGACATGTGCACTAGTTTTCGTCTGAATGCATTTTTGTCCAAATTTCAGGTATTTTCGTTATTGTTTCGACAAACGATAACGAAAGCACAGAAGCCGGAAAACAAAAGATCCGACATAAATAAATGCTTTATTTTCGTTTTCATTGTGACACAGTTCAATATAGAATAGGAGATTCGACGTGACTCTGACAATAACAATCTGTGTCCATTGAACTTGTATCATTAACCGGTTCCCGACCAGCGCACGCCGATGTACGTCGACAGAATGGCACGGGCAGGCATATTGGCGTACAGGTACGTCCAATCTTCAATGCCGCCCCGTCAATGGGAGTGCGCGGCGGCGGCGGGCTCCCGCGCTGATCGGGACTCCCGTGAGTCCGGTCGCGGGACCCGTGGACTCGATCGCCGCGGGCATACCCGTGATCATCTCACGGGACGGCTGAATGGAGGAAATGCCGTGTAAACAGCATTTCTCCATTCTGCCTAGCAACTAGTGATGCTGATCTCTGCTCCATGTGATTGGAGCAGAGATCAGTGTTCACTAAATGAAAGCCCAACCCCCCCACAGTTAGTAACACACCCCTAGGAACACTTAACCCCTACACTGCCACCCACTGGTTAACCCCTTCACTGCCAGTGTCATTTACACAGGAATCACTGCATTTATATAGCAGTGATTACTGTATAAATGACAATGGTCCCAAAAATGTGTCAAAAATGTCCGATGGGTCCCCCACAATGTCGCAGTCACAATAAAAATCGCTGATCGCCACCATTACTAGTAAAAAAATTATTAATAAAAATGCTATAAAACTATCCCTATTTTGTAAATGCTATAACTTTTGCGCAAACCAATCAATAATCGCTTATTGCGATTTTTTTTACCAAAAATATGTAGAAGAATACGTATCGGCCTAAACTGAGGGGAAAAAAATGTTTTTTTATATATTTTTGGGGGATATTTATTATATCAAAAAGTAAAAAATAATGCGTTTTTTTCAAAATTGTCGCTTTATTTTTGTTTATAGTGCAAAAAATAAAAACCGCAGGGGTGGTCAAATACCACCAAAAGAAAGCTCTATTTGTGGGAAAAAAAGGACGTCAATTTTGTTTGGGAGCCACGTCGCGCGACCGCGCAATTGTCAGTTAAAGCGAAGCAGTGCCGAATCGCAAAAAGTGGTCTGGTCTTTGACCAGCAAAATGGTCCGGTCTATAAGTAGTTAACAGTCCATTCACAGAGGGGCAACACGACTTCCAGCGTGACTTTGGGAGGCAACTTGGACACGACTTGAGTGTGAATCACAGCGTGACTTGGAGCGATTTACAACACGACTTTAAGTCGCCCCCAGGCCAGGCGCCCTTAATGGCATGGGTTCTCCTTCAAGAGCATACCAGGCCCTTCAGGTCTGGTATGGATATTAAGGGGAACCCCGCGCCAAAAAAAAAAGGCGTGGGGGGTCCCCCTCAAAATCCATAACAGGCCCTTCAGGTCTGGCATGGATTTTAAGGGGACTCAGCGCAAAAAAAATGGTGTGGCGGTCCCCCTCAAAATCCATACCAGACCCTTATCAGAATGTGTGAGATGACATCATTAAGGGAGCTAGGGGAGAGGTGGAATCTTTATGGGTAGAGCTCTAAAGGGATGAAACTAAGGGGTAAATAATACTGGGAGTATGCTATAGGCCCTAACCTGAGAGAGGAGGGGGAGATGGACCTCCTATCACAATTTGGATTAGCAGCAAGGATGGGAAGTGTCATCATAATGGGGGATTTTAATTATCCAGACCTAGACTGGGTGGAAGGAACTGCGCATTCATCTAAGGCTCGCCAGTTCCTAAATGTCTTGCAGGACAATTTCATGGGTCAAATGGTAGACACACCATCTAGAAGCAATGTGTTACTAGACCTACTGATTACCAACAATACAAACCTGATCATGGATGTGGAAATAGGGGGCAATTTAGGAAACTGCGATCACAGGTCAATTAGCTTCAGTATAAATCACACAAATAGGAAACATAAGGGGAATACAAGGACATTGAATTTCAAAAGAGCCAACTTCCCTAAACTACAAAACTTGCTAGAAGCTATAAAATGGGATAAAATCTTAGGAACAAAGAACTTAGAGGAGAGATAGGTTTGCTTTTAGACCATATTAATCCCATTGGGAAATCAATTTAAAAGAGTCCTGGATAGCTTAACTCCAATGTGAAAATGCATATAAAAGCAAAGGAGAAGGCCTTCAAAAAATACAAGGCTGAGGGATCATCAGCATTCAGACAGTACAAAGAATTCAACAAGAAATGTAAGGGTGCAATTAGGGTGGCTAAGATAGAACACAAAAGACACATAGCGGAGGAGAGCAAAAAAAAATCCCAAGAAATTACTTAACTTGTTCCCGACCAGGCGCTGCAGTTGTACTGCGGAAGAATGACACAGGCAGGCAAATCTTTGTTATGTGGCCACTAGAGGTGTGAGCACGCCCGCAGCTCGCCCCTGGAGCTCCCATGATTGCTCGTAACACGGCGAGAACTGGGGAAAAGTGACAGATCGTATGTTCATGAACAGCGATCTGTCATCTCCCCTAGTCAGTTCCATCCCCCCTTCAGTTAGAACACACACTAGGGAACACAGTTAACCCCTTGATCGCCCCTTAGTGGTAACCCCTTCACTGCCAGTGACATTTTTGCAGTAATCAATGCATTTTTATAGCACTGATCGCTGTATTAATGCCAGTGGTCCCAAAAATTTGTCAAAATTGTTCGATGTGTCTGCCATAATGTCGCAGTCATGATAAAATCGCAGATTGCCACCATTACTAGTAAAAAAAAAAAATTATAATAAAAATGCTATAAATATATACCACCAAAAGAAAACTCTATTGGTGGGGAAAAAAAAGGACATAAATTTTGTTTGAGTACCACGTTGCATGACTGTGCAATTGTCAGTTAAAGCGATGCAGTGCAGGATCACAAAAAGTGCTCTGGTCAGGAAAGGGGTAAAATATTCTGGGGCTGAAGCGGTTAAATATATAAACAGTAAAAAAGGGAGGACAGACCATATTGGCCTGGTAAGAACGAGGAAGGAAATCTGGTTACAAAGGATGGGGTGATTGCGAAGGTATTGAATTTATTCTTCTCCTCAGAATTCACAAGGGAATCGGGGGCTTCAGTAACCAAAACTGCAGTGTTTATCCACATGACACATCACAGGAAGCATGCTCATGGCTAACAGAGGACAGCATTAGAAATAGACTTGGAAAACTTAACATTAATAAGTCCTGGGACCAGATGGCTTGCACTCGAGGGTCTTTAGGGAACTTAGTCAAGTAATTGCCAGACCATTGTTCCTAATTTTTAATTGACAGTCTACTGAACCATCTGATTGGAGAAAAGCCAATGTAGCACCAATATTTAAAAAAGGAACAAAATACATCCCTGGGAATTACAGACCAGTTAGCCTAACATCAATAGTATGCAAGCTTTTGGAGGGATGATAAGGGACTATATACAAGATTTTATTAATGACAACGGTATCATTAGCAGTAATCAGCATGGATACATGAAGGTTCGTTCTTGCCAAACCAATCTATTAACCTTCTATGAGGAGGTAAGCTGTCATCTAGATAAAGGAAGGCCCATAGACATGGTGTATCTGGATTTTTCAAAAGCATTTGACACAGTTCCCCATAAACTTTTACTGTACAAAGTAAGGTCCGTTGTCATGGACCATAGGGTGAGTACATGGATTGAAAACTGGTTACAAGGGCGAGTTCAGAGGGTGATGATAAATGGGGAGTACTCGGAAAGTGGGGTCCCCCAGAGTTCTGTCCTGGGACCAGTTCTTTTTAATTTGTTCAAAAATGACCTGGAGGATGGGGTAAACAGTTCAATCTCTGTATTTGCGGATGATACTAAGCTAAGCAGGGCAATAACTTCTTTGCAGGATGTGGAAACCTTGCAAGAAGATCTGAACAAATTAATGGGGTGGACAACTACATAGCAAATGAGGTTTAATGTAGAAATTTTTTAAATAATGCATTTGGGTGGCAAAAATATGAATGCAATCTACTCACGGGGGGGTGGAGAACCTCTGGGGGAATCAAGGATGGAAAAGGACCTAGGGGTCCTGATAGATGATAGGCTCAGCAATGGCATGCAATTCCAAGCTTCTGCTAACAAAGCAAACTGAATATTGGCATGCATTAAAAAAGGGGATTAACTCCAGAAATTAAGTGATAATTCTTCCACTCTACAAGACTCTGGTCCGGCCTCACCTGGAGTATGCTGCCCAGTTCTGGGCACCGGTCCTCAGGAAGGATGTACTGGAAATGGAGCGAGTACAAAGAAGGGCAACAAAGCTAATAAGGAACTGGAGGATATTAGTTATGAGGAAAGGTTGTGAGCACTGAACGTATTATCTCTGGAGAAGAGATGCTTGAGAGGGGATATGATTTTAATATACAAATACCATACTGGTATATTAAACTCCCTTCCGCGGAAAAGTTTGGTAAATCATGTGGTCACTCATTAAAATTAGAAGAAAAGAGGTTTAACCTTAAACTACGTAGCGGGTTCTTTATTGTAAGAGCGGCAAGGATGTGGAATTTCCTTCCACAGGTGGTGGTTTGAGCAGGGGGGGTGGGCATCGATAGTTTAAAAAAACTATTAGATAAGCACCTGAACGACCGCAACATACAGGGATATACAATGTAATACTGACATATAATCACACACATAGGTTGGACTTGATGGACTTGTGTCTTTTTCAACCTCACCTACTAGGTAACTATGTAACTAAAAGCTGACCATTGTATACACCTCTGTCATTGATAAATGGTTTGTCTCAACATTTTATTTGCCACATTTGCTGGATAGCTTGGTCTATTAAATGGAGTTGGAAAAACAATAGACTTACTGGACAGATCACTATGTTGCTGGGGGGGGGGGGGGGTTCAAAATCACACTTTCATTTTCCATTTTTAAATCTACAGTTTTCATTAAAACCATATCTAGTAATTCTGCTATGAAGGTCCCTGGGTTTCTATAGTAAACATCTTCTAGACCTCATGCCTAAGACGTTATTCTTCACCTTAATAATAGGATTTCACCCACAGTCAGAGGTTTATGTGAAGAAGGACTGTTTTGCCCATAAAACTCCTATTTCGATTTTTTTATTTTTTTAAATCGCCATGCTATGTTTAGCTATGCCCCAGCAGCCACAATTCAAATATAGACAATCCCATAGTGATATTAAAGACAAAATGCAGACATGTAGAGTAAGAGGTAACGCAGGGCATACCCTGTCAAACTTTAGAGTGGACAGGGCCAGCATTGGGAGTGGTAGGAAAGTGATGTGGAAGAAATGGGCCAAGTTCATGTCATGCCGAAAATGAAGGCTGCTTGTCAGAATGCCCAGGTCTCTCTGTAGCCTGACAAGTGACAGCCCAATGATCCCCTGATAATAATTATGAGGAGAGTATGAAATATAATGGGTGTGTATGCAAAGTGTTTAAGGGTGCATGAGAATATTGGGGTGAATGCTGGAGTGTCCCCACCATGCACTGATGTACATGGCACACTCAAGACTGTCTGTACACTGTGCAGTATGTTACATTCTCCAAATGGCTCCACTTAAACACAATGGGGTTGATTTACTAACACTGGAGAGTGCAAAATCTGGTGCAGCCATGCATGGTAGCCAATCAGCTTCTAACTTCAGCTTGTTCAATTAAGCTTTGACAATAGAACCTGAAAGCTGATTGGTTTCTATGCAGAGCTGGACAAGATTTTGCACTCTCCAGTTTTAGTAAATAAATCCCTGTGCTATATGTTGCATACTTGTATACTTATACTAACAGTATTGCCATAATAATAGATATATGTTTTTTGTATCGCCGCACTCAAAGACACAAGCATACTTTTGATTTTACTTTTAAGCAAAACTCTAACCTTAAAACCTCCATGGTCTCAGGCAACAACCAAGTCATAAAGTATTCAAGATGAAAAGGAATTTCCTAGAAAATACAGAAGCAGAAAAAGAAAATTACCTTTAATTTTAAATGAATTTCTGTCCACATTTAGATTCCTTTCCCACTCTTTCTATCTCTTTTCCTTCTTCACATTTCTTTCTCCCTTCCCCTCTCTCTTGCTAAATGCACATCAATTTTTTTTTTTCAAACCATCAGAACCATTCCAATAAACTGGTAATTGAGACTATTTTTGCTGATGTTAACTGAATTTTTGGATTATCAGGTGCCACGTCAAAAGTATTCTGCTATAAAATCATAAATAACATCCAAGGTTTTATTTAGCCTGGGGTATAAGACTTGATATGATATACTAAAACTTAGATCTACAACACAAGTTTTTACATCATCACTGCAGTATGAGAATTGTAAAAAAAAAAAAAAAAAAAGGGGGGTTATTTATCTTTTAGCAGCTCCAATGGCTAAAAAATAAAATAATATCTATGCAACATTTTGCTGTTTGGATTCCGTTAATGGACTTCTACCCTATAAAACCTAGAATGTGCTGATGTGAAGAAAACAGCTGACGTTGATGAATCTCATCGTATTTTTTTTTTTTTTTTAGGCTCCTGGACAAGAGATGGAAAGAGAGACAAAAGGGAAGCAGACATTAACTCCTTTGTCATTATTTCCTGTATTTTAGTAGTCCAGGAGGTTTGCACATGGGACCGGCAAGCAGCAGTCTGTCTCATGTTGTCAGCTGTCACATGAGAGTCTGATTCTGAGGATGTAACTGAGTGATGATATAGTGACAGGCTTAGCGCTGTTACACCAACGCCTACAGCATGCCCATGTTAGCATTGCCAAACAGAGAAAGGGGATAGCTATTAATCAAAGACATTTCACCATGATGGATGTATCACACGCATTCACAAAAAAAATTAAATCAGAGGGTCGGTGTCATCAAAAGCACTATTATAGGCAATGCACCAAATACAAGACCTTCATTAATGATGAATATTCATTCGTATAAAGCAGCAACGATTCTACATAGAGTTTTCCAAAAGCTCAAAACAAATACATTGCAGATCATTTTTGCCTTCAAAACACCTACATCATTTTGAAGTCAATACACTTTGGAACAATAGGCCACATTTGTATAGTTGTAGTAAAAATTCTACGTGATATTTTTGTTGTTAGATAGAAATGTTAGGCAATAAAGCCATTTTTCCTTTATGCGGAAGGTCCGACAGAAAAAGTCAGACGGAAGCTTTTCATCGTATACTCCGATCATGTGCATGCCTCACGGACTTTTTTTTTTTTTTTACGAAAATTCTGACGGACCTAGAAATAGAACATGTTTTAAATATTTCCGACAGAACCAATTCCTATTGGGAAAACCGCTGGTCTGTATGCCATTCCGATGGCTCAAAACTACGCATGCTCTGAAGCAAGTACGAGACGGAGGCTATTGGCTACTGGCTATTGAACTTCCTTTTTCTAGTCCTGTCGTACGTGTTGTACGTCACCTTCAGAGTTTATTCTGATAGGAAACCTGGTCGTGTGTACGCGGCATTACTTTCTAATGCCCTGTACACACGATAGGATTTTCCGACAACAAAATCCATGTTTTTTTTCCGAAGGATGTTGGCTCAAACTTGTCTTGCATACACACGGTCACACAAAGTTGGTCGGAAATTACGAACGTCAAGAACACGGTGACGTAAAACACGTATGACGAGCTGAGAAAAATGAAGTTCAATAGCCAGTGCTGCTCTTCTGCTTGATTCCGAGCATGCATGGCACTTCTTCAGAATTGTGTACACACGGACTTTCCAACAGCGGATTTTGTTGTCGGAAAATTTGAGAACCAGCTCTCAAATTTTGTGACGGAAATTCCGATGGAAAATATCCGATGGAGCCTATACACAGTCGAAATTTCCTCCAACAAACTCTGATCGCACATCGTGTATATGGGGCATTAGTGTTGTGGGTTGACATCATAGAGAAATAGATCTTTAACCGTGAGTACCTGAACATATCCTATAGGGCTGACTACTAAAGGATGGAGCTTTTGGGTGCTGACATAACCATGCATGGCGCTAAAGTATTGGAAGTGCTATTACTACTTTTGGAATGGTTTTTAATAAAATGGCTCTGGATTATCTGTACTATTGAGGTATCTTATTTTGCTGTGCTTTTTTTTATTGGAGGTTGAAAAGTTCACAGAGGTCTATCTCTAATCCTGTATGGGGTTGGTACCATACTCAGGTGAATATTGACCTCTAGACTCTAAGGTCCACCCTTCTGGTCAGACTTTGCTTTGTATTTAGTAGTGGTAGATGATCTGGCCCCAACAGAAGCCTCACTTTTGTTGCTGGATGTTGGAATTCACAGCAAGATAATCAATGAATAAACATAGGATGTTATATTATGCTTAAAACTCAGTGGCGGAAGCGTTATTAGTATTTGTGTTTTTTTTTTTTCAGTTTCATTGTATGTGTATAACATACATTATGTATTAAAATATGCTCTAAAGGCAGAAGGTTTTTTTGTCTTAATGGAAGTTGAATTATAACAGAAAAAAGGGAAATGGGAGGAGACTGAGAGCAATAGAAAGTACTTTTCTGAGCTACGAATATGTACTTGAACTTAATTTGTTCAAACCAGAGTTCAGCATCACTTTTTATACATGTATATTTGTGGATAAAGTTTTTGGAAGTGAGAGCAAGCAGGCTAAGCCCAAAGTCCAGTAAAGTTCACATTTAAGCAGGCCACACATGTGGCAATTTTAATACAATTTTAATCACTTTAATGCCACCAGAACTTGCAAATATTATCACAATAATCACCACCAGAGACTAGCAATCATGAGTTTGATTGATGACCACCAGAATTTGATTTGTAGAGTAAAAAATGGGCAATAAATTGACAGCTTCAATACTTTTTATTAATAGATTACATTTAAATGGGAGTGAAGCGGATGATCGGGGAATATTGATCCCATCTCCTTGCACAGTTGATCGAAACTACCATTTTATGTCTTAAAATGATTTGTGATTTCAACAAAAATGGAACTGAAAGTTCGATTGCTCTATCAAATTGCCAGGTAAATGACCAGTATAGGGTTATTTTATATCTGGATGACAGATAGGCAGTTGTATATTTGTCTGGAAGAATTGATGAAAATCAGACAAAATTAAAGTTAAACTAAAGGCATGAATATTAACCTAACCTTATCTCAATGGTCCAATGCCAGCGAGATCCCTCACTCATGTTCACATCTTTTCCAGGGGTTCTTCTGTTGGCTCTTTTAATTGGCAGTGTGGGGTGACATTACTGACCCATGCACAGCTTTGTGTACATTTCATAGACAATTGTGAATGGGTAGGTAAGTGTACTTTATTGCCTGCTCAAAATGTTTATCTTTTTACATTCAGTTTTATTTCAAGAGTGCAAGCTGACAACTGCCCTTATAGTAAAGCCAATTAATGTGGTACATTATAAATGATAGTGTTTTATTCCTGCGCTACCACTGGTGATCTATCAAATGTCAGGGGCTGCTGCTACTACCTGAATGGATCACACCGTATCCACTTAATATGAAACTAAAGATATGTTGGTTTTGCGCTGTCCCTATATTAAATAACCCTCCGAGGGTGATAAGTATAATGCCTATTTACATAAATCAATAGTGTAATATAAAAATATATATCTATAAATGTCTACTGAATAGTATCAAAAAGTGCAAAGTGCTACATTAAATAAAATAAAATAAACACACCACAAAGGTGATAGAATCCAAATAAATGAAAATCAAGTGAACAAAGGAAAGTAACTAAAAACAGTCTCTTAGAAAATTACTATTTTGATAAAGTGCAGAAAAAAAAAAAAAAGTAAACGCACTACAGAGTCAATTGAAAACCTCCACAGAAACACAACTGATATTGATTACTGTTTTGAGGGTCTTTTCTCTCACCATATCTATAATCTCGGGCTGGGCTTCTTTCTCTTAACGTGTATTCATAGGGTGGTACCCTATTTTCTCTGTACTCCTGCGGAGGTCTTCTATATTCTGTTTGTTCCTGTGGCGGTCTGAAATCCCTCCGATCTTGTGGTGGTCCTCTGTATTCTTTATATTCATTTGGTGGTTTTCGCCAAAAGTTACCATTTTGGGGTCTTCTATTCTGTTTCCCATAATATGGTTTCTTCCAATTATTCCGTGGTGTTCTATCATTATAGGGTCTTCTATCCAATCGATAGGGTGTCTGTTGGTAGTAATTTCCATATCTTTCTTCTCCATTCCCCTGTCTTGGAGTCATAACCCTATTGGTATCTCTTGGATCTTGACATTTGATAGATCACCAGTGGTAGCGCAGGAATAAAACACTATCATTTATACTATATACATTCCACCCATTCTCGCAGCTACCATGGAGGTTTTCTCCTTTATGGAAAAGAGAAAAGTAAATTTGGAAGAAGTATTTAATATTAATAATGTCAATAGGAACAAAAATGGAGATTTAGAAAGTTTAATGCGAAAACTAGGACATAATATGGAGAAAAAAATCAGCCTATGGTGGGACATTAATACTTTTGAAACTTATTTGAAAGAAAGCATAGTCCCAAGAAGATTAAGGTGGGATATTCCCCCAAATGACGGATTGATAGATGAAGAGTCCAACGATGAGTGGTTTACATTTTTTAATGAGAAATTTTTTATTACAAAGAAAAAACTGAAAAAGCAAGATAATTGATCAGAATATTAGCCAAATAAAAGAAGAATTGGAAACTTTCAAAGATACTGCAGAATTTAAAACACTCACTCAGCAACTAAATAAAGACCTCACAAAAAAAGACAAAGAGGTTCAACAAAGAAAGGGTAAAAAATATGTGAGAGATATAAATGACTTCCATAAAGACCAAGTATTCAAGTGGCAGATACAGACAGGTAAAACAGGGACTATTTCAACATACTCTACCCCAGAGAAAACCGCAAGGGTGCAGGTAGAACATAATAATACTGCACCTGTTCAGAATCCAGGCTATCAAGATCCAAGAGATACCAATAGGGTTATGACTCCAAGACAGGGGAATGGAGAAGAAAGATATGGAAATTACTACCAACAGACACCCTATCGATTGGATAGAAGACCCTATAATGATAGAACACCACGGAATAATTGGAAGAAACCATATTATGGGAAACAGAATAGAAGACCCCAAAATTGTAACTTTTGGCGAAAACCACCAAATGAATATAAAGAATACAGAGGACGGCCACAAGATCGGAGGGATTTCAGACCGCCACAGGAACAAACAGAATATAGAAGACCTCCGCAGGAGTACAGAGAAAATAGGGTACCACCCTATGAATACACGTTAAGAGAAAGAAGCCCAGCCCGAGATTATAGATATGGTGAGAGAAAAGACCCTCAAAACAGTAATCAATATCAGTTGTGTTTCTGTGGAGGTTTTCAATTGACTCTGTAGTGCGTTTACTTATTTTTTTTTTTTTCTGCACTTTATCAAAATAGTAATTTTCTAAGAGACTGTTTTTAGTTACTTACCTTTGTTCACTTGATTTTCATTTATTTGGATTCTATCACCTTTGTGGTGTGTTTATTTTATTTTATTTAATGTAGCACTTTGCACTTTTTGATACTATTCAGTAGACATTTATAGATATATATTTTTATATTACACTATTGATTTATGTAAATAGGCATTATACTTATCACCCTCGGAGGGTTATTTAATATAGGGACAGCGCAAAACCAATATATCTTTAATTAATGTGGTACATTACAGTATAGTGAGAAACTTTGGAATAAAAACCACGATAGCTTCACTAACACTTGAATGTCACTTGTGTCAGATCTCGACAACTGTCTCCTGGAATTTCTAAAGCACATTTTCTGCATCCCTAGGTCTAAATATTAGTGTTATTCTGATAATAGTAGACTGAAAATATAGATTTACTTAGCCCACATTTTATTACTTGTAGCTGATTAGAGTTACTTTAATTATATGTAACCCCTATAACTAAAATCTCAGATGTGACATGCTAATATAATTGTCAATTTCAATATTTGAAATCTGAAGCCTTCATTAACATAAAACAACAAGAACACTACCTGCCTGGAGTTTGCATGTTCTCCCTGTGCCTGTGTGGGTTTTCTCTGGGTACTCCAGTTTCCTCCCAAACTCAAAAGACATGTCACAAATGTCACGTCTATCTCAATACACATGGTCAGACACTATAACTAGCTACTGTACTTCACCTATAGCAGCCCCCTTTCCCTTAAGATAAGTAGGCCTACTCGTACTTGGTTGCCCCAAGGACCTATACACAATGCTAACACTAGGACAGATGTGAGCAGAGCAAACAGACTACTTGTAGTTTAGCAGACAGATAGCTTGGTTCTAAGATGGTCCAGGTAATGAGGTAGGCTGAGTTCAGGAAATAGTCCATTATCCGATCCAATGACAGTCTAGGTAATAAGGCAGGCTGAGTTCAGGGAATAGTCTGATATCCAATCTGGGTCATACACAGGGAGATCCAACAGCAAAGCAAGGCAGACAAACGGGAGGCTTGATCGATAACAATGCAGGTAAGTGTCTCTATCACAAGCAAGGGATAGAGTGTTTGGTTTGCTTAAATCAGGTGACTGAGCAGATCAATCACCTAACAGGTGAACACAGACAGGCAAAATGCAACAGCCAACACCTGGATACTAGAATGGGAAGCATAAGCACTTAAGTGATCCTGACAGGTAGGTTAATTGGCTCCAGTCTAAATTGGCCCTAGTATGTGTATGTATGAGTGTGAGTTAGGGACCTTAGATTGTAAGCTCCTTGAGAGTAGGGACTGATGTATATATAAAGCACTGTGTAAATTGACGTTGCTCTCTAAGTACCTGAAATAGAATAAAGTAAAAAATAAATACGTACGTGTATTTTATTGGGATTTTGATAGGCCAACACAAAGTGGCACATAATTGGGAAGTGAAAGGAAATTGATAAATAGTTTTCAATTTTTTTTTTACAAATAAATATCTGAAAAGTTTGGTGTGCATTTGTATTCAGTCCCCTTTACTCTGCTACCCCTAACTAAAATTTAGTGGAACCAATTGCCTTCAGAAGTCACCTAATTAGTAAATAGAGTCCACTGGTGTGTAATTTAATTTCAGTATAATTACAGCTGTTCTGCAAAGCCCTCAGAGGTTTGCTAGAGAACCTTAGTGAACAAACAGCATCATGAAGGCCAAGGAACACACCAGACAGGTCAGAGATAAAGTAGTGGAGAAGTTTAAAGCAGGGTTAGGTTATAAAAAAATATCCCAAGCTTTGAACATCTCACAGAGCACTGTTCAATTCATCATCTGAAAAAGGAAATAGTATGGCACAACTGCATACCTACCAAGACATGGCCGTCCACCTAAACTGACAGGTCGGGCAAGGAGAGCATTAATAATATAAGCAGCCAAGATGCCCATGGTAACTGTGGAGGAGCTGCAGAGATCCACAGCCCAGGTGGGAGAATCTGTCCGACAACTATTAGTCGTGGACTCCACAAATCTGGTCTTTATGGAAGAATGGCAAGGACAAAGCCATTGTTGGAAGAAATCCATAAGAAGTCCCATTTCCATTTTGGTGAGAAACTATGGAGGAGAAGTGAACAACCAACATGCAGGAATAGCTATTTTTGCTGCTAGTAAGACAAAGGAGGCCAATTTATTTGAAACTTTTCCCAATCCAGGAATTGGGGGGCCCAGAAGGAAGTGTACTGGATCCAGCAGGATGGGGAAGTCTAAAATCCGCTGAAGCAAGGACATGACCACGGACCAGAAAGGAGCAATCAATTCACATTGCTAAAAAATATGATAATGAGTACCTCTAAATTTACCACATCTCCAACAAAGAGGAGAGAGAGAAGGATCATAGCGGTGTAAAACCTCAGGAGTCCTATACCAAAAAAATAACACTTTCTCTCTTTGCACCACACATTGGGATATTTTGGAAGTTGAGGTCCATGTTTTAGCCCATTGGGACGGCTAACATGTATGAGTGGGATTCCAAGGAGAGCGGGAGATTCTCTTGGAGGAGCTGGTATAAAGCAGATATTAGTCATGTTTGGTATGGTCCCTGAGAACAAATAATTTTGAAGTGCGAAGTGCGTAGGTTTGGTTAGAGTAAGTGAGGGGGAGAGAAATGCTAAATGGGTTATTTGGAGATATGAGAATAACAACTGATTTGGGATTTGGCTTGTAGATTGAAGGTCCTGAAAGGAGCGAAGTTTGCGGGTGACAGGGTGTACAAGATGTCGGAGTTGGAACAGGCCCGCCTTAGCCCAGGGAAACATCCGAGGATGGGATAGACTATCAGGGATCAAGGGATTAAAGAGTACATTAGAAATGGGGGGACATGAGGATGCCAGAGAAAATGTAGGAACGCCAAACCATGAGTGAGAACAGCATAGGGCCCAAGCAGAGGTCATGAAGCTTGGGATCCAAAAATAATGCAGGAGACCAAACCAGGGAGCATGGATAAGAACAGAGAACATCTCTATCTCTGTCCATCGATTCTGGGGTCGCATAGTAGACCAGGACACCACTGCAAAAAGGTGGGAAGCCAGGTAGTACTTGTGGATATCCGGAGCCCCCATACCTCACACTTTTATTTGTAAAAAAAAAATTTAAAGCCATTTATCATTTTCCTTCCACTTCGGAATTATGTGCCACTTTGTGTTGGTCTATCACATAAAATCCCAATAAAATACATTTATATTTTTGGTTGTAACATGACAAAATGTGGAAATACTTTTGTGATTTCAAGGGACTGTCAGGGATTTGGAACAAAGTCCCTCTGTTGTCCCTCTTTCCTCCTCATTTGTCCCTTATTTTGGTCTGATCTATGCAGTCCCTGACAAAAGTCTTGTCGATTCTCTATTTTGTAGAAACTCCTGCTATTAACATGACTTTAAATCAATCAATTAATCAATAGCTCATATGAAAAGCTAAAGCCCTCCCAAATGATGTTTAATGCACTGAAATAAATTAGTTTCACTGAAAAAAGATTTATCATTTAATCAAGACAGACAGGTCAAATTTTGGCCAGACAAAAGTTTTGAACAATTGAACAACTTTAATGAAAATCCAAAAATATGTCACGAAATTAAGTAGTGGTGCTGTGAGATCCAAATTTAATATCTTGTATGACTTCCATGAGCTTGAAGGACAGAATCCATGCGGTTTGGCAAGGATTCATACAATTTATTTATGAAATCATCAGGAATAGCAAAGAAAACTGTCTTGCATGCCACCCAGAGTTCATCACTATTCTTTGGTTTCATCTTCCATGCTTCATCTTTCATCCTACACCACATATGCTCAATGATGTTCATGTCTGGTGACTGGGCTGGCCAAGCCTGGAGCATCTTGATCTTCTTTGTCTTAAGGAACTTTGATGTGGAGATGGAAGTATGCGATGGAGCACCATCCTGCTGCAAAATTTGGCCTTTTTTATGGTTGGGAATATAAGAGGTAGCTAAGATTTCTTGGTATTTTAGACTATTGATGTTGCCTTCCACCCTGCAGATCCCTCGCACACCCCCCATACTGGATGTAACCCCAGACCATGATTTTGCCTCCACCAAACTTCACTATTTTCTGAGTAAATCTCGGCTCCATGTGGGTTCCAGTAGCTCTCCTGCAATATTTGCAGCGACTGTGGTGTAATTCAACAGAAAATTCATCTGAAAAATCCACTTTCTGCCACTTTTCCAGAGTCCATCCTTTTAGCAGGCTGTGGCCCTTGGCAAATGCCACATGGTTTTTCAATTGTCTTTTGTTTAGTGCTGGCTTATGAGCACTGATTCAACCATGGAGGCCATTTCGAGACAGAATCCGACAAACTGTTCTGGTTGACACAGGGACTTCAGGTGACCAGGTCTTGTGGAGCTCTGCTGCAGTGGAAAATGGGCTGGCCTTGGATTTTTTCAAGCCAACAAACGGTCCTCTCGAGCAGCAGTCTTGCGGGGTTGGCCTGACCTGGCCTTGTCCAAAACGTCTCCAGTCTCTTCAAATCTTTTTTTTATCCTTTGAACTTGACGCTGAGACACATTGAAGATATCTGCCACATCAGCAGTGGATCTGGTCTTCAGCCTCTTGATAATTAACACTTTAGTCTCTGGGTGAATCTTAGACATGTTTGCAGAGGTCTAGTTGCAGTTCAGAAGGTCTAGTGTACTGGTGTTCTTTTTATACACACCTGAGACCTAATTGATCCATTATTAGTCACAGGTGAAGCTCATATAATAAGATGACAACACTTATGTGCTTTACCAAGCTGTGAATATTAGAATACTTTTTGTCAGTTTCATTTGCACTGAAACATTATTACAAAAGCTGTTGGGATTAAAATTACCCATTTCTTGTAACAAAATCTTGATTAGAAACATATTTTAGCACCACTTTGGGTCAATTTGTACACAAGCGACAAGACTTTTGTCAGGGACTGTATAGCTGTATATAGCTGTATATAAAATACACTTTTTATCTTTCAAAAGGTGTTTCACAGTGCTAAACCTTTCTTTTACAAATGTTTATTAGCATACAATCCAACATTTCAGGTCAACATGTAGTTGGTTATAGTATATAGTAGACAAACCAAAAACCTAATAAAAACATAATAATGAAAAAGAGACATGAACAGTAAGATTATACAGATTTCAAACGCAATGTTCCATCGAACCAGGCAGCTAAATGGAAGTCCAGAAATAGCTTTCCGAGGTGTTCTAGAGGTCATAGGGTGTCTGCAAACAAAAATGTCCACATAATACACAAACATCTCCAAATTAAATTTCCTGATCAGAAATCTCCTTATTGGGGTGGATGCAACATAAAAAGTTGAACTAAATAAAACAATATAGAAAGCATAATCTTTTAAGTATAAATATTCCGACCAGGGTAATGCCTGGTGTCCTGATAAATCTGTGAAATGAATGCATAATACGTAGCAGCCAAAAGAGAAAACAAGCAACCTAAAGAGAAAAGGTTAAAAAAGTTGGAACGGGAGAAGAAAACAGAAAGAAGGAAGAAGAAGAGGAAAAGAGTCCATGGGGTGTGCGCCGGGGGAGCTTTAACTCAAGAGTAGCGCACTGTCAAACTGAGAAAGCTGAGAGTATGTAAGCCATGGTTGCCAAACGCTGAGAAATTTGTCATGCGTGTCTGAGAGGACAGCCGCCAAGTTCTCATTTACCATGACATCATTCAGATGGTTTTTGACCACTTTGAAGCTGAGTGTGGGAGTTTTCCATGCCCTCGCAATAGTCAATTTAGTTGCTGTAAAGAGATGTTGGGCCAACTGCCGTTCCTGGCGTAGCAATTGAACGATTGGTTTGCCTAGAAGGGCTTCATGGAGGTTGCGTTTGAGATTAGTTTGAAACAGGTTGTGAAGAAGGGTATAGACCCTGACCCAAAGCCTGCACGCCTGTGGGCATGACCACCAAATATGTGCCATAGAACCCTCCTGTGAGCATCCCTGGAAGCAAACAGGAGAGTATAATACCACCTATACAATACCTTATAGGCGTTTTCCAATATAGCACGTTTCTTGAACATTTGGAGAGGGCTATGGTCATAGTCTTCCAATCCTTGGGATCTAACTGTCGCCCCAATTCTTTTTCCCATTGAAGATAATTGGGCCTTAATGTTTTTTGTTTTTTTTAATTATGGCCGAATATATCAATTATATCAGGCCCGGAAAGTGAGGTCTGGCTCTGCATAGGCTCTCAAAAGAAGTCAGAATGTATGGGATAGGGCGGGATTTAATGAGTTGTTGAAGAAAGTGTCTAAGTTGTAAATAGCTATAATGTTCTCACAAGGGGATATTATGGGAGGAGTGTAAGGCATCAAATGTCAAAATTTATTAGGGGTAACCAGGGAGTGAACATCTGTGAACCCATTCATGGTGTCCGCCATGAAAATTGGGCAGGGTTTTTACAACCTGGAGGGAATATGGGCAATGTAAAAGTGGAGAATGGAGGGAAATAAAACCCGCAGAATATTTAACCACTTGCTTACTGGGCACTTAAACCCCCCTCAGTCCCAGACCAATTTTCAGCTTTCAGTGCTCTCACATTTTGAATGACAATTACTCAGTCATGCAACACTGTAACCAAATGATTTTTTTGTCCTTTTCTTCATACCAATAGAGCTTTCTTTTGGTGGAATTTGATCACCTCTCGGTTTTTTATTTTCTGCGCTATAAATGAAAAAAGACCGAAAATTTTGAAAATAAATGAATTTTTCTTCGTTTCTGTGACAAAATTTAGAAAATTAGCAATTTTTCTTCATAAATTTTGGCCACAATTTATACTACTACACATCTTTGGTAAAAATAACCCAAATTTTTGCATATTATATGATCTGTGTGAAATTTATAGAGTCTACAAGCTATGTACTAAGGCCTATCTCCATTCTTGAGACCCTAACAAGCCAGGAAAGTACAAATGCCCCCCAAATGACCCCTTTTTGGAAAGTAGACATTCCAATGTATTTAGTAAGAGGCATGGTGAGTTATTTTAAGTTGTCATTTTTTCCCACAATTCTTTGCAAAATTAAGATTTTTTTTTTCCACAAAATTTTCATTGTAATAGCTTATTTCTCCCACACGGAATGTGCATACCACAAATAGCACCCCAAAATACATTCTCCTACTCCTCCTGAGTATAACGATACCACATGTGTGAGACTTTCGCACAGCCTGACCACATACAGAGGCCTAATTTTGAAGTAGCACCTTCAGGCATTCTAGGAGCATAAATTACACATTTCATTTCTCAACCACCTATTACAGTTTTGAAGGCCCTGGAACACCAGGGCAATGGAAACGTCCAGAAAATGACCCCATTTTGGAAAGCTAACACCCCAACGTATAATCTATGAGGCATAATGAGTCTTTTCAATGGTTCATTTTTTCACAGAAGTTTTCGGAAAATGGGGAAAAAAATGAAAACGCATTTTTTTTTACACAAAGTTGTCCGTTTATAAGATATTTCCAACGCATAGCATTTACATAGCAAAAATAACACCCCAAAATACATTCTCCTACTCCTCCTGAGTATAATGATACCACATGTGTGAGACTTTCGCACAGCCTGACCACATACAGAGGCCTAATTTTGAAGTAGCACCTTCAGGCATTCTAGGAGCATAAATTACACATTTCATTTCTCAACCACCTATTACAATTTTGAAGGCCCTGGAACACCAGGGCAATGGAAACGTCCAGAAAATGACCCCATTTTGGAAAGCTAACACCCCAACGTATAATCTATGAGGCATATTGAGTCTTTTCAATGGTTCATTTTTTTCCAGAAGTTTTCGGAAAATGTGGAAAAAAAGGAAAATGCATTTTTTTTTACACAAAGTTGTCTGTTTATAAGATATTTCCAACGCATAGCATTTACATAGCAAAAATAACACCCCAAAATACATTCTCCTACTCCTCCTGAGTATAACGATACCACATGTGTGAGACTTTTACACAGCCTGACCACATACAGAGGCCTAATTTTGAAGTAGCACCTTCAGGCATTCTAGGAGCATAAATTACACATTTCATTTCTCAACCACCTATTACAGTTTTGAAGGCCCTGGAACACCAGGGCAATGGAAACGTCCAGAAAATGACCCCATTTTGGAAAGCTAACACCCCAACGTATAATCTTTGAGCCATAATAAGTCTTTTCAATGGTTCATTTTTTTCCAGAAGTTTTTGGAAAATGTAGAAAAAAATGAAAACGCATTTTTTTTTTACACAAAGTTGTCCGTTTATAAGATATTTCCAACGCATAGCATTTACATAGCAAAAATAACACCCCAAAATACATTCTACTACTCCTCCTGAGTATGGCAATACCACATGTGTGAGACGTTTACACAGCCTGGCCACATACAGAGGTGCAACATGCAAGTAACACCGTCGGCGTTCCAGGGACACATAGCCTGCACATACCAAGAATTACACCCCCAAATACATTATGCTGAGCAAAGGGTAAAGAAAAGATTACCTGTGGTTTTAGAAGCGCAGTTGTCCACAGGAGGATATCACTGGTCCAGGCAGCAGGCAGGGACTTGGTCAGCAACAGCGAACACAGTTTTTTAGGCAGCAGGCAGGGATACTGTCCATATTACAGTCCAGGGTCAGTGCAGAGATGTCAGCAGTGCCAAAAATATTGGTCCTGGTAGTAGGCAGGTCCTTGTGGTGTGGTCAGTGCGGCATGATGGCAGTAAGTCCTACAGGCAGCAGACAGAAGAAGAGCCTCGTTCAGGACAGAATGGGGATAGGGGTAGAGGCTTCTCCCTCCCAAATCTCTTTGAAGCCTCCGAGTCTCCAGACCCTAATCTAGGAATAAGAAAACAAAGAAAATTGTTTTCTTCTTCCAGAAAAACTATACTGGAGCCCCTCACATATGTGAGACCCCGTGTTGAATCCCACTAGTCCAGTTGCAGAATACAAGATCAGTCCAAGAGGCAGGCAAATATCGTGGTTAAACAGTCCAAGGTCAGTTCCAGATCAGGCAGAGATATGTACAGAATCGTTAGACAGAAGCATGGTCGAATAACAGTCCAGGGTCAGTTCCAGATCAGGCAGAGGTATGTACAGAATCGTTAGGCAGAAGTATGGTCGAATAACAGTCCAGGGTCAGTTCCAGATCAGACAGCGGTATGTACAGAATCGGCAGGCATAAGAGTGGTCAAATAACAAGCCAGGGTCAGTTACAGAGCAGGCAGTGGCATAAGGGGTGTGAAGGTGTATGAAGGCAGGAACTGAGGATTATGTTTACCATACTTCGCAAAAAATTTATTGAAGTATGGTAACGCCGAAAACAGTCGCCTATACAGGGGCCTGGTTGGGAAGGACATTGTGCACAATAATAAGATGTGTCTCTTCTGACTCCTGCTCTGGTACACACCTTACATCTTTTTTGGCGTCTTTTGCCTGTTGGTTTGGGGGGGATTTTATCGGGAAAGTGGCGCTCGGAGAGTCGACTAACAACGTCTGATCGGATATTTTCTGGTGGGCCGTTTGGGAAAATAAGGGCAGTGAAAACTTCCTCCTGGTAGCCAAAGAAACGTTTGGGGTTTTGGGTGGCGTTGCGGTAAATGACATAGGAATTATAAATGGCCAATTGAAAAAAATAAATTGCTACTTTTTTGTACCGATGGTATGTCCGTCTTGTGACAAGATATGGTTCCATCATTTGGTCGTTGAAGTCGACTCCTCCCATGAACAAATTGTATTCGGAAATGCATTTGGGTTTCTTTACAGGGCCATTCCTTCTGGGGATTTCCACGAAGGTATCGTTGTGGATAGAAGATAACATATATACATCCCTTCTGTCCCTCCACTTCACTGCCAGAACCTCCTTGTTTCTCAGACTTGCGGTTTCTCCTTTTCGCAGCTTCTTGTTCACCAGACTTTGAGGAAAGCCCTTCCGATTCTTTTTTACAGTGCCACATGCTGGCGTCTTCTTCCGGTGAAGGTTGTGGAACAGGGGCAGAGATGTGTAGAAGTTATCTACATAGAGGTGGTAGCCTTTATCCAGTAGGGGGTATATGAGGTCCCAAACAATTTTTCCGCTGGATCCCAAGTAGTCCGGACAATTAGGGGGCTGTAGCTGGGTGTCCTTCCCTTCGTACACCTTGAATGAATATGTGTACCCTGTGGCTCGGTCGCATAATTTGTAGACCTTCACCCCATAGCGGGCCCTTTTGCTGGGCATAAATTGCTTCATTCTAAGCCTGCCACTAAATTTAATAAGGGACTCATCCACACATATGTGTTGGTCCGGGGTAAACAATTTGGGGAATATTTCTGAAAAATAATTCAGTATTGGTCTAATTTTGTTAAGCCGGTCATAATTTGGATCATTTCGTGGAAGGCACTGGGAATTGTCACTGAAATGTTAGAACCTCAGGATGATCTGATACCTGGTTCTGGGCATTACCGCGGAGAAGAGCGGTGAGTGGTGGAGGGGGTGGGTTGACCAGTAGTTACGTAATAGATTTTTTTTGTTGAGTCCCATATTAAATGTGAGGCCTAAAAAAACCTTGAACTCCTCCACCGTTAGGTCTCTCCATTCGTAGGGACGGGCATAATAAGAGGTCGGATTTTGAAAAAGAAATTGTTGTGCATACAGGTTGCATTGGGCCACAATTGATGATAACATATCCTCCGTAAAAATTAAATTAAAAAAATCTATAGGCGTAAAATTCTCCGTGTCCACCTGGACTCCTGGCTGGGTGGTGAAAGGGGGAACATTGGCCTCTCCTGAATTAGGAGGAAGCCACAAGGGGTTCTGAAGGGCATAGGGAAGGCCAGCATGGCTCCTAACCCTTTGGGGCTGAGATGACACCCCACTGGTACTTGGCCTTTCTTGCTGGGGCACTGCGGTGCTGGTGGACGGCATTGCGGTGCTGGTGGACGGCATTGCGGTGCTGGTGGACGGCATTGCAGTGCTGGTGGACGGCACTGCGGTGCTGGGCCGGATATCTTCCTCCTCAGATTCAGTCAGTGTTTCACTGCTGAGGACTGGCTCATAATTTACGTCGGCTTCAGAATCCGAATCCGAAAAGGAATCTGAGAGAGCTGAGGAGAGCTCCCCGTTGCTCTCGTCGGCCGTGGAAATAATTTGGTACGCCTCCTCAGCGGAAAAGACACGTTTAGCCATGGTAGCACTGATTGGCACTGATGAGGTGGCACAGATGGGCGCTTTTGAGGTGGCACAGATGGGCGCTTTTGAGGTGGCACAAATGGGCACTGATGGGTCGGCACAGATGTGCACTGATTTATTGCACAGATGTGCAGATTTATTGCACGGATGTGCACTGATGAGGCGGCAGATGGGCACTGCTGAGGCGGCAGATGGGCACTGCTGAGTCGGCACAGATGGGCACTGCTGAGTCGGCAGATGGGCACTGATGGGTCGGCACAGATGTGCACTGATTTATTGCACGGATGCGCACTGATGAGGCAGCAGATGGGCACAGATGGGCACTGCTGAGGCGGCACAGATGGGCACAGATGGGCACTGCTGAGGCGGCACAGATGGGCACTGCTGAGGCGGCACAGATGGGCACTGCTGAGGCACAGATGGGCCCCGATTGGTACAGATGGGCACCGATTGGCACTGGTGGGCACTGGCGGGCACTGGCGGTGCACAGATGGGCACTGGCGGGCACTGGCGGGCACTGGCGGTGCACAGGTAGGCACTGGCGGGGCACAGGTAGGCACAGGTGGGCACAGGTGGGCACAGGTGGCCACAGGTGGGCACAGGTGGGGTAGAGATGGGCACTGGCAGGGTAGATCTGGGCACTGGCAGGGTAGATCTGGGCACTGGCAGGGTATATATGGGCACTGGCAGGGTATATATGGCACAAAACAGTCAATTTTTAAAACTCACACTATCTCTCTCCTCACACGCTATCGCTGTGTGAGGAGACAGATTCGGCAATGGGTGATGATCTCATTTGTTTACATTTGAGATCATCACCCATTGGAGGCGGCGATCGCGCTGTAAACCAGCGCTGTGATTGGCCGTTTACAGCGATCTGTGATTGGCTGTGTCCAGGGGACACGGCCAACACAGATTCTCCCTGATGCGCGCTCCCGGGAGCGCGCGGGGAGCTCTTAAAGGGGACGACGTCATTAGACGTAGTCCCGGAAATTGAGATCCGCGCTGTAGCCGTCATTTGACTATAGCGCGGATCTCAAGTCGTTAACTGAGTCCCGTGATCATAGAGAGTGGGCTAAACATGGCCCTATTGTTGGGTGATGCACAGAAGGGAGCCAGGGCAAAGAGGAAATAGGAATGGGATCAGAATCAACAAGATCAATTGTGGCCCACAGCCGGAGGTGTTTCATGGAGATGTGAAAGGGAGCTATATTGGCTGCTGTGCAATAAACCTGCAAGTTAGGGACTGAAAGGCCGGCATTGATTCATTTAGCATACAAAATCTGCTTGTTGATTCGAGGACGGGTGGATCCCATATAAACTGCAAAAGCTTATGTTGATAAAACGGACAAGACCCAAAAGAAGTAAAGTAGTTTTGGGAGATAGAACATCCGAATTGTGGTTATTTTACCGAACCAGGATAATGGTAAGTGGGACCAGGAGGACAACATGTCAGACAGTCTCCTAAGTAAAGGTGGAAAATTAGCCTCGTACAATCCCGTATATGTCGAGGTAAGGTGGATTCCCAGATAGGGCAAAGAGGGGTACCACTGAAAGGGGAAGGCTGATTGCAAATCCATTAGTAATGGGAGAGAAAGGTTGACCGACAGAGCTTTAGATTTGGAAGAGTTAACACAATGCCTCAGAAGAGAACCAAAGGTGTCTAAAATAGATAGTAAGCATGGTAGAGAAATTCTAGGGGAGGATAAAGTTAACAAGATATCTTCGGCGAATACAGATATTTTATGGGCTGAGCCCGCAACTTCAATACCCCTTATATCTGGATGAGAACGAACCGCCTCTGCCAATGGCTCCAGAGCCAGAACAAATAGAAATGGTGAGAGTGGACATCCCTGGCAGGTACCCCTCCTAATGTTGAAGAGAGATGACTCAAATACATAATATTTAGCCTGGGGGGAGTCGTATAGGACTGTTATCCATTGCATGAATGAGACCCCAGAGAAAGATTCACATCAAGAGACAAAAGCATAGATTCTAGCAAGAAGTTGTGGGCTATGTGTTGTACTTGTAAAATTCGCCTAATAGCATATCCTGTCTGCCTCTGTGCTACAAAGCCTACTTGATCCTTCTTAATTAAACGTGGGAGAAAATAATTTAACTGGTTAGCCAGGATTTTGGTCAGGGTTTTTATATCTATATTGATTAGGGAAATGAATCTGAAATTAGCCCAGGAGGACTGGTCATGGTCCAGTTTAGGGAGCATCACAATAATAGTGGTTAAAAGGTCCGAAATAAAGGTCTAGCCATCTTAAAAAGAGTTATACATAGCTGTCAGATGTGGAGCTACCACGTCGGCTAATTTCCTAAAATAAAGTGCTGTGTAGCCATCCAGTCCAGGTCAATTACCCACTTTTAAGCCTTTAATAGTTTGGAGAACTTCTGAATGTCTCGGTCCATAAGAGTCATGTGAGCCTCAGTCAGTACAGGGAGCAAGAGATGAAAACTTTCAATGTCCTGGCCATCCAACTGATCTGGGGCAGCATACAGATTAATAAGTGTAGGAGAGGTTACCTGGCTCGACGGATGGTCGTCGCTCTGGGGCGCGTTTGTCGCGCGCGCGCTCCTGTGGTCACTCACGTTAGTTTACCGGCTGGCCCCCGATGCTCATGTTGGTGCGCAGATGCACGATGGTGCACGCATTCCTGTGGGCATCGACTCGTGTGCTTCTGTGGGCCCTGTGTGCGGGTTTGAGCACGCCTGTGCATGCTGGTGCACATGCGTGCATGTTGGCGCACACACATGCACGCTGTTTGGCGCCGACTGGTCTATTTAGTCGGCCTAAACCCATTGACCGGTGCTGCCTGATCAACAGCTCCCTGTGACCTTGCTCCCTGAATCTGAATTCGGCTTGACTACCTATTGACTCGGCTTGCCCTTCGGACTTCCTGGATTTCTGCCCACATCTGAGCTCTGGCTCATTTCTGACCTTGCTTCTGCCTGCTCCTTTTGTACCTCACTGTCCGAACTTTGCTGAACCCGGACTGTACCTGGACTTGCCTAACCCGCTTCTGCTAAGTATCCGCTGCCTGCATTCCTGCTTACCACCATGCTGTCTGAAAATCCTTCACTTCCAGCACCAGGACTTACTTTACCAGGCTCTCATACTCATCTGCACTCCTGTGCCTCCTGTCTGCTCTACCAGGGGCTGCGAGTCGGATACGTAAGGGAGACCACACTCTGCCCAAGCGTACTCACCGGGTACTCAGGTACGTTAGGCTCTGATAGTAAGACAGTAATACACGCACTGGGTTACCCGTAAGTACGTTATGTCAAGTACGAAAGGTGATGGGGTAGATTTAGGAGTAAAAGTACAAAGCCTGTTGGCTAGTATCCGATTCGGTCTGTTCACTTTAGTATACCACTTCTGGCAGGACCAGCACAAGATGCATTCAGCCCCATCAGAGAGACAGAGATCCAACTCTGAGCGGGCCTGATTCAAAAGTTTACGATTGCTAGGTATGAGTGATTGTTTAAACACTGTGGATAGTACCTCCAGACAAGTCTCTAGAGCTTACTGTTTCAGAACCTGCTCCTGTTTACGTTCTCCTCAACATAAACATGTAGTCTATTCTGGAGTGAGAATGATGGGGATGGGAATAATACTTGTAATCTTTACCCTAGAGATTTAACACCCTCCAGAGATGGACAAGATCATGAAATTGTAGGGAGTGAGCAAATGTTTTAGAATCAGGGGAGGGAGCAGTTCGCTCCGAGGGATATTTATCCAAAGAGGGTTTCAAGGCCAGGTTTGAATCTGCCACAAGGAGGAGAATACCCTTGCAGAGGGATGCCAATAAGCTACAGACATGGGTCAAAAAGGGGTCCAGGTTAGAGTTAGGAGAATAATAGGTCATGATAGTAATCTCTATATCCTGAATAGTACCTTGTAGTAATTGATACCTACCATCAGGATCCACTATCTGGAACCGATTTGCGGAAGGCTATAAGTACCCCTTTTTGTTTGGTCGGAGAATAGGCTGAAAAAAACCTATGGATATTGGACATCAAAATATTTAGGGCAAGAGGTATTTGAAAAATGGGTTTTCTGTAAACAGGCTATGTGTCTCTGCTGCTTCTTAAGATACTTAATAACTTTCACCCTTTTTTGAGGAGAGTTCAGGCCCTAAACGTTCAGGGACAACCAATTTAGTGTCATACTGAATATGAGAAACATCTAAAATCAGCTCCTCTTACCACAAACCCGCTGACTCAGTAAGTGGGAGAAAGAATGAAAAGAAAAGCGAGTCAGGCATGAAGCAAGTAGAAACGATTATGTTTAAAGGTATAAAGTGGGCGTGTAATACTCGGAGCAAAAATATTCTATACAACATAGTTGTGATTGCTGGTGGGACAAAAGGCCCACTGGGGGGATCGGAGATTGGCCAGGACTGTCACCCAAGCCAAGTTACAGCAGATGTAGGGGAGCAGGGGCCCGTAGGGAACCACTTGGCATCTTTCAAAAGTAAACTTGTCATTAGTACATAAAAATTTAGACACAAACATATTAAGGAAACAATTACAGGCACAACCAAAGAGGAGAAGGAACAACCTCTTAACCATATCAAAGTAACATTTTACCAAAGCTGGCATTACACCCAGGGGCGTCCACGTACAAACGAGGGGGGGGGCAAAGCCAAGAACTGGTACACAGCGGATAAACCTCATTGACGACCTGATCAAATAAAAGTAATTGTAACACAAAAAGGAACACCATGAATCAGTAGTAGCACAAGGCCCTGAGCTGCCGGATTGCAACCTAAACATGGAGGTCACAACCAGTAGCCAGCAATGGGCAAGGAGACCCCACAACTCGAGTGGGAACATCCATCACATTGCATGAAGGACCCCATCGAGCTACAGAGTGGGTGTTCTCACAAATAATAACAGGCAGCAATAAAAAATAAATAAAGAAATAAAGAAAAAAGGGGGGGGGGCAAAGGTTATAATCCTCAGGTGGCCAGATATCTGAAATAAAGTATCAGTTCTGCATGACCCAGTGCTGCCATCCCTCATTTGGGGCAGCCCAGGGTAAAGGATCCATTGAGGGATAAAATATCATAAAAAGGGGAAAGAGGGATAGGAGGCAGCCAGATCTAATTGGTGATAGTCAGCAATTAAATGGCACATAGCAGAAGTGCCTAGGTCATTTGTCTGGACCCCTGCATAATCAGGTCAAAGGTACAATGTGGGGCCAAGTCCACAGTGGATGGTGAGAGCCAACAGTCTGGTTAGACTTAAGGCCCTTTACTAATTCTGCAGAAAGTTTGCAGGAGGCTGAGGTTATTTCATTCCGCACTATTGAGCAGAATTTGTGGCGTAGGGTGTCAGAATCCAAAGTCATGGGGCTTACCAGATCAGAAGGGAACTGATGCAGGAGGCCTTTTGGTGTGAGTGATAGTGCTGCTGGATCTGGGGATGTGCAATGCATATCCACCAGGAGCCTGGTGGGTTCCGCCGCCCCGGGAGCTGGTTCTCTGATGTCTGGATATGGGATGTGCCTTAGAAGCTGAGTGTGAGTGGTCCAAAGGCACGGAGCAGGGAGATTACACGGCCATCTTCCCTGAGCTCAAGCATGCGCCCCTCACAGTGCTAAACCTTTTATTCACATTCTAAGTTGCTGAATTTGTACATTTCAATAGCCAGTAGAAAGGAATAGTGGTGGTAAAAAAAAATCACTTGTGGATTTAAATAATCATTTTTTTGTATAATTTTCCTTTAAGGGGGCGTGACTGGAGTGTGTCCTATGCCTACATTATTTTGCTAATAGGTGTCCCTTGTTCCCATCTCAAAAAGTTGGGAAGTATGAGACAGGATTTGCTTGCAAATAGGCTACAGGAAGCCAGCAACATCAATATCCATTGCTTTTGCAAACTGTCATTATTGCATCTACTTAAATATATTATTATTATTATAATACAGGATTTATATAACGCCAACAGTTTACACAGTGCTTTACAATATAAATGGAAGACAATACAGTTACAATAAAAAAAAATTACAAGAGGATTAAGAGGGTCCTGCTCAGAAGAGCTCACAATCTAGTAGGGTGGGGCAGGTGGTACAAAAGGTTGTTACTGTGAGCTGATGTAATTGGTAAAAGATTAGTTGGAGGCATGATATCTTCAGAGATCGCTTGAAGGCAGCTAGAGTAGGAGATAGCCAGACAGGTCGAGGTAGAGACTTCCAGAGGATGGGAGAGGCTCTGGGGAAAGAGGGATAGGAGGCAGCCAGATCTAATTGGTGATAGTCAGCAATTAAATGGCACATAGCAGAAGTGCCTAGGTCATTTGTCTGGACCCCTGCATAATCAGGTCAAAGGTACAATGTGGGGCCAAGTCCACAGTGGATGGTGAGAGCCAACAGTCTGGTTAGAGTAACTAGCTCAGGATGGGAGAGCCTTCTAGGACATCCAAATGATCCCAGGCAGGTCATGTCAATGCTGTCATCCCTTGGGGATATCCTGGAAGCGCTGTGCTTGTAGAGAGCAAAGAACTTGAGAGCTTTATTGACACGTCTGGGAAGGCCTGCGGAGTGGCTGACAAGATCTTGGGCGAACAGAGGAAGACTGTCCCTCTTTTTGGGAGGGGGGAGGTCAAGCTTCAGTTCCCGGAAATGTCGCCGGAGGTCAGGCAGAAAAGAAGCATGTAACTGGTGACCTTGATGAGAGAAAGAGAGCTTAAAGGGAAACCCCCACCGGTACCGGATACCCTGGGTTCGAAGAATTTTCATATAAGGCTTCAGATTCCTGCTTTTGGCTATAGTGACCAGGGAGAGGTCTGTAAAGAGTTGGAGAGGGTTACCCTGGAAGGAGAGGACTTGGAGGTCCCTTGCAGCTTGCAGGAGTCTCTCTTTGGTACGATAATAATGAAACTTAATAATGATGTCTCTGGGGGGCCTTCAATTGGTTTAGGAGCCAGGGACCTGTGTATACTGTCCAATTCCAAATGTTCTGGGGGGAGTTCAGGTGCTAATTCCTGAAAAAGGGAAATAGCAGTCCCTTGCAAATTAGTAATGGCCTCCGGGATTCTGGGGATGCAGAGGTTATCTCTGCGGGCCATGTTCTCTGCATCCTCTACCTTTACCTGCAAACTTTCAAGTTCAACATTTAATTTGTCAACTTCTTCCTCATGCCCCATCCAATACTGTTGTTGCTAAGTCCATACATTGCTCCAGTTGGTTAGTGAGGTGGCCTAGCTCTTTAAGGCCCTTTACTAATTCTGCAGAAAGTTTGCAGGAGGCTGAGGTTATTTCATTCCGCACTATTGAGCAGAATTTGTGGCGTAGGGTGTCAGAATCCAAAGTCATGGGGCTTACCAGATCAGAAGGGAACTGATGCAGGAGGCCTTTTGGTGTGAGTGATAGTGCTGCTGGATCTGGGGATGTGCAATGCATATCCACCAGGAGCCTGGTGGGTTCCGCCGCCCCGGGAGCTGGTTCTCTGATGTCTGGATATGGGATGTGCCTTAGAAGCTGAGTGTGAGTGGTCCAAAGGCACGGAGCAGGGAGATTACACGGCCATCTTCCCTGAGCTCAAGCATGCGCCCCTCACAGTGCTAAACCTTTTATTCACATTCTAAGTTGCTGAATTTGTACATTTCAATAGCCAGTAGAAAGGAATAGTGGTGGTAAAAAAAAAATCACTTGTGGATTTAAATAATAATTTTTTTGTATAATTTTCCTTTAAGGGGGCGTGACTGGAGTGTGTCCTATGCCTACATTATTTTGCTAATAGGTGTCCCTTGTTCCCATCTCAAAAAGTTGGGAAGTATGAGACAGGATTTGCTTGCAAATAGGCTACAGGAAGCCAGCAACATCAATATCCATTGCTTTTGCAAACTGTCATTATTGCATCTACTTAAATATATTATTATTATTATAATACAGGATTTATATAACGCCAACAGTTTACACAGTGCTTTACAATATAAATGGAAGACAATACAGTTACAATAAAAAAAAATTACAAGAGGATTAAGAGGGTCCTGCTCAGAAGAGCTCACAATCTAGTAGGGTGGGGCATGTGGTACAAAAGGTTGTTACTGTGAGCTGATGTAATTGGTAAAAGATTAGTTGGAGGCATGATATCTTCAGAGATCGCTTGAAGGCAGCTAGAGTAGGAGATAGCCAGACAGGTCGAGGTAGAGACTTCCAGAGGATGGGAGAGGCTCTGGAGAAATCCTGGAGACAAACATAGGAGGAGGAGACAAGGGAGCTTGAGAGCAGGAGGTCTTGAGAAGAGCAGAGAGGATGGTGTGGGTGATATTTTGAGACAAGTTAGATGTAGCTTGGGGCAGAGTTGGGAATGGCTTTGTATGCTGTGGTTAGTATTTTGAATTTAATTCGCTGGGCGATCGGGAGCCAGTGTAGGGATTGGCAACGAGGGATGGCAGACACTGAGTAGTTGGTAAGGTGGATAAGTCTGGCAGCACCATTCATGATAGGTTGAAGAGAGGATAGCCTATGGAGAGGTAGGCCAATGTGCAATAGTCAAGGTGAGAGATAACAAGGGAGTGAATGAGCAGCTTGATGGTTTCATTGTTAAAAAGTGGTGAATTTTAGACATGTTACAGAGGTGAAGTTGACAACGATTGGATTTGGGGCTGAATACATAACTATCTGTGCATGTATAAATGCATTAAACTGCATGTAGATGTGGTTGGGATGTCTATATTACAAAAAAAAATTTGAGGCTTAGATGGAATAGCCAGGCACAAAATCTTCATTTATAGTGAAGGATCGCTATGTATATACTCTAGCCTCACTTTCAAAATAAAATGTTAGTTTGGTAATCTAATGCCGCGTACACACGACCAGACTTTTCAACATCAAAAGTCCGAGGGAATGATTCCGGCAGACCATTCGATCGTGTGTGGGCTGCAGCGGACTTTTGATTTGCAAAAGTCTGACAGACTTTAGAAATGGAACATGTTTCAAATTTTTCCGACAGAACTCCGCCGGACCCAGTTCCTACTGAGAAATCCGCTCGTGTGTGTGCTAGTCCGACAGACAAAAACCGACGCAAGGGCAGCTATTGGCTACTGGCTATGAACTTCCTTATTCTAGTCCAGTCGTACGTCATCACGTTTGAATCCGTCGGACTTTGGTGTGATTGTGTGTGGCCAAGTCTGTTCATTCGGAAAGTCCGTCAGAACTCTGTCAGAACTCCGTCGAAAGTCTGTCGGACCTAAGTCCGGTCGTGTGTACGCGGCATTAGAAATTCTATATTTCAACTTATTCAAAAGTCTGTATTTATTGAGGTTTTTTTTTTCCTCAGTTGATACATGTTTATATAAGTAAGTTTTGCATTTTTTGGTAAAGAAAAGGGTCTCAAAAGGTCATAAATGCAGCCAAAGCATATTTGGCGCTAGTAAGAAGGTGGCAATGCACAATTTAATCCACACCTGCTGAACTTATTGCATCTACACCCAAACCCTTAAATTTTAATGCTTCTATTACGCACTCTGGATTTGTTATTTTAACCTGAACTGTCTTCTCTTAAAGGTTTTGTTCTTTATCCTGTTTGCCCTGGTGCAAGTGGCTATGCCTGATTGCTTTCTATTGCTGACTGTTTACAAACACATTATTCTGCCCAACCTGCAAACACGCGCATAAAAAAAAAGTTAATTTGGATTTTGGGCTACTCCCAGGATGCATTTGGGCTCTAGCCCATAATGATATGTATAATTGCAAAGGCCTGCCAAAAAAAGCAGGCCGGATTTAATTGAGTCAACACACTGCTATTAATAATAAAATGGCAGAGGCTTTGCTATTAATCACTCGAGCTGGCTGCATTGCAGGCAGACTCGGCTATCTGGCTACCAAACAAGACCCTTAAAAAAATGAATGCATTATAAAGCTGCTATGGGCAGACACCTGCGAAAGCATAATACTATAATTCATTGTAGAAGATATCTAGTGTCCTGCAACAGCTGAAATACTAAATGCCATGGACCTGGGGAGCCATCTATCACTTTACATGCTTGTAAGACTTGGTGTGAATGACTGGTATTCTACTGGTATTAAGACACATATAGTGGATACCTCTAATTTAAAAATGAAACCCATATTTATGTTTTATATATTATATTTTGTGTACACGCTAAACCAGAAATGTAATATATTACAGCTTAACAATTCTTAGATGTGGTGACTGCATTCATTTTCTTTCTTTTTCGCATTAAGAAAATTTTCAGGAATTAAATAAAATACTGAAAATACCTGTTGATGTTGCCAGGAATGCTGTGTCCTTGTTACTTTCTATAAGCTGAGAGCACAGAAAAAACAATGTTATCTTTTTTCTGTAAACTACTAATTACTCACCCCCATGGAATGGAGGTGAACAGAGGCATATTTAAATTCTAGTCTTTATGGAAAAACATTTTATATTGGATTGAGGTCTGGGTTTGACTAGGCCATTCCAGCACATTTACATGTTTCTCCTTAAACCACTCAAATGTTGCTTTAGCCTGTTTGGGGTCATTGTCTTGCTAGAAGGTGAACCTCCATCCTAGCCTCAAATCACACACAGAGTGGTACAGGCTTTGCTCAAGAATAACCCTGTATTTAGCATCATCCATCTTTCCCTCAACTCTGACAACTTTCCCAGTCCCGACTGCTGAAAAACATCCCCACAGCATGATGATGCCACCACCATGTGTGTTCTTTGGGTGATGTGATGTGTTGGGTTTGTGCCAGACATAGCGTTTTCTTTGATGGTCAAAAAGTAAAATTTTTGTCTCATCAGACCAGAGCACCTTCCTCTATACATTTTGGGAGTTTCCCACATGCCTTTTTCGCAAAACTTAAAATGTGCCATTTTGTTTTTTGCTTAAAGTAATGGCTTTCTTCTGGCCACTGTACCATAAAGCCCAGCTCTGTGGAGAATACGGCTTATTGTCGTACTATGTACAGATACTCCAGTCTCTGCTGTGGAACTCTGCAGCTCCTCCAGGGTTACCTTAGGTCTCTTTGCTGCCTCTCTGATTAATGCCCTCCTTGCCCGGTCTGTGAGTTTTGGTGTGCGGCTGTCTCTTGGCAAGTTCGCTGTTGTGCCATGTTCTTTCCATTTGGTTATGATAGATTTGATGGGGCTACTAGGGATCATCAAAAGATTTGGATATTTTTTTTATAACCTAACCCTGACTTGTACTTCTCAACAACATTGTCCCTTACTTGTTTGGAGAGTTCCTTGGTCTCCATGACAGTGTTTGGTTAGTGGTGCCTCTTGCTTGGGTGTTGCAGCCTCTGGGGTCTTTCAAAAAGGTGTGTATATGTAATGACAGTTCATGTGATACTTAAATTGCACGCAGGTGGACATCATTTCACTAATTATGTGACTTCTGAAGGTAATTGGTTGCTCCAGAGATTTTTATGGGCTTCATAACAAAGGGAGTAAATACATACGCACATACCAATTATACTTTTTTTATTTAAAAAAATGTTTTATGTATATATTTTTCTAATTTTACTTCACCAACTTAGACTATTATGTTCTGATTCATCATATATAATTCAAATAAAAAAAAAAACATTGAACTAAAGGCTGTAATGTAACAAAATAGGTAAAAAGCCAAGGGGGATGAATACTTTTTCAAGGCAATGTAAGTACTAGTGAGGTGCAATACATTAAATATTTGGTTTTGAATTTAGGTCTATTTTAGTACACTTATTTAAATAGTCGGTCCAACCAAAACTGACATTTCAGATTTGAGATGATACCAGGAGGTTGAATTACCAGCTTTTTATATCTCTCCAGGAATTTCGGCTCTACCATCTTAGAAATGATGAGGACTTTAACTAAATTAGTTAAATTATTCATGTATTGCACAGCACTGAGGTGCATTTAGAATGATCCTAGTGTTTGAAGTCCCAAAAGATATGAAGAGCCAGTGGACCAGCCTTCACCCAAAAGTAAAAAGAAAATATCACTTTTGGGTGGAATGACCTTTTTTATGCAGTACTCAGAACAGCAACCAATCATAATTCAGCCTTTGCCATCAGACTTATGAAAATTGATCTGTGGCTGATAGTAATGGGTTACCGAGCATCACCAGTCTTACAATTTTACTAAAAGCTATCAATTAGTTAACAGTGCTATTGTAAAGCATTTCCCTGTATTTATCCTGTAACATATTTTATTTTGTATCCTTAATGTAAGTCCTTTAAAAAGAAATAGGTAAACAAAATGCCCAGAAAGCTTGGACATGGCAGTATTCCCATCCGATTCCTGCCAGCCCTACGCTGGCTCCTGGGAGAAAATCACATCATTGTTAGAAATAGCTGAAATTGGCTTGCAACTACTAAAGATGCCAGGAATTTGCACCTTGTTCTGTGACCTAAAGCAAAATGACATGAACATTGACAAATTTGACAAGGAAATTTGTGCAAAAAACAACTTCTATTTGGCTAGCCAAGCAGCAAATATGTCGGATGATATGCTTTATTAAGCAATCCATTTTTCAACAGTAGCTGCGCCATCTGCAAAGGTTAGTGTACATCAGAATTTCTACAGAATTTCATCTGCGTTTGCAGCTCGCTGCAACACACAAACACATTTTTCATGTACATACAATTTTGAATGCAAATAGAATACTTGATGAAAGAGATGACCTTCCAGCCCGACTTCTCGGTGCAGTAAAGTCACACACGGGCATTGGAGGAAAGCAGCAGTTAGACATGGCTGAACATTTCTTGCTGAATTAAACCTGCAAGTGCTATGAGAAGTAGGGGAGAGAATGCTAGCTGTCTTTCTGGGAGCACAAGAGTTAATGGAAAAATAGATCTGGCATTAATACTGGCAACAGAACTGTAAAAAATACATTGCTTAGAATTAGAGCAATTTTTATTTCTACATCTGTCCTCTGTCATAAACAACAGACAAATTCTCTTATACTTAAACAGTGGTGATACAATTAAAAGGACAAACCAGAAAGTAGTCTAGTGCATCAGCTAATGTACCAAATTGCAATGCATTTAGATTGTGTTAACAGCCTGGCACAAGTGGTAAGCTAAATCTATGCTTAAAGAGGCTCTGTTAGGAATAAAACTCACCAGAAACTGGAGGAGTCATAATGTATAGGCATTTAGAGGTGTGCCTACGCTTTGCATCCTTTACCACCACATGTACATTCCTATTGGCCAATAATGATGCTCATCTTAGTGATGGACCATTGAGGTGTTTGTGGAGTTGGATTAGAGGCAAGATACAACACTAGCCAAACATGTCAGAGATTTGCTTGGAAGAACAGACCTTGACAGGAAGGTTTTGTAGAATACATTAGGTATCTGCAGGAATATCTTACTTTCATTGGTCTCTTCTTTCTCAACAGTGTTTCTTTAAAGAGGAAGTAAACTCTACTACTGAATTTTACCTATTGGTAAGTCTATAATAAGGTTTACCTATAGGTACTGTAAATATCTCCTAAACATGCACTGTTTAGGAGATATTTACTGTACATGCAGCAAATGAAATAACTGGTAAATGCGCTCTGAAGAAACAGCCGCCCGTGCCATTTCTTCAGAGCCCTGTGCCGTGACGTAATTGCGGTTTCGGCCATTCACAGTGCCTGAGCCCGTGTCAGCCATCTCAGCGGTGTGCGGGTGCCACTGGAGGGCTTGGTTCTAAGTAATTATTTTATAATGAGCTAGTACGTAATGCATACTAGATCATTATTCCTTTATCTCGCATTTTTTTTTTTGGGGGGGGGGGGGGTTCCAAGAGTTTACAACCTCTTTAAGATGGCCAAATACTCAGAGTGTAAAGTGTCCAGGGAGCAAAGGTTTTGTTAAATCATTTTAGGTCAAATTTAAGTATACCGTATATAGTTCATGATCAACATTTATGTTGTTAGAAACCCATTTTAAATGATGCAGCTATGGCCTTATTTACACTAAGGCATGCATTTATAGGAGATTTCTGAACACATATAAAACCTATAATAGATTGATAGCTGGCCAGGCCTTTCATCCTTCTAAGTGAGCATCATATGACGTCCTCTCATAAGGCACTGCGCAGCCTGCTACCAGTATCAAGTGATCACTGTGTCCAATCACAGCAGATCACATAAAAATGGTAAACAATGAATGGCTTCCTTTATGCCATCTATTGTATACAATTGGTCACAGTGATCACATGGTACAGACAGGGCCAATCACAGCCCATCTGTACCATGAGCTTTAGCCAATCACAGTTAATCACAACAAAAGACCTGAATGAATCAGTTTTATTCAGTAAAAATAGTTGCTTATACCAATGAAATTCATTGGTATGAGCAATCATAATGGGTAAAAAAAAAATCCTGATCACTTCCCCAGAGTAGTACATTGTTACATTGTAACATTTGATAAAGGTAGGCCAGTGGATGTGGTGTATCTGGATTTTGAAAAAAACATTTGATACAGTCCCCCACAAATGCTTAATCTACAAGTTGAGGTCTGCAGGCATGTACCATAGGGTATGTACCTGGGTAGAAAACTGGCTACGGGGGCATATACAAAAGATTGTGATAAATAACATATACCCAGAATGATCTAGAGTGGTTACTGGGGTACCCCAAAGCTCTGTCATGGGACCAATTCTATTTAATTTATTTATAACTGATATAGAGGGCGGGATAAGTAGCTCAATCTCAGTGTTTGCTGAGGACACAATATATATAGGGCAATAACAACACAGCATGATATAGAAAAGAAGGACTTGAATAAATTAATAGAGTGTGCTACTGCATGGTAAATTAAGGTTAACATTGAAAAATGTATAGTAATGCACTTGGGGGGTAAAAATATAAACACAAGTTACTCATTAGGGGGAGAACCCCTAGGGGCTTCCAGGATGGAGAAAGATCTAGGGATCCTAGTGACAGACTAAGCAATAGGATACAGTGCCAAGCTGCAGCTAGAAGAATATTAGCATGCATTAAAAAGGGAATTTACTCCAGAGATAAAACGATTATTCTGCCACTTTATAAAACTCTGGTTTGGCCACATCTGGAGTATTCTGTCCGGGTTCTGGTCACTAATCCTCATACGGGATGTGCTGGAGCTGGAGAGAGTCCAAAAAAGACAACTAAATTAATATGGGGACTGGTGGACCAATTTTGAGGAAGGATTACAAGTGCTAAATGTATTCTCCTTGGAGAGGAGATATGATTGCGATATACAAATATCTCAACGGTGATCCCAGGGTAAGTATGACATGTTTCAGTCCAAGAGAGTGTAAGGCCCCTTTCACACTGAGGCAGGAGGTGCGTTGGTGCTTTACCGTCGTATTTGTGGTGCTATTCGGGCCACTAGTGGGCCGGTTTTAAAGGGTTAGAAACTACCACAAAGCACCTCTGCAGAGGCGCTTTGCCGGCGGTATAGCCATGCTGCCCCATTGATTTCAATGGACAGGAGCGGTGGAGGAGTGGTATACACACCTCTCCTTCACCGCTCCAAAGATTCTGCTAGCAGGACTTTTTTTTACCATCCTGCTAGAGCACCGCTCCAATGTGAAAGCCCTCGGGGCTTTCACATTGGAGACAAAGCAGTGGCTGTTTCAGGGCGCTTTGCAGGCTCCATTTTTAGTGTTGTAGTGCCTGCAAAGCGCCCCAGTGTGAAAGGGGTCTAAGAGCACACGTTAACACACGATGAGACCTACACAGGTTGAACTGGATGGATTGTTGTCTTTATTCAACCTTACCAACTATGTAACTATATACTCTGGTCACAGTGTGTTCAATTTATTTAAATTTTTTTTTTACATACTGTTACCAGTCAGTGTCCCTGATCACTGCCACACCAGTTATATGGTAATGCTTGACTGCACAGGTGAAAAAAAAAAACATTGTGACAAAAAATTAAAACATCATAAAACTTGCCATGCCTTTTACTAAATACCTTGGACTGTCTACTTTCCAGAAAGGGGTAATTTGGGGGGTATTTGTACTGCCCTGGCATTTTTGGGCCTCAAGAAATTAGATAGGCTGTCAGTACATCAGGACTGATTGATTGTCAGATATATATACTTTTAGTAAATCCACCCCTTAGTGCTCAAAGTCAAAGCATTAAATTAACTCTATATTTTTAATACATATTGGATCAAATAGGATGGACAATTGTTTTGTTAACCATTATCTAAAATGAATGAGAAAACTTTTACAGGGCCATCTACCTGCTGGTAATTGGATTAGCAGAACTGCCACAGCCTGCAGGAGGCATCAAAATTGCCATAGACATTTAGGCCAACGCTGTGAATCTGAAAGTCATTGAGGGTTATTTACGAAAGGTAAATCCACTTTGCACTGCAAGTGCACTTGGAAGTGCAGTTGCTCTAAATCTAAGGGGTAGATCTGAAATTAGTGGAAGCTCTGCTGATTTTATCATCCAAACATGTGCAAACTAAAATGCTGTTTTTTATTTTCCTCGCATTTCCCCCTCGGATCTACAACGAGTTTACTTCCAAGTGCACTTGCAGTGCAAAGTGGATTTTCCTTTAGTAAATAACCTCCATTGTGTGTCATGGTGCATCCAGATACATTATAAAAGCCAATAGATTGTGCCTATGGGCCACTAAATCATGCTCAACATGTAGGTGTTGTATTCATATCATCTTCACCCAGTCTTAGAACAAGATGGGGAATATAGTGGAGGGAGTTTGTAGCAGAGGTGTCTTGCAAAATACATATAAAGTAACACAGTGTTTAAATCCAGCTAACATTTGCAGCACTGGCTCTTTCCTTCTAGAGTGATGTGTAATTGATAACCAGAAATACAACACTATATGAGGCTTTTTTTCTCTTCAGCAGGTTGTGATCTTCAGAACAAGTGGCTTAAATGGTCTGGAAAAGCTATGTATTACACCAATGAAAAATGAATCACAACAATGAAAATCTGTGTTCTGCAGGATCAATATAACTGTTCGAACTCCATGCTGCAAATTGAGACCAGAGATTAAATGATAACAGCAGAGCTTTAAGCATGGTCAAGGTTGGGTGATATGAGTGTGTTTCACTGATTTTATTTGAAAAGACATACCTGCATTTCCAGTCTCAACAAGAGCTGATTTATTCCAGCTTGGCTCTGCTTCCCATACACTAAATATACCATGACATTATTAGAAGAAAATAAACTGTTCTTAATATTAGCTTCCTTATTCTCACAAGGTGCAAACAACATTCCCGGCTGAATTTGCAACCAATATATTTTAAATTTGATTAGAGGATATTCACTTGGATGGACATTTATTTAAAGTACGTAAAGCGGAGTCCACCAGCTACCTGCCAACCTAATAATCTAAATGTCATCTCCTTCTAAAATAAATACAGAAGAAATTTCATGTAAATAGCTTAGGAGATGGGAGAAACCCTTTTTCTGGCCATTAAAGGTCTTCTACTAACTGAGTAGCTACTACTCAATACAATCAAAGTATTCTCTATGGGTCATTTGTAAAAATAGCTGTTTGGCCAAAGGTAACATCAGTCCTCCACGCATCCCCTACAATAAGTGTGTTCCTAAGAGATACCATATAGAAGTGGACTTATTTCGTTTTGTGTTTCAGGCTCAAAAAGTCACCAATTTAATATATCAAAAATCAAATAGTATTGTATAGTTTGCGCAACAGATAGTTTAATTAAAGTGTTACTACACCCAGGACCCTGCATTCACTATATCTGGTCTCCCACAGTACACAGAACATGGAAATGCAATTATTTTAGCAAGTATAAACTGATAAATAGCTTTTCTCATCAGCAGTTCATGCATTCTTGTGACTTATATCAGTGTCCAGCTAAGCACTGGTAAAAGCTTGTAGGAGGACTTTTCTGACTGTCCTATGAGACTGCAAGACACCTGACTCTCTGTCTGGATGGTGCTGATTGGCCCTGTCTAATCACATTCATTCTCCCAAGAAAAAAAACCAAAAAACCTTTCTTGCAATACACACCAAACTGAGCATGTGCAGCCGGACTCCATAGATTGTGTTCTATCAGGAAATTATCGGGGGACAGTGGATGGAGGGGAGGATCAGAGAAGACGAGATAAAACAGCCTTTTTACACAATGCGGAGGATTGACCCCTTAGGTTCCACAGTGAATATAACAAGCATGCTTTACTGCATATACAGACTGATTTTACTGTTGTGGGTTTAGTAACACTTTAAATTAACTTTGTACTATGTTCATACTAACTGTATGTGCTATTTCTATTCAAATACAATTTTTTTGGTTGAAAAATAATAAAATAACTTCATCTAGATAGATTTCAAGGGGATTCATCTTAAAATACTTCCACTTCTGTTCTGAACCTAGTCCATGTCTAACTAGTCCTTGTCTTTTTTAGGTGATAAAGTGCCTGGCCATATTAAAATTAGAACAGTAAACAGGAAAGATGAATGTGTGGAAATATGTTTTTATACAAGTGATTTTCTGTACACAGTACAATTTGGTATAGAGCGTTAATACAACTTATTTGTACAAACAAAAATATGTCAGTATGATTTTGGAGTAAAGTAAACCTTCCTTTCATCTGGGGATGGGGGGGGGGGGCTTTCTCAGATAAATATGCCCTCCTGTCTGCATGCCTGAGCTAAGGGCAGATGGATTTCAGGAAGTAAATGCTACATGAATCATCTGCCATTCCTCAAGATGGTTGCAGCTAGAAATGCTTTGGAGGAGTTTTCATGATGATTTCTCAACAAAATAAAGCATGCAGACATGGGTTAAAGGGTGAGTTTGATTTGACTATTAAACTGAATTAAATTTTCAGTTCATGGAGCTCAGATACTGTTGAGTCCCCCCTGAAGCAGAGCTCCATCTGGATTTTTTTTTAAACACTCCCAAGATGTTTTTACCTAATTTAATACTAAACTGTATTAATATTTAATGTTGTTTATATATATATATATATATGTATATATATATATATATAAATATATATATATATATATATATATATATATATATATGTATATATATATATATATATATACCTATATATACGGTATATATATATATATATATATATATATATATATATATATAATACAACACTATATCAAATCACCCCCATCAAATCATTCTCTGCAGTTATTACCTTTTGTACCACCACCCCCTCCCTTTAGAATGTAAGCTCTATGAGCAGGGCCCTCCTGTACCTTTTGTATTGTACTGTAATTGTGTTGTCCCCCCTATACATTGTAAAGCGCTGCGTAAACTGTTGGCGCTATATAAATCCTGAATAATATATATATATATATATATATGTGTATATATATATATATACCGTATATACTCGAGTATAAGCCGAGATTTTCAGCCTCTTTTTTGAGGCTGAAAGTGCCCCCCTCGGCTTATACTCGAGTCATCGCTGTCTGCCCGCTCGATCAGCGTGTCGAGCAGACAGACAGCGGCCATTCTATTCAAAAGCCGCGCCTCCGGCTCCCCCTTCGCCTGTGATAGGCGGAACACTGAATTTCCCAGCAGCCTGTGTTCCGCCTATCACGGACATCGTATCATCCTCGTACTACGGACGAGGATGATACGAAGGCAGTGATAGGCGGAACACAGGCTGCTGGGAAATTCAGTGTTCCGCCTATCACAGGCGAAGGAGGAGGCGCGGCTTTTGAATTTTACAATGGCCGCCGAAGAGGGCACGGGACGGAGGCAAGGCAAGGCAAGGCAAGGCAAGGCACGGCAAGGCACGGCACGGCACGGCACGGGACGGGACGGGACGGGACGGGACGGAGGCAAGGCAAGGCACGACACGACGGCAAGGCACGGCACGGCACGGGACGGAACAGAGGCAAGGAGGCAAGGCACGGGACGGAGGCTCGGGACAAAGGTAGGCTGGACACACACACACACACACACACACACACACACACACACACACACACACACACACGTCTGTGATAGGCGGAACACAGGCTGCTGGGAAATTCAGTGTTCCGCCTATCACAGGCGAAGGCGGCGGCGCAGCTTTTGAACTTTACAATGGCCGCCGACGAAGAGGGCACGGGACGGCACGGCACGGGACGGGACGGGACGGGGGCAAGGCAAGGCATGACACGGGACGGATGCAAGGAGGCAAGGCACGGCACGGGACGGAGGCAAGGAGGCAAGGCACGGGACGGAGGCTCGGGACAAAGGTAGGCTGGACACACACACACACACACACACACACACACACACACACACACACACACACACACACACACACACACATGGATGGAGACACACACAGGGATGGATGGATGGATGGAGACACACACACACAGGGATGGATGGATGGATGGATGGAGACACACACACACAGGGATGGATGGATGGATGGATGGAGACACACACACACAGGGATGGATGGATGGATGGATGGAGACACACACACACAGGGATGGATGGATGGATGGACACACACACACACAGGGATGGATGGACGGACACACAGGGATGGATGGACGGACACACAGGGATGGACGGACACACAGGGATGGACGGACACACAGGGATGGACGGACACACAGGGATGGACGGACACACACACAGGGATGGACAGGCATGTCTCACCCTCGGCTTATACACGAGTCAATAAGTTTGCCAGTTTTTTTGGGGGTAAATTGGGGGCCTCGGCTTATATTCGGGTCGGCCTATACTCGAGTATATACTATATATATATATATATATATATATATATATATATATATATAATTTATTTTTTAAACAAACCTTGCTGACCCCTCTGATTGCACTTCCATCTTCAGTGTGAGCATGTGAAGCCCACCGGTATCTCCTTCGGGGATACGGCACTACCCAGCATGCACCTCCTGATCTCACGCATGCGCATAAACTACAAAGTGAGGCGCACGCACAAACACCTTGACTCCTGAGATTGATGAAACTCATATCCCAGGAGCCAATGCACGGCCAGAAATGATGTAACTCGCCTCGGCGAGGTACACCGGAAGAGGAGCAATTACTCTGTACAAATAAGGTGATTAGAGGTAACTCCAGAAAAAGTCCAATGTGGAATTATAAAGTGATAATGAATAGAGCAGGAGCGACATTCAAAATGTGGGTGGAACTCCACTTTAAGGTCAGCGTCTCAGACTGTGCTGAAGCCACTTGATGAGCATGATAGTCAAACAGCATTTTATAAGGAAAGGCCAGCTTCTTTAACCTATGTATTTTTTTAGGTACATTAACTATTTATTTAGGGTGGCTAGGTGTACTTTACCCCATGCCCTCATTTTTATTACTATTTTTTTCTTACTAAGATACCAGAAAAGAAAATATTATTGGAGTTTTTCTTAACCTTTATGCCCGTCTCGAGATCAGGTAGCTGCTAATTTTTAAACCAACTGAATGTTTTTGACAAGTGTGAATTTGAAAACATTATTCCTTGTTCCCTGTAATGAGAGTCTGATGGTAATTCTGCCCTTTAGATTTACATCTATTTCTTGCAACAGAAAAGAACATTTCCATGCAAATGCTGGGTAATGCATTTCTTTCCCCATATATCTACATACCATGGGCCCTGGCTTTGTCTGTGGCTGTTTAGAATGAATGACCTTACATTAAAATGAACTTATCCCTCTCACAAGTCCTGCCTAATCCATTCATCATGATGACTACTTTCCTAGTGATGACACTTTGGTCCTATGAAGGAAAAAATGACGTAAAAGCAAACACTTTAGTGTCAGCCTCTGTATTGGGTAATGAGTTATTGACTTTTAACTGCTAACTTCTTATATTGTAAGCAGCACTTATAAATAGAGTTGACTCAGTAAATCTGTATTTCTGTTTGTGAGCTAAAAAAATTTCCACTCTTACTTTATAACCAAATACTACTTATAAGGGTAGTCTGTGAAAAAAAAAATATGTTGCTCTGCTCACATATTTAAAGCAGTATTAAACCCAAAAGCAAACATTTATTATACTGAAGCTTAGTAATCCTTAGCCCTTGTACACAAGGTCGGACATTCTGACAACCAAATCCGTCGGATTTTGTCAGACGGATTTTGTCAGATGGATTTTGTCCGAAACTGTTGCATACACACGGTCGGACAAAGTTGTCGGAATGTCCGATTGTTCAGAACGTGATGACGTTATTTCGTTACGACGGGACTACTTTCAGGCTAGTAGCCAATAGATTTGGTCTAGGAATTTGATCTGAGCATACGTGGCACTTTGTCCGATCGGAATTCTCTACAAATCTACAGATCATGTTGTCGGAAAATTTTATAGCCGTGCTCTAAAACCTTGTTGGTTGGATATTCCAACGAAAACAGTCCGATGGAGCCCACACAGGGTGGGATTATCCGACAACGCGGTCCGATCGGACATTTTCAGTCGGAATGTCTGACCGTGTGTACAAGGGCTTAGATGTAATGGCTGCATTGGTTTTCTTTTTTAGTCTTTCTTTCTTTTATTTTCACCTGCTGATCTATCCAGTAAATCTCAACAGAAGTTGGTGGTTGTAGATCTTAGGAGGTCCCAGTGTATACTGTGAAGACAACGGTTCACACAAATTACAATTTTAAGGTTTAAGATTGACTGTGATGGTAATAGTGTACCTATAAACATAACTATATATGTAAGCCATCTAAAGTGTAAGTGGCTTAATTGTAGATTTACAATATCCTTTACACGCACATGAACTTTAATGGCATCCCAATCTTAGTCAGTAGGGTTCAATATTGAGTTGGCCCACCCTTTGCAGCTACAACACCTTCAACTCTTCTGGGAAGGCTGTCCACAAGGTTTAGGAGTGGGTCTATGGGAATGTTTGACCATTCTTCCAGAAGCGCATTTATGAGGTCAAGTACTGATGTGGACGAGAGGGCCTAGCTCGAGTCTCTGCTCTAATTCATCCCAAAGGTGTTCCATTGGGACTCTATGCAGGCCAGTCAAATTCCTCCACCCCAAACTCGCTCATCCATGTCTTTATGGACTTTGCTTTGAACACTGGTGTGCAGTCATGTTGGAACAGGAAGGGGCCATCCCCAAACTGTTCCCACAAAGTTGGGAGCATGAAATTGTCCAAAATGTCTTAGTATGCTGACACCTAAAGAATTACCTTCACTGAGCCCAACCCCTGAAAAACAACCCCACACCATAATTCCCCCTTGACCAAATGATTTGTACCAGTGCACAAAGCAAAGTCCATAAAGACACAAATGAGCAAGTTTGGGGTGCAGGAACTTGACTGGCCTGCGCAGAGTCCTGACCTCAACCCGACAGAACACCTTTAGAGCTGAGACTGCGAGCCAGGCCGTCTGGTACACATCAGTGCCTGACTTCACAAATGCGCTTCTGGAAGAATGATCAAACATTCCCATAGACCCACTCCTAAACCTTGTAGACAGCTTTTCCAGAAGAGTTGAAGCTGTTATAGCTGCAAAGTGTGGGCCAACTCAATTTTGAACCCTACGAACTAAGACTGGGATGCCATTAAAGTTCATGTGCGTGTAATGGCAGGCATCCCAATACTTCTGGTAATATAGTGTGTTGTATGTTGTAAAACTACAATTAAGCCACTTACGCTTTAGATGGCTTACATATATTGTTATGTTTATATGTATGCTATTACAATCACAGTCAATCTTAATCCTTAAAATTTAATTTGTGTGAACCATTATCTTCACAGTATACACTGGAACCTCCTAAGATCCACAACCATCCACTTCTGTTGAGATTTACTGACTAGATCACCAGTTGAAAATAAAAGAAAGGAAGCCTAAAAAAGAAAATCAATGCAGCCATTACATCTAAGGATTGGTAAATTTCATTATAATAAATGTTTTCTTTTAGGTTTAATACTGCTTTAGTTATTATTATTATTATTATTATTATTATTTTTTTATTATTGCTTTAGTTATGTTTTTAGATCTTGTTCACATGTGTTCTTGAAGAAGAAAAGTGTTTGAAATGCATTTACTTTTTCATGTGGACTTTTCGATCCGTAAACAAGAATAATGTATCGACACGTAAATTCTCTGTGTAATATACGGACATGGTTATTTGTATGTTTTTTATATGTATAAAATAAAAAATGTTTTTGTTTAAAGTATAAATATGATAATACCACATCCTTTATATACAGTATGTGCCCTCAAAAAGTCCTTTGCTGCATAAAATTTTGCTGAGTATTGGATATGTGCATACAGTAGAACCTGTCTTCTTTTAGCCAGTAAATCTGTTGTTATTCAACAAATAAAGTTGTTATGCAGATTTAGGAGTAAGAGGGCTAAGGCAAATCATTTACCACTGACAGGGGTGCTTACACTGATCAGATTTTATGTATTTACTAATGCAAAACCTTTATCCCAAAATATTTTTTTAATTTTTTTGCTGTAATTGCTAAAAAAGTTTTAGCTGGAGTTTGGCTTCAGTTTGTTTCTAAATCTGCTAGTGCATCTGATGCCACGTATACATGACCAGACTTTCCGGCAGACTAGGTTCGAGGAATGAGTCCGTCGGACAATCCGATAGTGTGTGAGTTAATCCGATCATTATTCATAAAAAAAAATCAGACGGACCTAGAAATAGACTGACGGACTCAATTCCTATCGGGAAAACCATTTGTCTGTATGCTGGTCCGACGGGCCAAATACGATGCAAGGGAAGCTATTGACTACTGGCTATTGAACTTAATTTTTAGTCCCATCTCACGTCATTACGTTCAAAATTAACGGACTTTCGAATGTACTTAGTCCGTTTTCTGTGTGGCCAAGTCTGTTCGTTCAGAAAGTCCATCGGAACTCTGCCGAAAGTCCGTCGGGAAGACCGTCGGACCTAGTCTGCCCAAAAGTCTGGTCGCGTGTACGCGACATAACACTCCTCTCTCAACAGATTGATAATGCTGCTGCTCAAAGGTGTTTTTGTTGCTCTTTCATCTAGGGTGTAGGCACTCTAATACAGGTCTGTAAAACCCCATAAACACTATCAGATTTTCTGCTGATTTTTGTCTTCGGATTTACCAAAACCATGTTGTGCAAGGGCCTGCCTAATTGCATACAAATTGAAACTCCTAAGGTTTGACCTCATATTATATGGTTTTGGTAAATCTGGAGACAAAAATCAGCAGAAAATCTGATGTGTGTGGGGCTTTACTGGCGCTAGATCCACATGTGAAAATAGTGGGGCAATAGGAATTTCATTGGTGAGATACTCCCTAAGCGCCGGTTCACACCTGCGTGACTTCATCACAGCTTGCATTGGACTTCTTTAACAGAAGTCAATGCAAATCATAATGAAGTCACCCCAAAGTAGTGCAGGAACCTTTTTCTAAGTCGACTTGAGTCATGCCGATTAGAACCGTTCCATTGCTGTTGACTTTTCTAATTCTAAGTTGACTTAAGCCGTACCAATTAGAACGGTTCCTTTGCCGTTAGAGGGCCGTGACTTATGATGCGACACGCAGCAGTGTGAACCCATACTAAGGGTTAATTACTTCCAAAGGAATGCAGACGCTGCAACCTTCCCCATTAAAACACTGAAAGTGCACCAGGCGGTTATAATGAGTGCACTCAGGAATCAGTCTTGAAAGGACATAGTGGAACAAATGGCTTTTTTCTTCAGAACATAAAAAAGGTAGCACTCTTCTACCAAATGTGTTAAGATCCCTGCAATGCACATAGAACACCCAGAGGGAAGTTTTTTTTTTCTACTTCATAACCTACCCACAGCCAAAACTCTGGGGGAGTTTGTATGTGTCACTATCATGCATAACCAATTTTTTTGTGCATTTAGCCTGAATTGACCCATTGTACATCCACCGCAACAGTCCTTGAATAAAATATTAATTCCATTATTTTTCTGAAATTGCTGTGCTCCAGTTCTGCCCCTCCCAAACATGCTGCTGTGATCTCCATTTAATCCAAAATGAAGTCCATGCTCTGCTCATCTCAGTGTAGTTCAGGTTTTCCTTTGGAGTAAAAAGAGGTTGCAACATGTATGCTCAGGGGGCACTTGGACCCAATGGTAAGGATTTTCGCAACAAGGGTATACATTGTCATGCAGGCCAAGCATGAAGCAGTGACAGGTTAGTATGTGATTATAAACAGTGAGCAAAAAAGATCTAATCAATAGTCCTTCTGGCTTAAGCAAATTTACATGTTAAAGTGCAAAATGAAGTTAGTAATAGTGTCAATTCAGGTGAGAGATGTTAATCCTGAGTACTTGTGTGACAGTTCATATAGAAAGCACCAAATGCGTAAGGGTTCTACCTTCACCACACCAAGTGATTCCGCTCCCTTAGGAATTGCACTCTCCGGATTTATAATTAATCAACGCCTTTACATATGATTATGCCTTTTGCAATCACTGCCCAATTGCCCAGGTATCCAGAAATGATCAAACCCCCGATTTCAAGCTTTCCGGTCCTGTGTTCGCTCAGACTCTACATACCAAATCGTTTCAGTGTAAGGAAGGAACAGAATCCTCATAGTGTAAATACGTAAAAACTTTTATTCACACACATTCAAGGGAAGAACCCCTTCCCTTATCCCTATGCACTTACAAAACAAATTTTAAAAGATAGCGTTTAATATAAAAGTATTGCACTGTATATCCAGTTCCGATACTCTCACCACCCTTTGTGAAGACCTGATCATCCTTGGTGGTTCCCGGGAGGAGATCGGAGCCACTGACAGATGCAGCAAGCCATGTGGTCACGCCTAGACTTGTTCCGACCATTATGTCTTTGTCAATAGGTGTGGCCCTACAGCACGGACTTGCAAATTTATAGCCTCCCAATACAGAACATCAACCCCTTCTGCACGTTGGATTGCACTTTTACACACACGGTAGTAACCATGTTTTACAGAAATATGCACCAATGATAGCATCTGCTGTTGCAATTCCAACATTTAAGAAAATGTCCGTATCACTTACTGCCATATCCAAACAGGAATGTAACAGTGTTTTATACTAGTGGCAACATTTCTTTAATTTCCAGTTAGAGAATTTAGAGATTCAGCTCAACAATTTTTAAATGTTGCTCGAATGACAATAAAGAGAAAAGCAGTGCTGGAAATATTTACAGAAAATATATTACAAAACAGATAGTCAAAAGCTAACTGAAAAGAACTAAAAGTGGGACAATTTTAAATAATGTTCACCTGGTCATTGCTTCCTTGCAGAATCCATTTTGTTTGCAGAGAAAGTCAATTCTGATGTTTGTAAGAGTCATTGATCATCAGAAAAAAAGTGACTGTCAATATCCATGGCAGTTTTGATGTGAAACAAGATCTCAGAGCTACAAATGAAGCCCTCTTTTTATGGTTCGTGGAGAGGGGGTTCCAGAATGAACACAATAAAAGTGTTAGGGGGGTGGGCTGAAAGTTTGCTGGAGTCTTTTATTAGGCTCCAGCAGACACAACCTTAATGCCAGCCAACCTAAAATCATCCATATTTCCATTTTTTAATATTTACAATTCTGAAAAACAACATATTATTTAACAGAATAAAATTAAAATTTGTTGGAGAGCAAATAAGATATAGACCATTTGTTAAGAAGGTAACTCCATTATTAAAGGTATTATGGAAAATAAATCTGAGCTGTGAGCTATATTAAAGTTTGATTTTAGTACAAAATCAGACTTGCAGTATTGCTCATTTATTGGTTTACAACAGGTCTCATTAGGAGTATTTTGCAGACCATGCTAGTGGAGGTTTTATGACATCTCTGCATCCTTTCTTAGATGACTTAGATTATTTCAAATTTGTCTTAGGCTCACCTGTTTTCCTATGCCAAATGCATCATCCTACATGAATACCTAGAACAGACATGAGATTTACATCTGTTTTTGTTATCAGAGTTTTACGTTAAAGATGGCACTTTGGTCAGGAAGACCTCCCTATTCCTTCACCACAGTTTGGGGAAAATCAGACCTCGTTATTGTCACCTATATCAACACACTGTATTTTATTCATAACTATATTTAACAGGGGAATACATATACAGTATACTCTATGTAGGCCATCACAACAGGCATATCCAATGTAGAGAATTATTCTGTGCTCATTTGAAAACAATCAACTCAAATAGAACCAGGATTCATCATGATAACCTTGCCACCTAATTGTTTACAGTTTGCCAGGACAAATAGATTGGCGAATCTCCGGATTGGGGACATTGACAGCAATAAAAAAATGATAGGGGTTTTAACCACTTCAATACTGGACACTTAAACACCTTCCTGCCCAGACCAGTTTTGAGCTTTCAGCGATGTCGCACCTTGAATGACAATTGCGCGGTCATGCTACACTGTACCCAAATTAATTTGTTATCATTTTTTTTCCCACTAATAGAGCTTTCTTTTGGTGGTAATTGATCACCTCTATGGTTTTTATTTTTTGCTAAACAAATAAAAAAAGACCGAAAATTTAAAAAAAAAATTTTTTTTTTGTTTCAGTTTCATAACTTTGTAAATAAGTACGTTCTCTCCTTCACTGATGGGCACTGATGGGGCTGCACTGACGGGAACTGATAAGGCGGCACTGATGTGCACTGATGAGCTGGGACCAATAAAGTGGCACTGATGAGGTGGCATTGATGGGCACTGATATGTGGCACTGATAGGCGGCACTGATAGGTGGCACTGATGGGCGACACAGATGGACACTGATAGGTGGCACAAATTGGCACTGATAGCTGGCACGGATTGGCATGGATAGGTGGCACAGATGGGCATGGGTAGGTGGCACAGATGGGCATGAATAGCCACTGATAGTTGGCATGGATGGGCACTGATAGGTGGCATGGATGGGCACTGATAGGTGGCACGGATGGGCACTGATAAGCGACATTGTATTGTATTGTTTTGTACTGATGGATGCCAATCAGTGCCAAACAATAATGTATGCCAATCAGTGATGCCCATTGTGGGCACTGACTGGTATCCATTGTGGGCACTGACTGGCATCCCTGGTGGTCTAGGGTGGCATACCTGGTGCTGGGCATCCCTGGTGGTCTGGTGGCATCCCTGGTGGTCCAGTGTGGGCATCCTCGGGGGGCTGTGCTGATAATCGATCCGCACAGACCCCCCTGTCAGAGGAGCAGCCGATCGGCTCTCCTCTACTCGCGTCTGACAGAAACGAGTGAGGAAAAGCTGATCACTGGCTCTTCCTATTTACACTGTGATCAGCCGTGATTGGACACGGCTGATCACATGGTAAAGAGTCTCCATTGGAGACTCTTTACCAAGATCGTAGTTGTGGGGTGTCAGACTGACACCCCGCAACAACGATCGCCACGATGCGCACCCCCAGGGGCGCGCAGTGGCTCAAAATCCTGAGGACGTCCTATGACGTCCGGTCAGGATTTTGAAACCACTTTGCAGTTGTCATTTGACAATTGGCGGGCGGCAAGTGGTTAACCACTCCTCTTTGAGCTGAAAAGTATTAATAAAAGTTTTGGCTAGAGATATAATTTAACCACTTAAGGACTAGCCTCGTTTTGAGGTTTTACATGTTTAAAACATTTTTTTTTGCTAGAAAATTACTTAGAACCCCCAAACATTATATATTGTTTTTTTTTCTAACACCCTAGAGCATAAAATGGCGGTCATTGCAATACTTTTTCACACCGTATTTGCATCGCAGTTTTTTATATTGTGAAAGATAATTTCACGCAGAGTAAATTGATACCCAACATGTCACGCTTCAAAATTGCGCCCGCTCGTGGAATGGCGTCAAACATTTACCCTCAAAAATCTCCATAGGCGACGTTTAAAAAACTCTAAAGGTTGCATGCTTTGTATTACAGAGGAGGTCTAGGGTTAAAATTATTGCTCTTACTCTACTGATCGCTGTGATATCTCACATGTGTGGTTTGACCACCGTTTTCATATGCGGGCAGTACTCACGTATGCGCTCGCTTCTGCGTGCAAGCTCATCGGGATGGGGTGCATTTAAAAAAACAATGTTTTCTTATTTATTTTACTTGATTTTATTTATTTTTTCACAGTTTTTTTTAAAAAAATTGGGTCACTTTTATTCCTAATACAAGGGATATAAACATCACATGTAATAGAAAAAAGCATAATAGGTCCTCTTAAATATGAGATCTGGGGTCAAAAAGTCCTCAGATCTCATATTTGGACTTAAATGCAAAAAAAAGTGTCATTTAAAAAAATGACATTTTGATGTTGCTTCCACGCTGCTATGGTATAGAGACGGGTGGGGGCCATCTTCCCCTCACTCATACTCATACCCGTCAACATGAAGGACCCAATCACCTCTCCCTCCGCCGATAGCAGTGATCTCGCCACAGAGACCACCATTATCATAAATAGAACCGCCGGCTTTAAAGATGGATACCTCGGTTGTGGCAGCAGCTGCTGCCATTACCAAGATATCCATCTTCAAACTGCCGACGTATATATGTACATGAGCCGGTCGGTAAGTGGTTAAAAAGCCAATAAATAACTAAGATGAGTTGAGATCATCTGTCAATTCTTTATTTTAAAAAAATTCAGTAGTCTTTATAACCTGTTTCAGTTCAAATGCAAAGACCATATTCAGTATTCTTACACATGTGGTCATATTTGCCTAGAATATGCTATCAGATGAGCAGTCAATACATGAGTAAAGGGTTGCAAGATACTTGGGCTTTTAAATTTACCTTGAAAAAACAAGCAAACAACAGATGTAAAAGAATAACCAGATGACTGTTTTTTCTTTTGAAGTCGAATGGCTATCGCAGCCATTTATTATAAATAACACAATACAAATTTGGTACACAAAACATATTATATGTGTTAAAAACAGAACAACCAAAAATGCAACTGATCTCCTTATAGGTCTAAAGTTTTTATATGCATATAAGATCAAAATCCAGCTGTATTGGACATAATAAATCTCCATGTCAAGACCCCAACCACTATTACACTGCACAATACCAGGGACAATTCATTACAGCCAATAAACACTACCACGTTACCAATGTAACCTTTTGTGAGAAGGGAAACCCATTCCTGAAATAGGCCCAACCCTCCAAATTTTACAACCCAACAGCACCTTCTAAGGCTTTCAGACTCCAACCAGCTGCCAGGACTATTACATTATAAATATTAATCTGACATAGGGAGGAGAAAAGAAAAAGTGGGTTGGAGGAGGGAGAGCAGGATAAACTTGTCCGATACAGGCAAAGATCCAGGTGATCTTCAGACAAGAAACTCCATCCAGCATAATAAGACTCACCCCTTCAATTCCACCTCTACTCCAAAAGTTTGAGTGCTCTTTCGTTTTGCAATATAAATTTAACCTTTCCAAGACCACAACATTTGATAGAGAAAAAAGAATCATGGTAAAAGATTCATTGACTAATCCAATACGCCCTAGACAAGAAATGTTTGGCCAATTCCATATTTCCAGATCACCCGAGAGACCCTTAAGCAGGGATGAAGGTCAAAACTATAGAGGTTCGGAGGGATCACTAGTTAAATTAATCTCCAGGTACTTAAAGTGGAATTATACTCACCTTCTAGTCAGTGCTGCAATCTCTCTGAGCTCCCGGCTGACGACTGTCATCTTTGGCCAGATGTGCTTCCAGGTACTGATCTTGACATTGCCGAAATTTTTACAGGGCTTACAGGCAAGTAATGGAATTAGTATCTCTCTTCTGCATTAAAATCCTGCCTATTTGCCATTTCTTTTTCTCACATAAAGTTCCACTTTAAGAGAGATCTTTATCCATGTAAATGAAAATTTGAAATGTAAGCCCTGGAGCAAGATAACATAATCTCAAGGATCCCAAATTTAGCATTCAATTTTAAAAATAGCTAAAATGGGAAAATTCCTGCAGGAGGGCAGGAAGAGATATTTCGGGGGAGCTAATATATAGCAGAAAATCATCCACAAATCCCACCAACTTAAGCTTCTTTTTTCCCACCTTTATACCTTTTATGATTTGAGTTAGTCAAATTGTAGCTAGTAAAAGCTCTAAAGAGTATAGAGGTGGGTGAAAGTAATCCATTGAATTTGACCTTGGCAGTTGGGTTATCATATAAGGACATTATCCAGGACAGCATTTTAGGTCCCAGACCTACATTACCAATCTAAGTGATCAAACTTCAGCTTCTGCTGATAGTACAAAAAAAACCAACATCATTCAGTTTTGCAACGTGAGATAATAACAGAGTTCCTAAAGAGTTGTTCGTAGCTTCCCTGCCTGAAATAAAACCAACTTGGTGTGAATGTATCAAACCACTGCACTCTATGCAGGCTTTATATCCAATGGAGGGCTTATATTCAATAGAAAAATTATTTGTCCCTGCTATCGGTCCCACCAAATGCTTCTCAGTTCTACAATATATACAAATTCCTACTTGCTTTGACCGCATGGTTCTTTTAACATTTATAGTCAAATGCGAAGGTAGAATCAGAATAGAGTGTGTCTTTATATGAAACAAGCAAGGTACTGAAACTAGTTCATTCATCTTTGATAAACTCTTCCACGGCAGAGAACAATTACAAATTGTTGACCAGGTGATACTATACCCCATTGCATATAAATAAATGGGATCAGCAGCCTTCTCTCTTATTTTGTAGATATAATAAAAACATAAATATGGTGGTATTGTTCTCTGATTTATGCATAATGGAGGCAAATTCTTGAACTGGTGAACAAGATCATGTCTATCTCCCTCCCAAATGACCCATGGGTACTCCTGATTCATACAACCAAAAATCCAGTTCTAAAATATAAAATAAAAATGCTACCTCATTTATTGAATGCAGCCAAAAGCCAAATTCCACAGCGCTAGTAATCAACAAATCCACCTACGGTGAACAAATGGATACTGAGGATGTCCAAAATCTGCTTGATCGTGGAAATTAGAATTATCAAAGAATCTGACTTTTGACCTTTTACTCTGGAATCTGGAAAGGCTGGATAACTTTTAAAACCTCAGAAACTTAAAGTGAATGGATGGCCAATATAACCTCCAAGTGATTCACTCCATGTAGAGATAGTTAATTCTAAGAATATATTGTTAAGCATCTTTATAGTGGAATAAGAATAAGAATGGGAAAAAAACTGAGATGCATGTTGCTCCTCTCTTTTTTCCCCTCTATATATGTTTTTTCTTTGTGTGCATATATTTAAGGATGCACTGCTTTTTTTGTATTGCTTCAATTGGTGACCTTTAAGAAAGGGATAGAAAAGAAGGCAAGGAGATGTTAGGAAAAAATAGGAAAAATGTAAGGAAAACTACCCGGTAGTGGGAACTCATAGGTTGCCTTCTATCTAAATTGTTTTGGTAGATGCAAAAATAACTTGGAGAAAGTCCTCCCAATGGAGGTAGTCACTCTCTGCAGCTTTTCAAATGGGTGTTTTACATAATTTTTTCCTTTTTCTTTTTCCTTTGTTAGTAGTTTCCCTTAAATTACGCATGAAGCATCAGCATAAAAGCACTGCGTGACACTTTCTTGGAACAGTCTGAATCAGTAACCAACATATAGACAAAAGAATCAGCTGTATTATGTTATGGTTTGAAAGTCATCTATATTCAAGGATTATGTAATTATATAATTACCGAGCCATAGATCCACAACAGAGGAATATTTTCCATTTTTTTTTATTTCTGCAAAACACTTTATATGATTTGTGGATTAATATACAATATGACGTTAGGTGTTTTCTGCTCAAAATATCTGTGCTCTTTTCTGTGTTTGTGTTAGATTTTTTAATCTTTTACTGTATATGCTTATATCTCTTGATTACTGATATATAATTTAAAACATAAATAGTTCACCCTTAAAGTGCAACTAAAGGCAAAACATTTTTTTTGCAATATGTGTCCCATTGGGGAGATCTTCCTTCACTTTCTGTCCCAAGGCCCAAACTGGAAGTGAGAGGATGGAATTCCAGGTTGTCCCCAGTGTCCCCAGAATTAGTGGACCCATTGGAATATTTCACCTCTATTACTGCAATGGGGACAACCCAAAATATCAGATTTTCTTTTACTTTCAATTTCGGTAAAGATGACATATAATGGGGGCACAGGCAGCAATAAAAACCTGACTAATTTCTCTCGACTCTGTCCAAAACGAAAAGAAAAAAAAAAAGTTTGCCTTTAGTTACTAATCCTGATAATTGCAGACCATCAGTAGTGCAAAAACACTTATGTGACAGTTATATGATAAAGTGCAAACTGTCCAATCCAACTATAGTGCCCAAAAACACACCAAAAGTAATCCTGATAAAATATCCCACAGGAGTTCATTTCTGTGCTAAATATAAATATTAAAGTGCAATGTGCAGTTCATTAGTAGAGAAAAAGTCAATCTGCAGATCACAAATTAATGAAAGGCAAAGAATATCTCACTGTGGCTACCAATGGCAACAAAATATGTATCTAACCAGTAATCCCTTTTGTGCCTCTATCTGTGTCTCCAGGTATCCTCATTCACCTTTGACAAATGACATCCTATGTACATAAACTCACCAGTTTTTATACACCCTTATTTTAATATTAACAACAATTTTAGAAGTGCTTTTCCTTAATGCATAAGACATGAATCACCACTCTTGCTCCAGTCTTTGCTCTTTAGATCACAATATAAAACAAGGTTAAAAATCACTTCCTGAAAGCAAGGAATGCACAAAGTGTGGAATGATGTCACTGCCTCCTCCCAATGCATTTGTCACTACAGACTTTTTCAAGAGCGGCCAATATTTGGATGATATTATTGGTGTTGCAATTTTTATTTACACCATTGCAAGAATCCAGAAAATGAAAGAAAAATAAATTTTCCTAAGTGTAACGTCAGTTGTTCTGCCCCTTAATACAATAAACCTCTATTATGACAGCTCCAGCATATGCACCTACAGATCAGGCTGCCAGAAGAAGTATAAATCCCTATTTTGCACTTATAGTATAGCACATACATTGCTTCTCTGAGTACTGGACATAAGTATTTATTCATAATCTATATTCTAACACATGGATGATCAAGACTGAATCCTGACACTTCCCTTTCATTTTAGCTTTAAAAGCATTGGTGCATTCAAGCACTGAAATGTATAACCAGTGTATAACCAGTGTTTAAAATTGCTCATATAAAATCAATATTACAAGAATATTTTAAATTCCCATTGGATCACCCAGTGTATCCAGAATAATTTTACTCATGAAAGTTTACATTTAACAGTTAAATTGACACTTCCATAAACATCTTTTTGGTTAAAGGGGTCATAAACCCTTGTGTTTTTTAACTTTAATGCATCCTATGCATTAAGGTGAAAAAACACCTGGCAGTGACCGACTCCCCAGCCACCCCCCCACACCGTTTTACTTACCTGAGCCCTGGAACTTCACCCGTCAGGGATGCGCCCACGGCTCGGGATTCTCGGCTCTTGATTGGATAGATTGATAGCAGCGCAGCCATTGGCTCCCACTGCTGTCAAGCAAATCCAATGATGTGGGCACCGGGGGGGGGGGGGGCAAGTTGAACTCGGAAGCACGCTCTCAAGGTAACCCCCGGGAGAGTGCTTCAACTAAGGGGTTATCTGATGTTGGGAAGAGCCGCGAGAGCCATCGAGGGACCCCAGAAAACTGTGTTGTGGGCCACTTTGTGTAAAATGAGCTGCACAGTGGAGGTAAGTATGACATGTTTATTTTTAATTTTTTTTAAATAATCAAAGCTTTACAGTCACTTTAAAGGGCAGCAACAATTTTGCTGTGTGTTTGCCGTATTACATTGAAGAATATGTAAAATTATAGACAGCATAGTCTATTTTCGGACATCCTGCAGCATACTAGAGTTGCAACACCTATTAATGAGATGGAGTAAGAACAGACAATAATTTATTTCTAATTATATGACCCAAACCGATGCATTTGGGAATGATTAGGCCTGGTAGTGGCTTCAATTATGGGTGGATGATGAGAATAAAAAGACATACAGGAAAGAAAGTGTAAATTTCTGTTCTAAATTACCCGTGCAGTAAAGTCTCATGTAGACTTGTGCACAACGGAAAATTTCGTTTAGTTTCGATCCGTTGTCATTCGTAAAATACATCATTTCGTTTTGTTATATTCGTTATGCTACGTTAATAAGTTTTTGGATAATTCGTTATTATTCGTAGAGTGTCAAATTAATTCGTTCGTATTCGTTGAAATTCGCTATTTATGTATGTATAGACATTCGTGATAATGATTCGTAGTTTGTAAAGTTGTTTGTTTATTGAATCTTTTAACACACACAATGACAACGTCTCTTCTCCTCTGCTCAAATACAATACAACACCCTTCTAACTCGGTTCTCAGGAATGCACTTTGCCAGTAATCCATCCTCCGACACAAAATTAATTAGCTGATTGGACTATAAGATTTACTTTGAGCTGACCTTTTATTTCATTAGATCTTTAAAGAATTACCAAATCATGTCAAATTAATTCATTATAATTCTTTTGTATTCGTTGTTATTCGTTATTTTTTTATTGCATCCGAATGTCCAAAAGATGCAAAATTCGGCCGAATTTCGATTTGTTACGAAACTAATTGCACAAGCCTAGTCTCATGCCATAGGCATGAGAAGAGGAGTCCATCCTCCCAAACTGGTGCTTTTTACCAGGTATTTATCTTTTATCTCCTGAAACCCTCATTGTTTTTAAAAAGTTGGCAATCACATGTCAGCAGTTGAAATTGTTTCACTTGAGGGTGGCACATTGGTGTAGTGGGTAGCACTCTTGCCTAGCAGTAAAAAGGGTCGCTGGTTCAAATCTCAACCACGACACTACCTGCCTGGAGTTTGCATGTTCTCCCTGTGCTTGCGTGGGTTTCCTCTCTATTTACAATTTCCCATACAATGCTTTCTTCGGCGCATGTGCACTTTAGAAAGGGCACATTGAGATGTTTCTAGCTGGGGTCATGCACAGAAGTGATGTCATGTGATTTCAGCCAGTCACAGAGCTGGACTTAGCTGCCCCAGAAGAAAGAGGGCTGCAGATGGACACCTCCAGCCAGCAGGGACATCGATACATTGTGGGCTTCAGTTTCAGGTAAGTGACACATAATGGGCTACTATGCAATGCATAGTAGCCCATTATGCTTTACATTTGCAGAGAAAAAAAGAGAAAGTCAAACCCATCAGGGTGTACTTCAACTTTAAGTACATCTAAAATAAAAAAAAAGTATTTGAAACCAGTTCAATATGTGAATGAAACTATCCATTTAAAGCTATAAAAAAAACATGTGACCTGTGTTTACCTTGGGTGTCCAGAGCTACAAATTTGCAAGTTGGTATTTGCAGTTCCATGAATACCAAAGACCAGTAAGTGGCCTGAAAGTGGTTTAGTTATTTGTACGGAATTATTTTTTTTTATAGAAAACACGTAAAGTATTTCTTCTTATAGCATACAACAAGGGTGTGAAATGTAATTCTGAAGCTGCTCCTGGATGACCTTCCACTGGTGAGTGCTACATGATGTGATGTTCTAACACAATAGAGAACACTCAGGTCTCCTTGTACTTGGCAACGAAAGAAACAATTTTTTTAATCTCAGTACATGAATTATGGGCAATGCGTTTGAAGTGGGTCCAAAGTTTCAGTCTAACTGACTTGTATTTTCCCAAGAGATTTGTCATAGGCTTGGGATTTTGGAAAGACTATATTAGAAGAGTAACAGAGGGCAGGCATTTGCTACCTCTAAAACTTTACAGTGCCTGACTCCTTACTAATATGTTTCAAACATCAAACATCCTATTACAGTGCTACTGCATGAAGATATATTAAATCATTTCCTGTAGGGAAAACACATATATTTACCTGTCTCGGCAGAGGTTCAGGGTCACATGGGCATTACTGAAAATATAGGAAATTTAAAGAACTAGTACGTTCGTTGTAAAAATGAAATAAATATAGGCTTTTCTATGGCAGTGTATATAAACCCTAACAGTGAACTTTTTTATATGCTCTCTTCTGCTCTTTAATTATATATTATTGAAACTGCTTTGATATATGAGTTTGATAGGTTCAAAAAACCTGTTCAAAAATTCAGACCTGTCCTGTGTCCTGTGCACACTTCTTCTGTTCTCTCATAGAGTCTATCTAGCCCCTGCAACCCAGTTCTTATTGATTACAAAATGATACCTTTATATGTTATAGGGCAGGGGTAGACAACCTCAGCCCTCCAGATGTGGTGAAACTACAAGTCCCATGAGGCATTGCAAGACCCTGCCAATCACAGATATGACTCCTAGAGGCAGAGGCATGATGGAATTTGTAGTTTCAAACAAGCTGGAGTGCCAAGGTTGCCTACCCCTGTTATGGGGCTTTGAGTGTAGGGAGGGTTATGTTGTTTACCAAAAGAAACTGGGCAGGGCTAACACCGCTCAGTGTGTTGTTATCCCCTAAAAGTAGTGCTTTTCTGGTAGATCAACATGCATTTTTTTGCAGAATCTTTAAAAGTATAAAACAGGGGAAATGTGCATATACAATATTACAGACATGTCTTGCATGTTTTTTGTTTGTTTTTCCTTGACATACATCTTCACTTAAAGTGTATGTAAAACCACTCATTTTATTTATGTTTTGCTTGTTTTAGATAAAATGTGGAGACTATGGAATTCATCCTTTGCCATTGGTCCTGGTGACCATTTTCTCTGGTACAAAAACTAATAGCAAATCCAATAATTCTGAGTTAATGCAGAAACCAGAAAAGGCGGTGAGGTCAAAACGATTCAATTGTCATTTCTGTTCTGGTTACAACTTCCCCTTATTTTGCATCTCCTGTTAATTCTTGCCCTGTTTTTGGCACAGGAAAGAGAGGGAAATCTCCATAACAGTGCACGAAAGATAACTTTTTAAACTAGCTTTTAATATATCCAAAAATTACATACCTAATTAAAATACACATTAATCTGTTCTTATCCTAAATCTCCTTGGATTTCTCTGATTCATTCAACATAGATTAGTTTGATTTTATTTAAATTATTTTTACCATGAACATGTGCCTGAACTTTGCGCACCATAGTGTTAACACATTCTGCCAAGCCAAAAATTGTCAAAAACAAATTAAAAACTAATTTCAGCTGTCAGCACAGTCATATCACCATGCATGTAAATCCACAATCTTATTCCATCAGGTTGCCAGTGCTCATAAATCTCCAGGAGTGTCAGTTTGTAACTAATTTGCCAGCTCTTGTCAATATGATATATCAGTTTGTGTCTCTGTCACATACTTACCCTTTTGATTACTACCTAAGAATGGGTTAATGTGCCCTGGGTCAAAGGCAATCAATCAGTCCCCTTAATTTTTATATATATTATATACCGGATTTGTGGTACAGTAAATGAAAAGGCTTCCCTCCATCTCCATCACTGCTCCAGAATGACTGCACTGTCAGCTTTTGCTCCAAGCCTCACTCTCAGACCTGCTTCCTGTTACTACAGACACGCTCCAGAACCAGGCTCTCCAGTCAATCATTACCGAGCCATAAGAGAATTCCTGACAACTTTTGAGAAAAGTGAAGAATGTCAACTTTTTAATTACTTAAAGTATAACGACCCTTTTCTTAAGTTTTGGATAGGGTGGAGATGGATTAGAACATCTGTCAGGTTTTCATTGCTGTCTGTGTCCTCTCTATTTGTCCTGTTTACCGTTATCATTGAAAGTGAATGTAAAAGAAAGTCAAAAATGTTGGGTTGTACCCAGAAAAGTAATAGAGGGGACATTTTCCAAATGGGACACTAGTTCTGGTGGCCATGGGGTCCCCAAAGGGTTATCTTAATTTGCAGGAATTTGCTCTCACTTTCTTGTTTGTCTATGGGACAGGAAGCGAAGGTAAATCTCCCCAATGAGGCACAGATAGCAAAACATAAACCAACAGGGGCCATAACCCTTCCTTACTCTATCCAAATTGAATTTTTTTTTTATCCTATAGTTCTATTTAAAAATGTAATATTGTGATCAGGGATAGTGGTAACACCACAGTGAGGAAGAGAGCATCTGGGAGGGAGAACACCATGGAAGGAGCTGTATGCACAGATCAGACAGAGTAGGTGCAACGGGTAACTGGAAAGCTTGGTTGCAGAGTGTGTCTGTAGAGTAGGAAGCGGGTCTGAGAGTGAAACTTAGTGCATACTTGGGGTTCCTGAGGAAGTCTATGGACACAACACATAGGGTGGAGTCAATGTGATGTGATCACAAACATGAGAGGACATAGGTTGCAAGTTTGTAGACACAGAAACAATGACGCCGACACTCTAGGTTGGAATCAGAATCAGGAACTCAAAGGCAACTTCATAGTGCATGAGACAAGGTGTATTGTATAATGTGAGTGTTTTGTTTTTAAATAAGGTATTATACGATGGAAAGCAGACCAACTGATGTGAACTGTGTATCAGAGTGAATTATACGGTGTGGCACAAAAAGCACAATTGCACTTTACTTTAGACCGTTAATTAGCACTTTAAATTATTATATTTATGTAGTATTTTGCAATTATTGATTATGGGGATGATGACTGGTTTTTAGAAAAATACAAATTAGCCTATGATGCAGGTTCTTACCTTGTAAAAAGTTATAATGTTAAGTCTGAGTAACAACTGGTGAGGCTGAAGTAGAGGAAACTAAAGGCTGCCTTACACGGCTTAAATGTTGGCGGATCCATGCTGAATCATCCAAATTCAAGCTATGGATGTCTCTGTCAGCATCACTGAGCTTAACAAAATTCGAGGAGGCAGGATGCAAAGTGTCATCCAAACAGTACCAGCATCTAAGCAGATGAAGGCAATGTTTTACGCTTTTTAGCATGATTTGAGGAATCATTTGAATACATTTGAATAAATGTATTTGATTTGTAAAAGTGTATAGCAACTTCAGAAATGACTTCCCCCCTATCTGTAGAAGACTAATGACATCATATCAGCCCAGGTAAAGTCACTTAAATGGACTTCAAGAATTTCTTTCTAATAAAAACAGTACAGCTTTTTTTGAAAATGTATAGTGTTGCTGTATATTGTGACATGTCCGGGGTTTGACATGGAATTTGTCCATTTAGGTCCATTTAAAAATATTACATCTCAGGTAGGAATAGAAATTGTTATAAATAGAGTACACATGAGATTTAAAAATAATAAATCATTTTGATTTGAGCATAGCTGGGTGACCAATGACAGGAAACAATCAGTCTGCAGGATGTCGGGGGTCTACAAACTGGTAGTAAAGGAACACTGGCCGATAGTATTACTGTATGACATAGGAGCCTTTCTGCATTTATTCATTATAAAACTTCATCACACATGAGGCCCTGTCAGTGTTCAATAGCATAGCTAGATGGGTTATATAGTTCCCCAACTAGTGATATTGCCAAAAATCTATGTATAATATTCCCTGGTTTATTTATTTCTTTGTTTATAAATCATAAGAAAAAATATATATTATAGCATTAAGGAATCTGCATAATAGAAGTGTATGATACCTTTTAAAAAAAAAAGTTAAAATAAGAACAGGCCGTTTGTCTTGCGCTTTTTTATCACCTTCAAAGCCAATGAGGGAGATCGTGGAGTGTCTACAACTGTAAACTGCACCAGCAGCACACGCTACAGTAACCAGGAATGTGTATTTCTGCAGATGATTAAATCAATACAATTTTGACAAGACTTGTTGGAACATGCTTCTTTATTTTACGCAATTCCTTCCCTTTTGTCGAGGGCATTTATCAACCTGCCTGGCTGTCAGCTAATGGAGATTGTTCTTTAGACTGCACTTGATAGAAGGACGTGGTTATGATGCGTGCCAATAGTTAGCCAAGATATCGTTGGGGGAACAAAGAGCTTAGCTGGGGCTCAGGGCCTTTTAGTCAGGGTGAGATTTCCTGACAATAAAGCCTTAAGACAACAAATTTTCTTCACCATATAAACATACTATTCAGCCTAAATATCACAGCATCTATAAATAAAAATATCACATTTTCTATAAATCAAAAGATGGATGAATGAAATTGTTAAATTGTTGTCTGTACAGAATGAGAAGTCTTCTGGACTTCTATGTTATAAAACGATAGGATGCAACATAAACCTGACACTTTAGCATTGACCAGTTCTGCAAATAATAACAACAGGGAACTCCAATGGGGAGATCTCACATTGGGCTTCTAGGGGGGACACCTAGAGACTGATGCTTAAATCTAGGAACTAACTAGACTCACGTGCATACATTCATAACTACATGATTGTCATGCCTAAAAGGGCCAGTTTAGTCAAAAGTGATATTTTAGTTACAGGTGGAGTCTAGTGGGTTGAGGCAGTCCCTTCTTATATAGCTTGAATATTATAGTAGGATCCTTGACATTATTCCTGTTCTAGGAGGTGTTCCCACCTACATTTGCATGTTCTAGTTTTTCCTTGCTTTCTTTGTAATATAAAATAAACAGGAAGAGTGGAAGCTTCTCATAATGGGTTCAACAGGTGTCCTGATAGCAGAATCTAAGTGCAAAAATCTATCCAACAGAGTACGTAATTGCCAGCTAGTTTAAATCCCCAGCATTCAAAGTGATTTACAGTATATTAAGTTCTTATAGAGAGACTATAGACAAATTCAGTAGGCTTTTAAAGCCCAACTCTAAGCTCGAGCAAGGTTTTTTTTTAAAAAATGTATACTTACTTTTTTTTTAGGTATTTTCAGTCCAAACCAGTCCAGTAAAATCATGGTGCCATTCTCTGCAACATGTCTCCTAGAGATAAACGATAAATACCCGGTAAAAAGCACCAGTTTGGGAGGATGGATGTCTCTTCTCATGCCTATGGCATGAAACCTAGTGCTCAGGTACTTAAGAACAGAAATTTACACATTCTTTCCTGTCATTTCATTCTCATCATCCACCTATAATTGAAGCCAGTACGAGGCCTAATCATAGGTATGCAGATTCCCAAATGCTTGAGTGTCTATATTGGTCTATTATATATTCATTTTTTATTTCCTTTTTGTGTGTTTATGGCAAGATGTATATCCAATTTGCACCCACCAACCCAGGTTTTTGATATTTTGTATTGAGGGCCCTATATATCTGTGCCATTAGCCTTCCTGTAAGGATTAATTGGTTTATGTATTAACTTCCAGCTTTTGACACGTTAGGTGTAAATCTCTCCACTGGCTGCACTTTGATGTGCACCCCTTGGGATGGATAGAGAAGGTGAGCCCTCTAACATCATATAACATTTGTTACTCTTTGTTTTTTTGTTTATTTTGCTGCTGCCTCTGCTCCCACAATTGCCGCAGGGGGAGGCATTGTTTGGTTTTGGCCATCACATTGTCTGCTCTTTGGCGCGTGGATCTCCATTTGGTTTGATGAGCCCTTTGTACTGCTAAAATTTTTATCAATGGTAAATTTGTCTCTTTTTTGTAATTTTGTTATTTGTAATTTCAGTTTGTAATAAGCGCTCCCCTATCCCTTCTTAAGAAGCAGTTTCCTGCAAAATGCATTGAGCTGCATTCTATACACTCCCAACAACTTGTGAATAATTTGAATGTACAGTTTGAGGCTATTACCCAACACCACTTTCCAGTGTTCTATGTTACCAGGATATGGTGCCCATAACAACCTTATTACTCCTATGTATGAAACATGACAAGAATTTGGTGAGGAATACGTTTGATTTGTTGTACAAAATGCAAATGTTAGTTCATTTATACTTATGAATAAATGAAGACTATAGAAATGGTTACAGCTAGAAGCACAAATTTATAATCACCTGATAAAACTGTACACATCTGATTAGTAAGACCCAGTACCTCAGTGTGTCTTAATGTGTGCACCACATTATCATTGCCTTGGGGCTTGCCAACTACTTCCTAACCTAACCTGTGTGATGTATACATTATTATCCAGGCTTTTCAATCATATTGAATGTTTTGTAAGATATTTTTAAACAGTTATTACCCATAATAGTTTTACATACTGTATACTTTATTATATGCTGGAACATCACAGTTTTAAATGTACTTAAAAGTAGAAGTACCCTCTGAAACAATCAAAGGTATAAATGTGGGTGGGGTTGGGGGTGCTCCAAGTTCACACCACTGTTAAACAAGGCTGGTGTTAGGCAATCCCAACTTTTTGATGTGACCTGTGCCAATAGTAGGGCCCTATTCACAAATGAGCAGTGGGTTGCCAGCAAATTTCCCTTTTACTTGAACTTTGTGTGTTTTTTTTATATGTTTGTCAAATATTGATGCAACAAGCAAGTCTTTTTTTGATTTGTAATGCAACTGCCACGCAGTAGTAGGTGTTCCAGCATTATCAACATGTATGTTCTCGGATCACTAAATGACCAAATATGGGGATGGGGTTGTCTGGTGCCCTATAGCAGTGTCTGGAAAAACAAATTATGTACTTAATGGGCATCCTTGTATGTATTTTAGGTGTAATTTACTATTTTGACTGCAATGTACCTTTTATACAGTAACAGTAAGATAGAAGTTCTTGCCTGTTAAAGACCAAGGTACTTTGGTGCGGGGATGTTGCTATGTCTGTGTCTGAATTGCATAACATTACTGATTGACAGTGGCTGCTTTCATTTTTATTAAGTTTGAGGGCCTATGTCGATGTGCTTTGGGCTTGTGTCCATAGCATGGGTTTGATATCTCTTTGAAATGCTTCCGAGAACATTTAAAATTCATTAGAAAGTGCATTTGACCTGCAGTTGCCCTCCTTCTGACCTACACTTGACTTGCTTTAGGCGGGTTGTATAGTAATGCAAAACACACTTGGAGCAAACAAAAGCCATTTGACAATGGCCTTCATACTCATCACTTATGTCCCTGGGCACTCCCATGAGTATCCTGCTTCTACTCACACTCAGAATAGTAGTCCACAATAAAGAGAAAGCTTTTGTATACCCACTAACTACTTGAACTTGTAAAAAGGCCCTGTCACCTCTTTATATTGACCAGTATATATGATACCAAGTAAATGTTTTTTAAGGGTTTCTTCATTTCATAGACTGTGACTGACAACCAGATTGAAAAACAGGGAAAAAATAGAAATACGAAATTACCAAGCTTGAAATTCCATCAAATTATTCCACAAACCATCTGCTTTCGTGGGCGAACAGATATGTTTGTGTAAATGTATAGGAATAAAAGGCCAAATTCAAAAGTCAAAAGACAACGCTGTTAATACTGACTCAAGGGGCAGGATAAGATAAATATGCTGGAGCTTCTTCCAAAAGGGAAATGCATGAGAATGTTACACAATGGCTGCTGATAATCATGCATCACTCTGTAATGTATATTTATATATTCCACACAAAAAGGAAAAGAATAGAAGCCCTTTCAGTCTGTGCAATACTACGCCCACTGTGACACCACGCTGAACACTCAGATCAAGTCTTCCCTCAATAAGGTGATAAAAGTCATCCTTGGCATTATGTTTATGGACCATAATCCCTTTTATTGCCAAATAATTATGCATTGTTTCATTTTTCCCATGTTCTTCATATCAAGGACAACCAGAAAGGGTACTACACAGAGATGGAGGCCACACTCAGTTTATACATTTGAAACCCTAAAATATAATTTGGACAACAATTTCCATTCTTCCAAACAGACACACTAGCTGCACAGAAAATGTTAATTTGTTCAGTTATTATGAGACTAATCCTTGACTTTTAAAATATATGCCACTAATTCTACAGCTAAACTTCAAAAAAAAAACATAAAGGGATTGCAGAAAACTACAGCAGCTAATTCCTAGCCAATCTCTATATTCTGTATACCAGTATCTACCAATAGGGCAATGTAAGTTCAGTGAAAAACATAAGTAAAAAGAAAAGTGTAAGTATCCTTTATGTATAAAATATAATCAAATGTTAAATTTCATATAACTTCCTGGGGTCCTGAACATACCCAGGTAACAAGTTCCTGGGCAAGATAAGTAGCTGGGCAAGTGACCTGCACCCAGGTGAGGGTCCTTCACTGTCAGAAATAGTATTTGGGCATCCCTGCAGGAGCCTAATAGCATGCAGCTTCCTTGAAAGACCTAGCCACTGCGAGGAGCTATTTCCCAATCACTACTAGAGTACTCCAGTTCCAGTAGAATAGCCATTCATTGGGCCTTGGATCTTTTAGCTGTTCACCTGTCCTACCAGAACTACTCTGGACTTCACTGGGAGGTATGTTGTTTATAGTCACAACTCCAGGTACAGTAGCTGTTTCTGTTTTACTGACGTAGTAATTTTGATCAATATTCTGTTGCTGTGAAGCATTATAGAGATTAAACTATGCAGCCACATGCTACCCTGACTGAGCCACAGAAACACTGCTGTAAAGTTCATGTTTGTGTAGTTTTCATAATCTGTTTTTCATTATTTTAAAGTTTATGCATGCTCTTTGCCATCATAAACCTATTGTACATTGCTGCTTTTAACTTTGCACCTGTTTAGTAAACTGTAAGTTGCAGTTACTTCCTGTCTGATTATTCGGGTTATTACACATTCTGTTAAACTTGGTTTCTTGTCAGACAATAGTGGTGGGAGTGGTGCAGCAGCAGCACCCGGTAATACTACTCCAGAGAGAAGCAGGCAATGAATGAAAGATGTATAGTTAGCTGGGAAAGTGATTTGTATCCAGGAGGGTGGCCTTTCACTGTCAGAACTGACATGTGGGCAGCAGAGCAAGAGCCTATTGGCCTTTTGACATGCAGCTCCTCCAGAAGACCCAGCTACTGTGGGGAGCCCCTCCCCAATAGCTACCACAGTACTCCAGAGTTCCAGTGGAATGATTCTCTGTCCATGAGCCTAGGAACCCTCTAGCTGTTCACCTGTGTTACCAGAGCTACCCTGGGCATCACCAAAATGAATGCTATTCATGAGGATAATCTGAAGTAGCTATTGTTCTGTTTGAACCACACAGACACTGATGTCAAGAGTTCAAGTTTGTGTAGCTTTCATAAACTGTATTGTATTATTCTGCACTATATGCATGTTCTTTGCCATTCTGAACCTGTTCTACATTATTGTGTTTTGTTTTGTACCTGTTTAGTAAACTATAAGATTCAGTTGATCCCCATCTGTTTGTTTGGCAAATTACTCAATTCTGATAATTTATCAGCAACATTTTTTTAACCTCATCACTAGGAAGATGGCCAACTGCTATAGACTTATTTACCTATTATCACAATAATCTTGTTTACATTTTTTATTAAACAAAGTAGGTACATTAAATGGGTGGGCATTGCATGTTGCATGAATTAACATAATAAAATAATGATATAACATCACATTTAGTAGTTCGATTGCAAAAAGTTCTGTTTTGGACCAGCTGGTGGTTCATGTTGTTGGTAGGCTACATGGTCTCATTGGTTCTGTATCAAGATTCCCTAAGTGTATGAAAATATACTGGAAAGGGAAGGAAAGTTGTCAGATGAACAAAGGAACCTAGTTAGAAGAGTTTTGGAGAGGTGAAAAGAAGTGGTGGAGAACGGGAGGGTAAGGAAGGTCCATAAAGGTAGAGATCAGAAGCACAAACAATTTGGGGTAATCTAATGTTCAATCCAGAGCAACCATACAGCCTTTTATCCTTTTAAAGAGTTACTATATGTAGAATGGTTGATAGTTTTCTATTAGTCATGTACCAGATCATCCTCCATTTGACCTGGTCTATAGCGACTTCTTGGCTTTAGCAAACAATTGTTCAGTAAAAATAAAACCTAACAGTTTGCATATTATCACATTTTTCTAAGCCAGATATGCACGATAAAAGCAAGATAATAGTTTGCGATCCCAGCAAAAATGTGATGAATTAGGTGCCAAAGACTGAAGGGTTGATTTACTAAAGGCAAATAGACTGTGCACTTTGCTAAATGCAGTTGCACTCTGCAAGGGCAGTTGCTCCATAGCTTAGTAAATGAGGTAAAGATTCACGTTGCATAGAATACCCAATCACATGCAAGGAATAAAAATAAAAAACTGCATTTCTGCTTGCACATGATTGGATGATGGAAGTCAGCAGAGCTTTACCTCATTTACTAAGCTCTGGAGCAATTGCAATTTCAGTGTGCACAGTTTATTTACCTTCAGTAAACCAACCCCTCTGGGCCTACATTCTTTTTCGGGACCGGTCATAGAAATGCTACAGTGGATTAAATCCGGTATTTCAGTCTGCTGTATCCTCATTTCTGGGGTCCTTTCACTCTGCTTTTACATACAAATCTATGAGTAGCATGGGGAAAGCAAAATTCTTTGAGACATTACATTTGCAAATAAATAGCTTTTTTTCCCATCCAGACACCTGAAAGAAACTTACGTCAGTCCCTCTTTAAACTTTAATAAGTAGCTTGCGATTGCATTAAGGTTCAGCAACTGTTCTTGGTAAGAATATTTTTTAGAATTGTAAAGCCTCACCTATTGCAGCAGAAGGCTAGGCAGCAAGGTATTTGACTGCATACATCTGTTATGCTTTGTTGTGATTCCCCCCCTCTCCCTTAAATGAGACCCTGGGATAAAAAATAGCCACTGATACAGGGACAGATCACATTCTCAGTGGAAATACATTAAAACAGAATTAAGAAGAAGAATTACGCAAAAGCATCATCTTCCTCAATGTCGACCTTCTTGTGAGCTTAATGAGTGCTTAGATATAGCCCTAATGGAACGAGGAAGAATGAAGAGATTTATTTCCAGTGGTACGGCAGGTCACAGTACAATAGAAGATGCACAATACAGAAATATATTTTAGATAAAATCTATCTATCTATCTATCTATCTATCTATCTATCTATCTATCTATCTATCTATCTATCTATCTATCTTTAATTTACACATACGTATGTTCACATGTGTGCATGCATTCTATACAGATGAAGACAAATATATGCATACACAAACACGCACATATTTTATACAGAGGTATATACACACTCATATATGCATATAGCTATAGGTAAATCTAGTAAGCGGTGGATTCTGCATAGGCTCCTGATTGCGGCAAGGAAGCTGCTCACTCAACTGTGACTTTACAAGTAATCCTGTTTGTAAGTTATTATTTATCTTCAAGAAAGTTTGTCAAACTCTGGCTTTGATTTTTCCCCCTGATTTCCCTCTTGTGGCACGCTCTCGCACATGCTCCCCATATAATTTATGACTGCCTCTGGTCCTGATGACAGATTATTAAAAGTAGAATTAGTTTTTGCGCTGAATTTTTCCACTGGGAATTGGGAAGGCAGGCGCTCTCCGTGGAAGGTCTCCTCCGAGGTCTCCATTACTAATAGAAGTTTTTTGATGGGGTGAGGAGACTAATGATTTGAATTTACTGTGGCAGCAGTCACGTGGGCTGCCAGGCATCAGCAGAACAGACAAGAGGTTAACTTCCTCCCTGTGGAGAGGTTTATTGGATTGTTTAGCAGCAGAAGGATAATGCTTTTGTCATAGACTGCTGCTGCTATTGCTGTGCAGCACAACAGCAGCCAGCTAGCCATAGGAAGGAGGGGGACTTACATGTTATCAGAGAAATAGTACTGAGGATAATCAAAATGATAGGGTGTTATTTTTATTTAGATGGACATATTTAGAAATACTGTGTTGGAGTGTGTGACTATTACATAGCTCTGTAGTATTCAGTACTTATATTTATTCAGTATTTATATTTATCATGCACTTTTTTCCCTTACATTGTTTTTTTTTTTTTACCTTGTTGGGTCTTCCTACGAGATGATAAGTATGTATGTCAATCAATCAATTTTGCATACGTATGTGTGTATGTGTGTGTACCTGGGAACGTCTGAGAATGAGGGTGGGGCAATAGTTGTGTGCTACCACCAGGAACAGCCGGCCCATATGAGGCGCAAAAGCACCACCCCCCTAGTTTACATGAGAGGATGCATGCTGTGCGCCGGACAAATTTTTTTTTTAGCCACATGATTAAAGCCTGAGGTTCTAATTGGATTGAAAAAGGTTGAGCACTTCACCCCAAACCCACCCATTTGTGACACTAGCGAATTAATATTCGCTATTGTCTTCCGGCTTCTCCTCTCGGCCAATTAGGACAGGAGGTGGATCAGGTTGGCCCGGGAGGATAAGCTGAGGAAGCTGTGGAGGGGCTGAGTGCAGGGGGACCATGGAGGGGTGAGTGCGTACCTGGGGGGGGGGGGGGGGGGGTTATTTGCCGTCTGCCCAAAAGGTTTAGCACCAGCCACCATTGGCTACCACCAAAATATATTTATTGGTTGCAGCACGCAAACAGTGCCAATGGTGATGGCACATTGCAGTGCATTAAAGATTTTAATAGTAATGCAAAATAACAGTAGCAAAGGAAGAAATGACAAGGCATTAATGTGAAGAAAAAAATTTCCCTGCATCAATGGTGTCACTGAAAGGTAAAATGCTGTTGTATCAGTGTCAGTGGGAGAAAAAAAATGCCAAAGCATCAGTGCTAGTGGGAGGGGAAAATGTTGCTTTGTCTGTGTCGGTTGGAGGAAAAAATGTTGCTTTGTCATTGGGCTAGGGGAAGAAGGAAATTGTAATTGTTGGTCACAATATAATAAGTAGTGTTGGGCAAGCAGTTCAGATGGAGCATAAGTGCGTCCCGAACATCGCCTGTTCGTGTGTTCGGTTCTGGTATGAATTTTAAGGGGAACTCCACGTCAACATTTTTTTAAAAAAAGGTGTGGGGTCCCCCCCAATATCCACACCAGACCATACATTTTCCAAGCATGCAGCCTAGCAGACCAAGAAATGGGAGGGATGAGCAAGTGCCCCGCCTCCTGAACCATACCAGGCCACATGCCCTCAAAATGAGGGGGTGCTTTGGGGCAGGGGGGTCTGCTCCCCCCACACCAAAGCACATTGTCCTAATGTTGCTGGTGACAAGGTTCTCTTCCCACAACCCTGGGTGGTGGTTTGCGGGAGTCTGCGGGCAGGGGGCTTATTGGAATCGGAAGCCCCCTTTAACAAGGGTCCCCCAGATCCTGGCCCCCCATGTGAATGAGTATGGAGTACATTGTACTCTACTCATTCACCAAGAATAAAAAAACAAACAAACAATGTACTCCGAAAAAATAAAATGCTACTGCCGTCTGCCTGCTTCCCCATCTAACAGTTCTTAAATAGGTAAGAAGCAAGGCCACCTGGCAATATCACCTGGTGGCACCCCCCTTGTGACATCACCAAACCAGCATGCACCAGTCAGTGATGTCACATAAGGGGGATGCCACCAGGGGATGTCTCCAGGTGGCTCCTCCCCTTACCTATTTACGAATTGTCAGACAGTGTAGCAGGCAGTCGGCGTAGAGCCTTCGTTGATGGCGGACCTTTTTTTTTTTTTTTCGAGTCCGGTGGTAATTGACGATGGATCTACATTGGGGGAGATTTTATTTTTAATAAAGGAGTTGGCAAAAACTGTGTGTGTTTTTACTTCTTTTTGACACTTTTTTTGGTGAATGAGTAGGGGTACAATGTACCCAATGATTATTTACATGGGGGGGGCAGGATCTGGGGGCCAGGCATATGGCCTGGTATGGTTTAAGCCAGGCTGCATGCTCAGATAAGGGGCTGGTATGGATTGGGGGGGGGGCAGGCCTTTTTTTATTTTGGCATGGGGTTCCCCTTAAAATCCATACCAGATCCAAAGGGCCTGGTATGGATTGGGGGACCCCCAATTCATTTTTTTCACATTTTTGTATTGCCGTCAATGTCAAAATCTATTTAAATGTATTTTTTTTACTTAATATGTCAGTTTTTCTGAAGCAGGTACAGATGGTCCACTTTACAGGCAGACTATTGGGACCCCCAGGTACTATATTTAAAGGAATTTTTCATTTTTATTGTTTCACTTTAAGCTTTATTAAAATGACTGCTCCTTAAAAAAATTATTGTTTAAAAAAAAAAAAATGTTTGCATTGATACATGTCCCCCAGGGTAATACCCGGGCCCCCATACCCATTTTTGTATTGCCGTCAATGTCAAAATCAATTTAAATGTATTTTTTTTACTTAATATGTCACATTTTTGTATTGCCGTCAATGTCAAAATCAATTTAAATGTATTTTTTTTACTTAATATGTCAGTTTTTCTGAAGCAGGTACAGATGGTCCACTTTACAGGCAGACTATTGGGACCCCCAGGTACTATATTTAAAGGAATTTTTCATTTTTATTGTTTCACTTTAAGCATCATTAAAATGACTGCTCCTTAAAAAAATGATTGTTTAAAAAAAAAAATGTTTGCATTGATACATGTCCCCCAGGGTAATACCCGGGCCCCCATACCCTTTTTATATCCAATAACTTGCATATAAGCCTTCAAAATGTGAACTTTTGATTTATCAAGTTTGGGTCCCATAGACATTAATAGGAATCACGGTTGGGATCCAAACTTTTTCCATGTTTGGGAGTTTTGGTGTGAACCAAACTGGTGGGTGTTTGGCCCATCTCTAATAATAAGCAGTGTCTGAAGTGCAAAGCCTGCAGAGCAGGGTATGACACAGGGTCTGCCCCTTCTTACCATTCCCATTTGACTTAATTTTAACTTTCTAATCTACATGGTTGTCCCAGGTCAGTGGCAGAAAGAGACAGAGAGAGAAAGTACCGGAGTCAGAGGTAGGTAGGTAACTAGCAATGCCAGTAATAGAGATTCCCATATCACCCTTTGTACAGGTTAACGTTAAAGTAAAACTTTACTCTTAAAAATAATTTGCTAAGAGATAGGAGTTTTTTTTAGCAGAGGATGCTTTGTGTCTCATCAGCCAACAAACAACTTTCTCTTTTTCTCTTAGCAATTTTTTTTTCTAGTGTGTATACTGCTTGTGGTGTACAATGTAGTATACACTCCCTGTCCATTCTGGGAAGATGGTACCAATGGAGCTGGGTGCTGGTTCAATGTAACGTCAGCATGCACATGACATCAGAGAAAGGCGGGGTCGTCCCTTTACATCACTGGGTGGCCCCGCCCTCAGCTGTATAACAGCTGTCACCGAGAAGAAGCGTTACTCGGTGGGAGCCTCCTATGAAGGCTGCGTGAGATGGATTTACATCGCTGGACTTTTTTTTTATCTTTTGATAAAGGACTTGTCCCAAAGTGTCTCCTTTTTTACTATTTTTGACACGTTCTTTTGTGAAATGGTAGGGGTACATAGGGGGGCCGGGATCTGGGGGTCCCCTTGTTAAAGGGGGCTTTCAGATTCCTATAAGCCCCCCGTCTGGGGGGACACCAAAGCATCTTCCCCATGTTGAGGGCATGTAGCCAGGTACAGATCAGGAGGGGGGGGCTCTCAACCCCCTCTTTTCCTGCCAGGTTGCGTGCTCAGATCAGGGTCTGATATGGATTTTGGGGGGACCCCTACATTTTTTACATTTATGCCCAGGGTTCCCCTTAAAATCCATGCCAGACCTGAAGAGCCTGGTATGGATTTTGGGGGGGGCCCACACATTTTTTTTTTACATTTTGGTTTGGGGTTTCCCTTAATATATACCAGACCCAAAGGGCCTAGTAATGGGCTGGGGGGGTACCCATGCCGTTGTTTCAATGAGTTTTATCTTTTTTGCCGAGACCCGACAATTCATTACTTTTTTTCCTTTAAAAATGTCATTTTGCCACGGTACTGTTCTAAACACGGGAAAACTGCGGCACTTTACAGGCATACTAAGGACACCCCCCAAGGCACAATATTTAAAGGAATATTTAATTTTTATTGTTTCACTTTAAGCATTATGAAAATCACTGATCCTGAGAAAACGTCCCTTTTTAGAACTTTTTTTGCATTAATACATGTCCCCTGGGGCAGGACTCAGATCCCCAAACACTTTTTATGACAATAACTTGCATATATGCCTTTAAAATTAGCACTTTTGGTTTTTCATGTTAGTATCCCTTAGACTTTAATAGTGTTCCGTGGCTTTTTGAATTTGCCACTAACACCGCATAACGTTCGCTGTTCGGCGAACAGGTGAACACCCAAATGTTTGACTCAAACTTACGTTCGACTCGAACACCTGGCTCATCCCTAGTTTTCTTCTAAGATTGCCTTGTATTTTGCTCCATCCATCTTCCCATCAACTCTGACCAACTTCCCTGTCCCTGCTAAAGATAAGAATCCCTACACTATGATGCTGCCACCATCGTGTTTCATGGTGGGGATGGTGAGTTCAGGGTGATATGCAGTGTTAGTTTTCCGCCGCACATAGCGTTTTGCTTTTAGGCCAAAAAGTTTCATTTTGGTCTCATCTGACCAGAGCACCTTCTTCCACTTGTTTTCTGTGTCCCCCACATGGCTTCTCTTTCTTTCAACAATGGCTTTCTTCTTGCCACACTTCCATAAAGGCCAGATTTGTGGCTTGCACATCTAATAGTTGTCCTGTCGACAGATTCTCCCACCTGAGCTGTGGATCTCTGCAGCTTCTCCAGAGTTAACATGGCCCTCTTGGCTGCTCATCTGATTAATGCTCTCCTTGCCCGGCCTGTCAGTTTAGGTGGACAGTCGTGTCTTGGTAGGTTTGCAGTTGTGCCATGCTTTTTGCATTTTCGGATGATGGATTGAACAGTGCTCGGTGAGATGTTCAAAGCTTGGGATATTTTTTTATAACCCTGCTTTAAATGTTGCCACAACTTTATCCCTGACCTGTCTAGTGTGTTCCTTGGCCTCCATGATGCTGTTTGTTCACTAAAGTTTTCTAACAACAACTCTGAGGGCTTCACAGAACAGCTGGATTTATGCTGAAATTAATTTACACACAGGGGGACTCTATTTACTAATTATTTGACTTCTAAAGGCAATTGGTTTCACTAGATTTTAGTTAGGGGTATCAGAGCAAAGGGGGCTGAATACCAATGCACACCCACTTTTCAGATATATACATATATATATATATATATATATATATATATATTGCATCCAGAAAGTATTCACAGCCTAAGGTTAACAGTTAACAGTGCATGTCAGAGCGCACACCAAAACATGAAGTTCAAGAAATTGTCTGTAGACCTCCGATACAGGATTGTATAGAGGCACACCTCTGGCGAATGGTACAGAAACATTTCTGCAGCAGTGAAGCAGTGAAAGTCCAATAAGCACAGTGGCCTCTATCATTCATAAATGGAAGAAGTTTGGAACCACCAGGACTTTTCCTAGAGCAGGCCACCTGGCCAAACTTAGCGATCGGGGGGAAGAACCTTAGTCAGGGAGGTGAACAAGAACCTCATGGTCACTCTGACAGAGCTCCAACATTTCTCTGTGGATAGAGGAGAAACTTCCAGAAGAACAACCATCTCTGCAGCACTCCACCAAAGAGGCCTGTATGGTAGAGTTGCCTGACAGAAGCCACTCCTCAGTAAAATGCACATGACAGCCTGCCTAGAGTTTTCCAAAAGGCATCTGAAGGACTCCCAGACCATGAATAACAAAATGCTCTGGACAACGATTGAAACCAAGCACCGCTCATCACCTGGCCAATACCACACCTACAGTGAAGTATGGTGGTGGCAGCATTATGCTGTGGGGTTGTTTTTCAGCAGCAGGAACTGGGAGACTAGACAGGATCGAGGGAAAGATGATGCAATGCAATTTCATAGACATCCTTGATAAAAACCTGCTCCAGAGCACTCTGGACCTCAGACTAGGCAAAGGTTCATCTTCCAACAGGACAGTGACCCAAAGCACACAGCCAAGATAACAAAGGAGTGGCTACAGGACAACTCTGTAAATGTCCTTGAGTGACCCAGCCAGAGCCCAGACTTGAACATGATTGAACATCTCTGGAGAGATCTTAAAATGACTGCACACCAATGCTTCCCATCCAACCTCATGGAGCTTGAGAGGTCCTGCAAAGAAGAAAGCTTGTAGCATAATTTCCATAAACAATTTAGGCGCTAATTGCTGCCAAAGGTGCTTCAACAACGTATTGAGCAAAGGCTGTGAATACTTATGTACTGTACATGTGATTTTGTTTATTTTTTTATTTTTAATAAATTTGCAAAGATTTCAGACAAATCTCTTTGACGTTGTTATTATGAAGTATTGTGTGTAGAATTTTGAGGAAAATAATGAATTTAATCCAGTTTGGAATACGGCTGTAACATGACCAAGTGTGGAAATTGAAAGATCTACGGGCATGTGTGTTTTTTGATTTTACTGCAAACTTAGCTTACTGTTCAAAACTACCAACCAGACACATTCTTTCATAGTTTACTTTGACGAGTCCTATAAAAGTTTATTGCTTTATGGCTGCTGTTACATCAGTGCAAAGTTAGCAGTTAGTGCCTGTTATAAACATAGGTCAGTATATTGACAAGTTGATGGGAAAAGTATTGGACTCGATTGGGAAATTCTTCAATATTACTGTACAATAAATAACATGCAGAAGACAAATACAGTACTGTGTACCAGCTTCTTCTAGAGACATACAAATCCTAAATGTATTGTTCAAATGTTTTATTAAGCATGTTTCAATGTACATCGAAATACATATGACAAAGAAAAGAGTCACATCAGGAAAATTTGGAAAACATGGTATCTGAACAGCAGAACATAACATTTAAAGATGGAAAGACAGTAACTAGTTCCGGTCAAGTAGTGTTATGTAACGCATTTGGTAAAGAGGGGAAACCCTCCATATTTGAATGAAAACTAGGCTGTGGAGGTAGTCATAAGAAGATGGGAGGGGGTAGAGGAGAGAGGGGATTGAAAGCTATTTGTTATCTCGGCCGAGATACCGGTAAGTAGTTAAACGTTCTGGAGGGAAGGGGAAAAAGGGGAAGGGGGTTGGGGACAGAAGGAACTAAGTAAGGTGGGGTAAGGAAGGGGGGAGGAGAGGAGGGGGAGGTTAAAAGGAATAGGGGTCTCTATAGAGGACCAGGATCTGTGTGTCCTATGTAACATGTAAGTCATGGCAATAGGAGTGAGTCATCAAAATCAGGGGGCAGGAAGTGAGTAATCCAGGGTCTCCATAGTTTTTCGTAAGCAGAAACTCTGTCCAGGAGGACTGCCTCAATCTTGGTGTGGACCATTGCTTGAGTGATTCTGTGCTTCATCGCTAAGATGCATAGAGAAAGTGTTTTCCAGGCTTTAGCAATGGTCTGCTTGGCTGCATTAGTGATGAATAGGAGGAGTTTGAATTGACAGTGGGTTACTGCCAAGGGTTTATTGTTCAGGAGAGCTATTGTGGGGTCAGGTGATAATGGTGTCCCGATTAAGGTAGAGAGGATCTTGAATACTTCAGTCCAGAATGCTTGCACTGTGGGGCATTCCCACCAAATGTGTACATGTGTGCCAGGTGCTGTACAGCCTCGAAAGCAATGTGGGGAAAATTGGGGGGGAGAATTTGGCAATCCTGGTGTGGACCATATACTATCTGGTGAGCACTTTGTAGTTGGTCTCCAAAGCTACAATATTGGGTGAGGCCGTTTTGGTCGCCTGCCATATATGTGCCCAATAGGCTGGATCAAGAGTGAGGTTAAGGTCACTTTCCCACTTGCTTGTGTATGCTGGTGGGGAGGAATTTGAGTGTGTTAGGAGATGGGCATAGAGGTCTGTGATGAAGAAATCCTAAATGTATACAGAAATCATACCTAGCTTGTAATACTTGTATTAAACTTTGGAAAAAGAGAATATTTACTAGGTTACAAAGTACAAAAAATTACATGAGGTTCACAGTCATAAAATAGTAATACCTCAAAAATTTAAAAAAGAACAAAGTCTTATTTTTGCTAGGAATAAAACACAACATTGTACACATTTGCAAGCAGGTACCTACAAATAAACAGCTATATGCTGTAAAAAATTGCATGAAGAAATTCTGACAAAAGGAAAAAGCAGAATAAGATAACCTAATTAGCTTCTTTATTGTCCAATTATCAGTCTGGGGGTGTGTTCAGCAACTTGTGCTGCCGGTAGAGGAGGTTTCAGGACCTGGTTATGTTGTCTGACATGGGATCCTAGATTAGTTACTATTGGACATAGGGAAGGGGGGTTGGAATGAGTCTATACTGGGACATGGAGATCAGAGGAAAACAATTGAAAGTTCCAATGTTTGCCACTGATAAAATTTTCTTGTTCTTAGCCCTTGTACACATGGTCGGAGAATCCGTCGGAATGTGTCCTATCAGACCGTGTTGTCGGATAATCCGACTGTGTGTGGTATGCATCAGACTGATTCTGTCGGAATATCCGTCGGACCCAATTTTCCAACTTGTTGGAAATATTTTCCGACAAACTGGTCTGATCGGACATACTCCTATCATGTGTAGAGAATTCCGATCGGACAAAGTGCCACGCATGCTCAGATCAAATTCCTACACCAAAGCTATTGGCTACTAGCCTGAACGTAGTCCCATCATAACGAAATTACGTCATCACGTTCTGAAAGATCGGATTTTTCTACAACTTTGTCCGACCGTGTGTATGCAACAGTTTCGGACAAGATCCGACGGACAAAATTCGACAGATTTGGTTGTCGGAATCTCCGACCGTGTGTACAAGGGCTTAGGGTCAACAAACTGGCTGCAGCAGTAAGTTAAACACTTGGCAGCAGTATTGCTACTGCTGCTAAATTTGACAGCATCCATCGACATCCTATTAACCAGATATGTATCCCAGCCTGGCCAATTCAGCTGTCAGCCATGGATTCCCAGCAGATAGAAGAAGGTACACAAAGGAATATTGTAAAAAAATAAAAATAAAGGTTGATATATACAATTTAAGATACAACAAAAACAGTGTGGGGTCCCCTGCTATATTTTGTACCACATACTTTGATTCTAGTGTGGACTTTAAGGGGAACCTTTACTGAACTACAACAGACCAGATTCCCTTAACATGGGGAGTGTACCTTGCCAGGTGAGACCCCCTGGTAAAGCACCTTGTCCCCATGTTGCTTAAGACAAGGGTGTCTCTCTCACAACCCTAGTCCGGTAGGACTCCCATCCCATCCCATCAATTAATAAGGTCTCTTACACACTGCAGCTTTAAAAAGCTCAGTACAGCTTTTTTTTGTTACTGAAAACCAAAATACAAAAAAAAAATAGAAAAATCAGCTTTTTTGGTTAGTAATTTATGGCTCATGACCGCAAATAGAAGGGACAGACTGCACCTACATGAGGAGGGTGCAGATCAGCTGGGATTAAGGATGGCCAAAAAGTTAGAGGGGTTTTTAAACTAGGCAATGGGGGGGAGGGTCCAGAGATAGAGATAGTCAGCGTGGAGCACATTCCAGAGGGTAATATTAGTGGTAGGGTAACCAACGCACATAAACCCAAGGTAAATATAGTAGCAAGTCCTAGTTGTAATCTTATCCAAGAGGATAGTATGTGATCAGTCAAAATATATTAATGCATTAAAATGTTTGTTAACCAATGCCATAAGTCTGCCAACCAAAATAGGTGGGTTGGAAGCTCTGGTGCATCAGGAGAGCTATGATGTAATCACTATTGCTGAAACTTGGCTTCATTCCTCACATGACTGGGCTATTAATATTCCTGGCTATGCACTCTTTTGGAAAGACAGAGTAAAAATGAAAGGTGGAGGGGTCTGTCTGTATGTGAGAAGTGATCTCAAAGCGAGTGAGAAAGAGGACCTGGTGAACGGAGAGTGTGATGAGTCTGAAGCATTATGGGTGGAACTGCATACAGATGTGCGTAGTTCAAAGTTGATCATTGGAGTTTGTTATAGACCACCCAATGTTAATGAGGAGGTGGAGACTCAGCTCCTTGCACAGATAGAAAGGGCTGCAAGGGCTGGGACAGTGATAATAATGGGGGATTTTAACTACCCAGAAATTTACTGGGGTAATGGTACTGCTGGGACAGTTAAAGGGCAAAAATGTATCAACCTATTACAGGACAATTTTATGGTCCAGTTTATTGAGGCCCCAACTAGGAATGATGCTCTGTTGGACCTGGTAATCTCAAACCATGCAAACCGTATTACTAATGTTCAGATAAAGGAACACCTGGGTAGCAGTGACCATAACATGATTTAATTTGATGTTAGCTGTAAGCAAAAATCACATACGGGAAAGATAAAAACACTTAATTTTCAAGAGAGCAAATTTTCCAAGGATGAGGGCTGCTCTCCATGACCTAGAACGGGAGAGAATATTGGCATCAATGGGCACAGAACAGAAATGTGAATTCTTCAAAAAGACTGTGATCTCACGGCAAAGTATATTCCCATGGGCAATACGTTTAAAAGGCTAAAAATAAAACAGACGTGGCTCACGGCCAAAATTAAAAAAGCTATAAACTATAAAAACAGAGCTTTTAAAAAATATAAAAATGAAGGAACGCTAATGTCAATTAAATATTACAAAGAATATAACAGAATATGTAAAAAGGAAATCAAGGATGCAAAAAATCTAAATGAAAGACAGATTGCAAAAGATAGTAGGACAAACCCCAAAAAATTCTTGAAATATATTAATAGTAAAAAGGTCAAGTCTGAGCATGTAGGCCCTTTACAAAATAATATGGAGTGGGTGACTGGGGACAAAGAGAAGGCTAACTTATTAAATACTTTCTTCACCTCTGTGTATACAAAGGAGCATGGGGGAGCTCATGTCCATAATGGGGGTGGTAGTGACGCAGCCCCAAATCCACAATGGCTCAAAAGTGATATGATTCAGAAATATTTGGACAGAATAAAGGTGGATAAAGCACCTGGACCTGATGGCATCCACCCACGGATCCTAAAAGAATTGAGCTCTGTAATTTCAAAGCCATTGTATCTAACTTTTAGGGACTCATTAATGACAGGAATAGTACCACTGGATTGGTGCCGGGCCAATGTGGTGCCTATATTTAAAAAGGGAACTAAGTCTTTACCAAGTAACTATAGACCTGTTAGTTTAACTTTGATAGTTGGGAAGATACTGGAGGGATTAATAAAAGACCACATTCTTGCAGGAAAAAAATATTTTAAGCAGCAGACAGCATGGATTCATGAAAGACAGAAGTTGTCAGACAAACCTGATTTCTTTTTATGAGGTGGTAAGTAAAACCTTGGACAGAAGGGTGGCGGTGGATGTGGTATACTTGGATTTTGCAAAAGCGTTCGATACAGTTCCGCACACACGGTTCATGTAAAAGGTAAAGTCTACAGGTTTGGAAATATCAGTTTGTAAATGGATAGAAAACTGGCTAAAAGACAGAATTCGGAGAGTAGTGGTTAATGATTCTTACTCTGAATGGTCTAAGGTTATCAGTGGCGTACCCCAAGGTTCAGTGCTGGGACCCTTACTTAATATCTTTATAATGATATTGGGTCTGGGATCAAAAGTAACATTTCCGTCTTTGCAGATGACACCAAGCTATGCAGTGGAATAACGTCCAATTTACAAGCCGACCTCAATGTCTAATTGGGCGACTATGTGGCAGATGAGGTTTAATGTTGAGAAATGTAAAGTTATGCACTTGAGGGCTAAGAATATGCATGCATCATACATGCTAGGGGGAGTACAACTGGGGGAATCCATAGTGGAGAAGGATCTGGGGGTTTTGGTAGATCATAAGCTCAATAATAGCATGCAATGCCAAGCTGCGGTTTCGAAAGCAAGCAAAGTCCTTTCCTGTATTAAGAGAGGTATGGACTCCAGAGAGAGAGAGATATAATTTTACCCCTGTTCAAATCATTAGTAAGACCTCATCTGGAATATGCAGTTCAGTTTTGGGCACCAGTTCTCAAAAAGGATATCGGGGAACTGGAGAAAGTGCAGAGAAGGACAACCAAACTGATAAGAGGCATGGAGGAACTCAGCTATGAGGAAAAATTAGAGGAACTGAATTTATTCACTCTTGATAAGAGGAGATTAAGGGGAGATATGATCAACATGTACAAATATATAAGGGGTCCATATAGTGAACTTGGTGTTGAGTTATTCACTTTACAGTCAACAAAGAGGACAAGGGGGCACTCTTTACGTCTAGACGAAAAGAGATTTCATCTCCAAATACGGAAAGGTTTCTTCACAGTAAGAGCTGTGAAAATGTGGAATAGACTCCCTGCAGAGGTGGTTCTGGCCAGCTCAGTGGATTGGTTTAAGAAAGGCCTGGATTATTTCCTAAGTGTACATAATATAACTGGGTACTAACATTTACAGGTAAAGTTGATCCGGGGAAAATCCGATTGCCTCTTGGGGGATCAGGAAGGAATTTTTTTTCCTGCTTTAGCAAATTGGATCATGCTCTGCTGGGGTTTTTTGCCATCCTCTGGATCTACTGTGGGTATAGAATCGGGTATATGGGATTGTATGATATTATTATTATTATTTTTTTTTTGTGGTTGAACTGGAGGGACTTGTGTCTTTTACAACCTGACTAACTATGTAACTATGTAAATGCAAATGCTCATTTACATATTGTGCAGAACGAGAAAACGAAAATACGCAAAATTGTGTGAATGCAGCAAAAAATGATTCTCAAACAAAAGTATCATGTGTAAGAGGCCTAAGGGGTACATAGTACCTTTACTCATTTGCAAAAAAAAAAAAAAAAATGGAAGTAGTAAATAAAGACACACCTTTATTAAAAAAAAAGTCCCAAGATATAAATCCATTACTAATCACATTCTCACAATGTCCAGCTATGAAGATTCTCATGAACCATGATGAAGAAAGCCTGCTGAAACTCCAACATGTCCAATCCCGTAGCTCCCTCACAGAAAATGACAGCTCCCAATCCCTGCAGTGGAATGTAAACATGGGGGCGTGGTCTCTCAGGTGATATCATTGACCAAGTATGAACATATTTAGCGTGTCAACTATCAACACTCTAGCTAATTTTTTTCTATTAAATGAGGTCTTTCTACTGTATTTTTTTCTATATTATCACTTTCGGCTTGGGGTGAATTGATAATGTATCTATTGCTGACAATCCTTTAAGAGCTTTTTTTTTCACTGTTTAAAAAAAACGAAATAACTGTAAGATCAGTGTGCCCCTAAACCACCTCACATTACGTCAATCACATGCACCCCTCTTTTCCCATAGATAATAGAAAAATTTAAACATAAACTATTAAGCCTTTTATAACTAATTAAACCATTCTGCTGATGACCAGTTTTACAGTGTTGCATCCTCTGTGGTATATTCATTCTTGTTGTAAAGGCTCAGCCTGTGTTTTGTGTTTAGTTGGGGCTAATCTTGCTATTTAAAATGGTCCTGCTGTTGGCCAGTTTTGCACTGCTGCATGATCTGAGATCTCATAATTCTTTTAGTAAAACACCTACCTGTGCTTTTTGTCTGTAGCAAATTTAGGCCTACATTCACTCTTTAGAATTGTCCTGTTTTGCACTGTTGTTTCATATGCAGTTTCCTAATTAATGTGCCGGCCTGTACACTTTTTGTCTTAAAGTATAACTAAAGGCAAAACTTTTTCTTTCATATTGGATAGAGTGGAGAGGGATTAGAACACCTGTCAGCTTTTATTGCTGTCTGTGCCCCGGTTTAGGAGATTTGCCCTCTCTATTTGTCTGGTTTACCATTATCATTGAAAGTAAAAGTAAAAGAAAATCCCAAATTTTGGGTTGTCCCCAGAAATGTAATAGAGGGGTAATCTTCCAATGGGGGCACTAGTTCTGGTGAGTTGGGGGTCCCCAAGGAATTCTGCAGGGATTTCCTCTCACTTTTTCCTCCATGCTCCTGTGGCTGGGTCTAACATTCCTTTGAATGTCTAGAAGTGATCTTATCTGATGGTGTATTATTGGTGTATATTACCTTTTGGGAGAAGGCTATACCGTTATTGAACAGTGTTATACAGATGATGTTTTTTTTTTTGATTCATCAATTGTCCATCTAATTATGAATACATGGAAAAGTATTCACTAATAGTGTTATTTCAGATGTTCATTTCTGCTTATGATTCCCCTAGCAGTCTACATATAAGCCCCTTTTTTATTTATTATCAATGCCGAGAGACTACGATTAGTACACTTTACTACATCATTGACAGTATCAGAGATAAATGCAAATAACCTCCTGAAGAAGCTGTCTCCACAAAACATGTAGAGCTTTCTCATTATTTCTATCTACTCCAGCCATGTTGATTATCATCAGGGTCTTCAGGTCCTGTGACCCTGTCAGGGCTGGCTTAGCCCTTCCTTCTCTGGGCTGGCCGCTCAGCTGTCGGCTAATTGCCAGCTCTCTTCTCTCTCCACAGTTACCAGCTGTTCCTGATGATGCTCGTCTGACTTTCCTACTTAAAGCCTTCCAGCTCACTTCATCTCTGCCTTCGCCTTGGTCACATCACTGAAACCATCTCCTGCGGTTTGTTTAAAGACTGGCTTGCTGACATCCCTTCTGGCTCCTTATCCTGCTTGCTGCTGTGCTCTACTTGGATCCCTAACTTCTGGCCTGGCTGATTACCCGATCTGGTTACTGGACTCTGGCTATGCTTGACTACGCTTTTTCTATTTACCTTTTTATTTTTATTATTAAACAAATGTGATTTATTTGTACTTCTGTCTCAGCCTAATTCATGGTTTCTGACAGACCCCAATTCAAGTGGCTGTAGTCAGAGATATCAAGTTTCAACTGTAGTGTGCTACAGAAATGTTTTTATATGCTGTTTTATAATTTATATGTGAATTGTTATAAATTAACATTTTGTTTTTACCATTGGTGCCTATGAAGTCCACGTTTCTTCTCCAAAATATATACACTCCATGATTAGGATATGGCACTGTGCTATCTGATAGTTCCACGGCACCAACCTGTGATGGTGTACTTGACTTTAAATATATATCCTCTCACTTTCTTTTTGGATATAGGACAGGAAGTAAAGGGAAATCTCTGAAATGGGAAAAAGATGGTGACAAAAAAAAATCTGACAGGGGTTATAGCCCTCACTTGCTCTATTCAAAATGAAAAATAAAAAAATGTTGCCTATGGTTCTACTTTAAGTACAACGCAAACATTTCTCCCTGAATTTCTCCAAACAATGTCCTACGGCCAGCCAGTGTTTTTGATAAATTTTAGCTTGAGATGATTTGCCCTGTCAGTCAGTTCAAGATCTGTTTTTTGTCTCACCTCCTCACTGCATCTTTTGAAAACAAACAAAAGAAAAAGTAAAACACCGTGCACCCAAAATATAGCACACCTTCATCCCAAGTTACAAAAATGTAGTAACAGATTCCCCCCACTGCAGAGAATGCCATCTCTGACATTAAACAAGCAACAGGGCAGGCTCAGTGGCAGCCAGTGTAATTTTTTTTGGGGGGGGGGCAAACAGTATGCCACCGACAAGCACCCACCCTCCCGTTGGTTGGTGGGACAGTCAGTCATACTTACCCCATCATGGGTTCCCCTGCTCGACAGTGGCCTCCCATTCCCTTGCTCTCCACGGGTCTCCACAGTGGCGGCTTCCATTACCTCCTTCCTTCCTCGGCCGTCATTTAGGAGTCTTCTCTTTTTGGCCAATCAGAACCCGGGTCTCACAGCCGCTTCTGCTGGATTAAGGATCAGTGTTACAACAGCAAATATTAATTAGCTGTTCTAACACGTGGGTGGGTTCATGTTGCAATGCCAAGCCACTCTATTTTGAAGCCTATAAGAGCCTATGGCCTATGGCTCTAATCAGGTGCTTCGAAAAAACACCCTCGCCGCTGTAATTCAAGCGCCCAGTGTCCTGAAAGGGGCCGGATGCCTGAATAGGGGGTGGCTGCGGTGGCCATGGATAGATTCATGCTATGCAAAAAATACATTTTAAAATAAAAAAACTAAAAATGCTTACCTGTATGTAATGTAAAAAAGGAATAACATAAAAAAATACAAAATAAAAACATAAAAAAAATTGTGGTGGTCGGTGGAAAAATGTCTGGGTCTGGCTTTCAGCCCTTTTAAAGGTCATGTTTCTTGGTCTCTCATTTATTGAGTTGTCCTTGACTCCATGAATACCTAGTCTGGTTCTTTCAGTGCTTCACAAATTGCTTTTATTAACATTAGAGACATTTCCTCCTATAGGCCATAGGCCTAGGATTCCCTGTTTTTATAAAGATACTACCCAATTTGCATTGTTATCTCTGCCTGTGTTTGCTTTACCAAAACAGGAACAGCCTTACAAAAAAATAAAATAAAAAAATAAGCAATAGAAAATTTAAAACAACGATAATTAAAAAAAATGTAATCTGTAAATGCGCAATACTAAAAAATAAAAAATACTACCTCCATGTGCATAACCTCTGCCTGTTACCTTTGGCATGACTGATCCCTTTTATATTAAAGGCTAAGTTCAACTATGTACCGTACCAATAAACAATGAATGCACCTTGATGGCAGAAAAGAAAACACTTTCTATATGTCCTAGATATGGATTTACCTCAGCCTTAAGTTTGTTGTATGAAAAAAACTCCTCTATTACTTCTTAGTATCCATCCCTTCGGTTGGGAAACCATTAAGACACAGGAAAGAGTTCACTAGCTGACCTCATTAACACATACCCAGCACCTACCTTGCACCTTACCATCTTCTTGCATCAATTGCGCATTTGCCTGTGTGTGCAGTATCTGAGCAATCACAGACTATATGGAGCAGAGCTGTAGTACTGAAAACAGGAGAAATGTGTCCCTGGAGGAATGTAGAGCTCACCATCCACTATACAGTTTGATTGTATAATCTCCTTTAGATCTAACATCAACTACGTAGTGCAAGGGCTTGCCTGACTGGATACAGAATGATTGGATAGATGGTGTGTTTTCCTCTAATATCGTTTTGGTAAATGTAAAGGAGATTGTAAAGAAATTGCGCAATCAGATTGTATTGTGTATGGCCACCTTTATACACCTAAAAGTAACCAGTCATACTTTCAGTGCCATTAATTGTTAACAGCACCCCAAACGCAGAAGCAAACACATTTTGCCATGTTAAAAAAGAAAGCAATAAATGCAGCAAAATGCACAGTAAAAAAAAATTCTAAATGCATCACACCAAAATGACCCATGTGCTGCTCTGACGGTAAATCCCCCCCACCCCCATATTTGTACTGCCATAGGTTTTTTTCTTTTTAGGGGAATCAGCCACAATAAGATTATGCATTAAGAAGGTTGTTAAAGCACATACTGAAAGTGCCCCATTTTGGACTTCCTCTGGGGTGACGACAGTAGAACCTCATATTTTTCTCTTGAAGCCACCCCAAAAATGTTCCTGCTCAGCACCAGTAACTCTCCCCCTTCTCCTAAAAGTCAGAATCCCAACTTTTCTTCTCCTCCCTTTACTGCCAGTACCTCATCATCACCAGAGTTCCAACTCTCCTTCTACTCCTTTGAATCATTTGGTTATGGATGGAGAGACAGACTGGAACTCTAAATGTACTATTGTCTCAAATATTACACGTCAGCAATCGTAAAAGATCTGAAAAGTAGATATGCAGACAGTGGTTGGAAAATATACCAGACAGAAGCAACCGTGTGGTGGTACTTTAACTCTAATCCCTTCTTTTTGGAAAATGCATGGAATGGATTAGGGATGTCAGGTGTGTAGGGTAGGAGATAAAAGGGGAGATAAAAGGGGGGGGGTGAAGGAGGGACAGGACAGGCCAAGGAATGAAGTTCAGAGGGATAAATAGGAACCAGTAGGGGATAAGAGAAGGAGTCATTAAATGCATATATCACATATTATAGAAGATGACATAAATACAAACAACTTAGCCTAAAAGGTTAATGGTGATATTTTGGTTATGAAGTTATGAAAAGGCCCCAAAACTCAACATCAGATTCTAGAAAGATGGCCCACTGTTGTAACCATTGGGAAACCCATCATGCAGCCATCACAGGACAACATGCATGTAGACAATAGTGATGGACGAACTTCCGACGGGACGTTTCGCGAACGCGAAACGCGAACGGACACAAACGTTCGCGAAAACGACCGTTCGCCGCGGGCTCCATTGACTTCAATGGGAGGCGAATTTCGCAAACCTTTAGGTCGAATTTGCGGCCACGGGGTAATTATTAGGGGGTAGCACGTAGTCCCACCACCTGGACAATAGCATAATACATGTATGAGGTGAATTTGGGATCGATAACTACAAGCATTTTTTTTTTATTTGGGAAATTGTTCTGACAATTCAGGACTATGGAGCTAATGAAGGCAATGGAGGAGAGGGAAGGTCAGGGACCAGGGTAGGCAAACAAGAGGGTGCAGGAGATACAGAGCACTGACAGCAGCACCGTAATACAGAGCACTGACATCAGCACCGTGACATACAGCGCTGACAGCAGCTCCGTGACATACAGCGCTGACAGCAGCTCCGTGACATACAGCGCTGACAGCAGCTCCGTGACATACAGCGCTGACAGCAGCTCCGTGACATACAGCGCTGACAGCAGCTCCGTGACATACAGCGCTGACAGCAGCACCGTGACATACAGCGCTGACAGCAGCTCCGTGACATACAGCGCTGACAGCAGCTCCGTGACATACAGCGCTGACAGCAGCTCCGTGACATACAGCACTGACAGCAGCTCCGTGACATACAGCGCTGACAGCAGCTCCGTGACATACAGCGCTGACAGCAGCACCGTGACATACAGCGCTGACAGCAGCTCCGTGACATACAGCGCTGACAGCAGCTCCGTGACATACAGCGCTGACAGCAGCTCCGTGACATACAGCGCTGACAGCAGCTCCGTGACATACAGCGCTGACAGCAGCTCCGTGACATACAGCGCTGACAGCAGCACCGTGACATACAGCGCTGACAGCAGCTCCGTGACATACAGCGCTGACAGCAGCTCCGTGACATACAGCGCTGACAGCAGCTCCGTGACATACAGCACTGACAGCAGCTCCGTGACATACAGCGCTGACAGCAGCTCCGTGACATACAGCGCTGACAGCAGCACCGTGACATACAGCGCTGACAGCAGCTCCGTGACATACAGCGCTGACAGCAGCTCCGTGACATACAGCGCTGACAGCAGCTCCGTGACATACAGCGCTGACAGCAGCTCCGTGACATACAGCGCTGACAGCAGCACCGTAAGCAGCCCCAGGAGGAAGTCAGCACAGCACAGGGATGGTGTGATCCCCTCATAATAAGAACCCCCAGGAGGAAGTCAGCACAGCACAGGGATGGTGGGAGCCCCTCATAATAAGAACACCCAGGAGGAAGTCAGCACAGCACAGGGATGGTGGGAACCCCTCATAATAAGCAGCCCCAGTAGAAATATGACACCGCTCAACCTCTTCAAAGAGGAGGGTAGGGGCATATAGTACGGTGTGCTTTTTTGGGTCAGGGAAGTGAGCCAAATGAATTAAGAAGGTCTGTGTGCTTGATTCCAAAAATTGTTTATAGACATATACATGGTCTACTGATCACATGTGTTGAATTCCTCCGAGATCCATGCCTCATTCATTTTTAGAAATGTGAGGTAGTTAACACTGTGGTGAGCTAGGCGAGTACGCTTATCGGTCACAATCCCCCCTGCTGCGCTGAACGTCCTTTCGGACAGGACACTGGATGAGGGGCAAGCCAACAGTTCGATTGCAAATTGGGCAAGCTCTGGCCAGAGGTCAAGCCTGCCCACCCAGTAGTCTAGGGGTTCATCACTCCTCAGAGCGTCCACATCGGCCGTTAACCCAATGTAGTCGGACACCTGACGGTCTAGGCGTTCCCTGATGCTGGATCCGGATGACACCTGTCGATGGGTCGGCTGAAAGAATGACCTCATATCCGAAGTCACCAACACATCTTCAAACCGGCCTCTTCTTGCAGGCGCTGTTGGATTGGTACCCGCAAATCCTTCTCTGGGAGTGGGAATTGCTCCTCTGCCAGCGCACGCAAAAGCAGAATGCAGCATTTCTCGAAGCAAGGCCTGGAAGTGCTGCATTCTGACAGCCCTCTGCGACGGCGGTAACATTTCCGCCATTTTGTGTTTGTACCGGGGGTCTAAGTACGTTGCCACCCAGTACTGGTCCTTGACCCTCATGCTTTTTATACGGGGGTCCCTATTAAAACACTGGAGCATGAAGGCCCCCATTTGCACTAAAGTGGAAGCGGTGTGGTGGCCTGGCTCCTGCTCATCATCCAGGATAATGTCGTCCTCTTCATTCTCCTCTCCCCATCCTCGCACAACAGGGATCCCAGAAAGGTTTAAAGCATGCTCTTCTTGCTCCTGCTCATCCGCCCCGGCACCATCCTCCTCTGACTCCTCATCAGACTCCTGTTGTTGACTTGTCTCAGATAGAGTAGCCCCCCCTGGGAATTCATCCAGCATTGCGACTTCCTCATCTTCCCGCTCCTGCTCCTCCACAGCCTGATCAATGACACGACGCAATGCACGCTCCAGAAAGAAGGCATAAGGTACCATGTCACTGATGGCGCCATGGCTGCGACTGACCAGTTTGGTGATCTCCTCAAATGGCCGCAGAAGTCTGCATGTGTCGCGCATGAGCAGCCACTGGCGCGGTGAAAAAAAACCCAGCTCCCCAGAACCGTTTCTTTCGCAGAGTTCATACAGGTAGACGTTAACTGCACGTTTCTGCTGGAGCAGCCTATCAAGCATATAGAAGGTTGAGTTCCATCGCGTCGGGCAATCGCAAATAAGACGTCTGACCGGCAGATGGTGTCGCCGCTGAATGTCAGCAAGGCGAGCCATGGCCGTGTAAGATCTTCTGAAATGGGCCGAGATTTTCCTTGCCTGCCGCAAGATGTCCTGGACCCCAGGGTATTTGACAAGGAATCGCTGCACGACCAAGTTTAAGACGTGTGCCATGCACGGCACGTGCGTGATTTTGCCCTGTTTCAATGCGCTAAGCAGATTGGCACCGTTGTCACACACCACTTTACCAACTGTCAAATTGAGCGGTGTTAGCCACTCATCTGCCTGTGAACGCAAAGCTGAAAGGAGTGCCGGGCCAGTGTGGCTCTTTGCTTCCAGGCACAACAGACGCAGCACGGCATGGCAACGTCTCACCTGGCATGTGGAATAGGTTCTGGGGAGCTTGGGCGGTGCAGTGGAAGAGACGCTAGCAGCGGAAAAGGAGGAGGCAGCTGAGGAGGAGAGGGAGGAGGATGGAGTAGGAGGAGGAGAAGAAGAGTCAGGCCTGCATGCAATCCGTGGCGGTAAAACCAAATCTACACGGGTGCCACGGGTTACATGCTTGACGGCCGTCAGAAGGTTCACCCAGTGGGCAGTAAAACTGATATACCTTCCCTGCCCGTGTTTGCTAGACCACGTGTCTGTGGTCAGATGTATCTTGGCACCGACACTGTGTGCCAGAGATACATTCACTTGCCGCTGAACATGGCCATATAGCTCTGGGATGCCCTTCTCTGAGAAATACTTCCTTCCTGGGACCTTCCATTGTGGTGTTCCAATGGCCACAAATTTGCGAAAGGCCTCCGAGTCCACCAGTTTATATGGCAGTAGTTGGCGGGCTATGAGTTCTGACAAGCCAGCCGCCAACCGTTGGGCAAGAGGGTTATCCGGCGTCATCATTTTTTTACGCTCAAACATTAGGCCCACGGAAGCCTGCCTTTTTGCAGAAAAATGTGAGCTTGGCGTGATGGAAGGTGGAGTGGAGGACAATTGTGAGGAGAGAGGAGAAGGAGAAGTAGAAGACGAGGCTGGACGGTGAGAGCCTGCAGTGTGGCTTTGTGTGTTCCGTTGCTCCCACTGGGCTCGGTGATGGCTGCTCATGTGCCTTCTTAAGGCGGTCGTCCCTAGGTGAGTATTGGGCTTACCGCGACTAACGCGTTGACTGCAAAGATTGCAGATGGCAACGCTATTGTCAGCAGCGGACACGTTAAAAAAAGCCCACACTGCGGAGCCATGTGCCGGTGTCCTGGGAGCGCCAGATGTGACCGTACATGGTCGATGACTCGCTCCTGATACATTTGCAGTCTGCTTTGTCCCTGCTGTGCAATGTAAGTCATTGCTGCTTCTCCTCCCTATCTGCTGGTCCATATCTCCCTCTGAACTCCCCTCCTCTTCCTCTCTTGTGGGCACCCACGTGACATCACTAGACACGTCATCATCAACGTCACCTTCCCCACCGCTATAAGTAGAGTAGGCAGCAACACCGGGGACCAACCTCCTCCTTGGGCTGATCTGGGTACTGGCGTCAGACTGCTGAGTAGCGCTTGTTGCTACCTCCTCTTCCTGATCCAATACCAAGAGTGGCTGCGCATCAGAAATGTCCTCTTGATATGGATCGGAAAATAATTCCAGTGACTCAAGCGGAAGGTATGTGGTGGTGGTGGTGGTGGTCGTGTTGTTGGTGGTAGTGTCTTTGGGGGTGCACATAGCAGAGAGTGAAGAAGAGGGTGCAGATCGAGAGGATGAGGAGGGTGCAGAAGAGTAAGGCTGAGCGAGCCACTCAACCAAGTCTGGTGCATCCTTTAAAGTAATTGAACGCACCTTCTGCAACTTCCCACTTTGGCTCAAGCCTGTTGCTCCTGCCCTACCCCTACCACCCCTGCGGAAGGGCCTGCCTCTTCCTCTGCATGTCATTTTTTAAATGACCCTGTGACAAAACTCTTAGTCCCTATACCGCTGAAGGACTGCTGCAGTATAGGTGAGCGGTCAGCAGTGGTGCACGTCAACCCTATCTATTGTGGACCTATAGCGGTCCTTACAGAACAGCAGACTGTACCGCACTCAAGCCTATGTACCGTAGCACCCTATACCAAGTTACCAGTCCTTATAAGAACTTTTGTGGACCAAGCAGGTTGTGTATTAGTGTTTAGCAGACTGTACGTCAGTCCCTATACCGCTGAAGGACTGCTGCAGTATAGGGCAGCGGTCAGCAGTGGTGCACGTCAACCCTATCTATTGTGGACCGATAGCGGTCCTTACAGAACAGCAGACTGTACCGCACTCAAGCCTATGTACCGTAGCACCCTATACCAAGTTACCAGTCCTTATAAGAACTTTTGTGGACCAAGCAGGTTGTGTATTAGTGTTTAGCAGACTGTACGTCAGTCCCTATACCGCTGAAGGACTGCTGCAGTATAGGGCAGCGGTCAGCAGTGGTGCACGTCAACCCTATCTATTGTGGACCGATAGCGGTCCTTACAGAACAGCAGACTGTACCGCACTCAAGCCTATGTACCGTAGCACCCTATACCAAGTTACCAGTCCTTATAAGAACTTTTGTGGAACAAGCAGGTTGTGTGTTAGTGATTAGCAGACTGTACGTCAGTCCCTATACCAATGAAGGACTGCTGCAGTATAGGGCAGCGGTCAGCAGTAGTGCACGGCAACCCTATGTATTGTGGACCGATAGCGGTCCTTACAGAACAGCAGACTGTACCGCACTCAAGCCTATGTACCGTAGCACCCTATACCAAGTTACCAGTCCTTATAAGAACTTTTGTGGACCAAGCAGGTTGTGTATTAGTGTTTAGCAGACTGTACGTCAGTCCCTATACCGCTGAAGGACTGCTGCAGTATAGGGCAGCGGTCAGCAGTGGTGCACGTCAACCCTATCTATTGTGGACCGATAGCGGTCCTTACAGAACAGCAGACTGTACCGCACTCAAGCCTATGTACCGTAGCACCCTATACCAAGTTACCAGTCCTTATAAGAACTTTTGTGGACCAAGCAGGTTGTGTATTAGTGTTTAGCAGACTGTACGTCAGTCCCTATACCGCTGAAGGACTGCTGCAGTATAGGGCAGCGGTCAGCAGTGGTGCACGTCAACCCTATCTATTGTGGACCGATAGCGGTCCTTACAGAACAGCAGACTGTACCGCACTCAAGCCTATGTACCGTAGCACCCTATACCAAGTTACCAGTCCTTATAAGAACTTTTGTGGAACAAGCAGGTTGTGTGTTAGTGATTAGCAGACTGTACGTCAGTCCCTATACCAATGAAGGACTGCTGCAGTATAGGGCAGCGGTCAGCAGTGGTGCACGTCAACCCTATGTATTGTGGACCGATAGCGGTCCTTACAGAACAGCAGACTGTAACGCACTCAGGCCTATGTACCGTAGCACCCTATACCAAGTTACCAGTCCTTATAAGAACTTTTGTGGACCAAGCAGGTTGTGTGTTAGTGATTAGCAGACTGTACGTCAGTCCCTATACCAATGAAGGACTGCTGCAGTATAGGGCAGCGGTCAGCAGTAGTGCACGGCAACCCTATGTATTGTGGACCGATAGCGGTCCTTACAGAACAGCAGACTGTAACGCACTCAGGCCTATGTACCGTAGCACCCTATACCAAGTTACCAGTCCTTATAAAAACTTTTGTGGACCAAGCAGGTTGTGTGTTAGTGTTTAGCAGACTGTGCGTCAGTCCCTATACCGCTGAAGGACTGCTGCAGTATAGGGCAGCGGTCAGCAGTGGTGCACGTCAACCCTATCTATTGTGGACCGATAGCGGTCCTTACAGAACAGCAGACTGTACCGCACTCAAGCCTATGTACCGTAGCACCCTATACCAAGTTACCAGTCCTTATAAGAACTTTTGTGGACCAAGCAGGTTGTGTATTAGTGTTTAGCAGACTGTACGTCAGTCCCTATACCGCTGAAGGACTGCTGCAGTATAGGGCAGCGGTCAGCAGTGGTGCACGTCAACCCTATGTATTGTGGACCGATAGCGGTCCTTACAGAACAGCAGACTGTAACGCACTCAGGCCTATGTACCGTAGCACCCTATACCAAGTTACCAGTCCTTATAAGAACTTTTGTGGACCAAGCAGGTTGTGTGTTAGTGATTAGCAGACTGTACGTCAGTCCCTATACCAATGAAGGACTGCTGCAGTATAGGGCAGCGGTCAGCAGTAGTGCACGGCAACCCTATGTATTGTGGACCGATAGCGGTCCTTACAGAACAGCAGACTGTACTGCACTCAGGCCTATGTACCGTAGCACCCTATACCAAGTTACCAGTCCTTATAAAAACTTTTGTGGACCAAGCAGGTTGTGTGTTAGTGTTTAGCAGACTGTGCGTCAGTCCCTATACCGCTGAAGGACTGCTGCAGTATAGGGCAGCGGTCAGCAGTAGTGCACGGCAACCCTATGTATTGTGGACCGATAGCGGTCCTTACAGAACAGCAGACTGTAACGCACTCAGGCCTATGTACCGTAGCACCCTATACCAAGTTACCAGTCCTTATAAGAACTTTTGTGGACCAAGCAGGTTGTGTGTTAGTGATTAGCAGACTGTACGTCAGTCCCTATACCAATGAAGGACTGCTGCAGTATAGGGCAGCGGTCAGCAGTAGTGCACGGCAACCCTATGTATTGTGGACCGATAGCGGTCCTTACAGAACAGCAGACTGTACCGCACCCAAGCCTATGTACCGTAGCACCCTAGACAGACCAAGTTACCAGTCCTGATAAAGAGCTTTGTGGAACAAGTGAGTTGTGAATGATTAGCAGACTGCAGCAGAAGGGCAGCAGTCAAGTATAATATTCTTTCTATATTTGGAAGAAAGAATATTATACGTGTACAAGCCTATTACCGTACCACTGATACCAGTCCTGAAAAGAACCTTTGTGGAACTAATAGTAACAGCAAGTCTTTAAAATTATCCTCACTGCCTGACACACTGCTTCCTGCCTGTCCCTATACAAATTGGCAAAAAAGAGTAGGCTGGAACGATTAGCTGGAACAGCTCTTTTGTGGACCTGATAGTAACAGCTAATGATGATGATGATGATGATGATGAAGAAAGACTAATCTGGCTGAGCTGTCCCTAAAATAGCAGCATACAGCGCTCTGTCCCTTTATCTAAACTGACAAAAGAAACTCAGGCTGCTGACCTAACACCTATACCAGTCCTGAAAAGAACTTTTGTGTACCAAATAGCTAGCGTTTTCTCTGTCCCTACTCCACACAGGATCCTTTCCCTACAGTGACAGAAGAAAGAATGTAAAATGGCCACCGGATCGGGTGTATTTATAGGTTAGGGGGAATGTCCAAGTGTCCATGAGCTGTCATGTCTCAATTGGTTGTCCTGTAACACATGATAAACGTGTCACGAAAGGTTAAAGTTCTTGTATACATTAAACACGTAAGTCCGCCGGGGCGAACGACGGAAAAAGGCGTTCGAACCCGCGGACGGCGAAAGTCGGAAATTCGCCGCGAAACGACCGCCGGGCGAACCGTTCGGCCATCACTAGTAGACAATAAGTGGTTGCAATGAAGCTGCAGGAGATCAGTAGCACCGAGATGCTTCCAAACATGAAAAATGGGAAAAAATGTAAATTGTTTATGATACATAGTGATGAACCTAATGTGCCTGGTTTCAGTCCTGAGGGATGTTCACCAAGCTGAAAAAAACACAATTGGGAAATGGTGAACTTGAATCTGTACCCCATGTAAGAATATAGCAGGCAAATCCTGCGACTAAATTTTGACCATTTTCAGTTCTAAAATGCCATGGAATGTCAAACAAAGGGCATAGGGAGCTGGGCAATGCAATGGGGGACAGGCACCAATGCAACAAATATTGTTAAAAATACAGTTTGGCATGGACAAGCAATGTTAAGAATGCTCAATTCCTTCAAATAAGATGCTTGGGGATGCCTTACACACGTGAAGCTGCACGCCTATACAATGTAATAAAGCAAAAGTGACATTTACAATGCAAAACATGCATTTTAAGTTGCTAGTAAATGATAGTTCTCTGCTACTTGTTCTGAAAAAAGCACCATGGATCTCCCCCAAAAATTCATACCAGACTCTTATACAAATATGCAGTCTGGGTGGCCTGGAAAAGGGGGAGACAGCAAACACCTTGTACCCACATCCCTGGCACGTGAATGTGGGGATTTGTGGGGGGCAGGGGGGCTTTTCAAAATCTGAAACCCCGTTTAGAATATAAGACTCATCTCGAATGAGTAAGGGGTACTGGTACCCCTGCTTACTTATTCACAAAAAAGTAAAATGGTAAATAAACACATAACAATGTATATAAACATACAAACAAAGAATCCTGCATTGCTCCAAATGAGAACATGCACATAATACTTTAGAAAATAAAATGTCCTTTGTTTTTCAAATTTACACCTCATTTTACCTTTTTATTAGAGTTCAACTTCACGTAAATGATGCTTGATTAGTATTATCACATGCAGAGGAAAAGTATGCACTTAATAAAAAAGAACCATTTGTGTTTGCAATATACAATATATACAGTATTTACCATATACAGTATATACATATTTATATATATATTTATATATATATATACATATATACATACACACACACACACACATATATATATATATATATATATATATATATATATATATATATATATATATATATATATATATATATATATATATATATATATATATATATATATATAGTATCTCACAAAAGTGAATACGCCCCTCACATTTCTGTAAATATTTTATTATATCTTTTCATGTGACAACACTGAAGAAATGATACTTTGCTACAATGTAAAGTAGTGAGTGTACAGCTTGTATAACAGTGTATATTTGCTGTCCCCTCAAAATAACTCAACACACAGCTATTAATGTCTAAACCGCTGGAAACAAAAGTGGGCCCAATTAGCCATTTTCCTTCCCAGTCAAGTGACTCATTAGTGTTACAAGGTCTCAGGTGTGAATGAGGAGCAGGTGTGTTAAATGTGGTGGTATCGCTCTCACTCTCTCATACTGGTCACTGGAAGTTCAACATGGCACCTCATGGCAAAGAACTATCTGAGGATCTGAAAAAAAATAATTGTTGCTCAACATAAAGATGGCCTAGACTATAAGAAGATTGCCAAGACCCTGAAACTGAGCTGCAGCATGGTGGCCAAGACCATACAGCGGTTTAACAGGACAGGTTCCACTCAGAACAGGCCTCGCCATGGTCAACCAAAAAAAGTTGAGTGCACGTGCTCAGCGTCATACCCAGAGGCTGTCTTTGGGAAATAGATGTATGAGTGGTGCCAGCATTGCTGCACGGGTTGAAGGTGTGGGGGGTCAGCCTGTCAGTGCTCAGACCATACGTCGCACACTGCATCAAATTGGTCTGCATGGCTTTTGTCCCAGAAGGAAGCCTCTTCCAAAGATGATGCACAAAAAAGCCTGCAAACAGTGTGCTGAAGACAAGCAGACTAAGGACATAGATTACTGGAATCATGTCCTGTGGTCCTATGAGACCAAGATAAACTTATTTGGTTCAGATGGTGCTGAGCATGTGTGGCGGCAACCAGGAGAGAAGTACAAAGACAAGTGTGTCTTACCTACAGTTAAGCAAGGTGGTGGGAGTGTCATGGTCTGGGTCTGCATGAGTGCTGCCGGCACAGGGAAGCTACAGTTCATTGAAGGAACTATGAATGCCAACATGTACTGTGACATACTGAAGTAGAGCATGATCCCCTCCCTTCGGAGACTGGTCCGCAGGGCATTATTCCAACATGGTAATGACCCCAAGCACACTTTCAAGACGATCACTGCCATGCTAAAGAAGCTGAGGGCAAAGGTGATGGACTGGCCAAGGATGTCTCCAGATCTAAACCCTATTAAGCATCTGTGGGACATCCTCAAATGGAAGGTGGAGGAGCGCAAGGTCTCTAACAACAACCAGCTCCGTGATGTCGTCATGAAGGAGCGGAAGAGGACTCCAGTGGCAACCTTTGAAGCTCTGGTGAACTCCATGCCTAAGAGGGTTAAGGCAGTGCTGGAAAATAATTGTGGCAACACAACATATTGACACTTTGTGCCCAATTTGGACATTTTCACTTAGGGGTGTACTTACTTGTGTTGCCATCGGTTTAGACATTAATGGCTGTGTATTGAGTTATTTTGAGGGGACAGCAAATTTACACTGTTATACAAGTTGTACACTCACTACTTTACATTGTAGTAAAGTATAATTTCTTCTTTGTTGACACATTAAAAGATATAATAAAATATTTACAAAAAATGTGAGGGGTGTACTCACTTTTGTGAGATACTGTATATATATATATATATATATATATATATATATATATATATATATATATATATACAACAGAGAAACAAAAAACAAGAACAATTGCAGCAGGTGCTCTGGACTGATGAGTCAACATTTGAAATATTTGGCTGAAGCAGGAGGATGTTTTTTGCGCAAAGGTCTGGAGAGTGGTACAATAATGAGAGTTTGTAGCAGGGAATCACCGGAGCACAGAGTGGCACGAGTGTGTGTAAAGTCTTCTGCCAGCAGGTGGAGAGCAGCCCACAGGTGGAAGGACCGGGCTGGGGATAGGCATGGGTCAGCGGGTGCAGATGTAGGTATGGAGGCAAAGACAAGGTCAGACATTACAGGTTGGCAACGTTTGAGCAAATAAAGACACAGACAGCAGGCAGTGGGATAGTCAGGAACAAGTCCAGGGTTGGTAACAGCAAGGCAGATAATCCAGGGCACCAGGCAAAGAAATAGTCCAAAGGCAGGCCAGGGGTCAGTACAGGCAACATTCAGGCAGAGTCAGATTTAGGAAAGGTCAGCAACAGAGGATCGGACACAGGAACAGATACACAGATGCTCAAGAGCAGATAAGGCCAAATGCCACTGACACAATGATATAGTGCAGTTTAAATAGCCCACCTGGTGCCAATGCTCATCCATGCACGTTCATGTGTAACTGCTCAGGCTCGCGCACCCACTCACGCATGCTCACTCGCTACTCGGCCATGGGAAGGAGTTCTCTGGTTAATGAGCATACAAAAATGCCAATGTCTTTCTAGACATGTCCCTTAATTTTGATACAGGCATATACTTATCCATCATGCCATAATATCAGGAAGGCGTGTGACTTGCCACAAATTTATTCTGCAGCAGGGCAACAACCCGAAATATACAGCCATTAAGGACTATCTTTAGCGTTAAGAAGAACAAGGAGTCCTGGAAGTGATGGTTTGGCCTCCACAGAGCCTATATCCACAGCAGATCTGGGGTTAGTTCTCCGATGTGTTTGGAACAACCTACCTGACAAAAAACTGTGTGCAAGTGTACCTAAAAGAACTGATGCTGTTTTGAAGGCAAAGGGCTGTTACACCAAATATTGATTTGGTTTTGATTTCTCTTCTGTTCATTTACTTTCCATTTTGTTCATTGATAAGAATACACTATTAACAGTTCTGTTTCTGAAAACATTCTTAATTTACAGAACAGGTGGAATATAGGGCGCTCTAGGTAAAATAGACAATCCAGGGGAAAAAAGTTCACGGTATCCTCCAAGTAGGAGATGGGACAAGCAGGCGAATGTGTTAAGTAACATCTTAGCTCACAAAAGAAGGTGCTTCTAATGCCGCGTACACGCGTAGCCGACTATCCGACGGACTTAGCCCGTCGGACTTTCCGAACGAGCTACTTGCCCACACACGGCACTTTTTCAGCAGACTAATACTGCGTACTAAGTCCGCCGTACTATCCGCCCTACTTTTGAAATGAACGGACTCGCCCACACACGTGGAGGAAAGTCCGCTCATTTCGAGCGCGTCTCCAGGTAGGCGGGGCCCGGCGAAGGAGACGTCGCTGGCCCTGCCACCTAGTATGGACTTAAAGGGGAACCCCAACGCCTAAAAAAATCGGCGTGGGGGTTCCCCCCAGGTCCACATCAGACCCGTGTCCGAGCACGCTACCCGGACGGCCAGGGAAGGGGGGGACGAGCGAGCACCCCCCTCTGAGCCATACCAGGCCGGGTACCCTCAACATGGGGGGTGCCTTGGGGAAGGGGAGGCCGCACGGCCCCCCACCCCAAAGCACCTTGTCCCCATGTTGATGAGGACAAGGGCCTCTTCCCGACAACCCTGGCCGTTGGTTGTCGGGGTCTGCGGGCGAGGGGCTTATCGGATTCCGGGAGCCCCCTTTAATAAGGGGGCCCCCGGATACCGGCCCCCCACCCTATGTGAATGAGTATGGGGTACAATGTACCCCTACCCATTCACCTGTAAAATAAAGTACAAAAAAAACACAACACAGGGTAAAAATCGTTTATTGCACAGTTCCGGGGGTTTTCCGTCTTCGGGGGTCTTCTAGGCTTTCTTCCTCGCCGCGGCCTCTTCTTCCAACTTCAGGGGTCTTGTCCCCCTCTTCGGTTCTTCTGCCAGGCCACCGCGCCTTCTTATAGCTCTTTTACAGGCGGTGGCCCGGTCTTCTGTCGCCGCCGCCTTCTGTTCTTCTCTTCAGATGTTGCCTCGTCGCTCGCTTCGCTCACAATGACGGGGACCGGGCGTGCGGCGACTTATGTAGGGACATCACCGGATGATGTCCCCGCCCATTATGGTATCACAGTCCCAGAGGATGCTGGGAATGTGACATCATAATAGGTGGGGACATCATCCGGTGATGTCCCTATATAAGTCGCCGCGCCGGAGCCATTGTGAGCGGAGGAAGCAACGAGTCAAGATCTGAAGAGAAGAAGAGAACAGAAGAACAGAAGGCGGCGGAGGCGGCGGCGACGACAGCGGCGACAGAAGACCAGAGAGGGGGACAAGACCCCCGAAGTTGGAAGAAGAGGCCGCAGCGAGGAAGAAAGCCGAGAAGATGCCCTGAAGATGGAAGACACCCGGAGCTGTGCAATAAACTATTTTTACCCTGCATTGTGTTTTTTCTTGTACTTTTTTCACAGGTGAATGGGTAGGGGTACATTGTACCCCTACCCATTCACATAGGGTGGGGGGCCGGTATCTGGGGGCCCCCTTATTAAGCCCCTCGCCTGCAGACCCCGACAACCAACGGCTAGGGTTGTCGGGAAGAGGCCGTTGTCCTCATCAACATGGGGACAAGGTGCTTTGGGGTGGGGGCCGCATGGCCCCCCCTTCCCCAAGGCACCCCCCATGTTGAGGGCACGCGGCCTGGTACGGCTCCCCCCCTTTCCTGGCCGACCGGGTAGCGTGCTCGGACAAGGGTCTGATCTGGACCTGGAGGGAACCCCCACGCTGATTTTTTTCGGCGTTGGGGTTCCCCTTTAAGTCCATACCAGGTGGCCGGGCCAGCGACGTCTCCCTGGCGGGCCCCGCCTACCTGGAGACCTGCTCGAAATGAGCGGACTTTTCTCCTGGCGTTCATTTGCATAAGTGCAGTAACACAAGAGTTTAATTGCCCAAAGGATGATTAATGTGATGTCAGCCAATGGTCATGAAGAAAGAGCTGTCATGTCACGCAAGCTCTGAAACACGCCACCGCCCCTTTGACGTCACATCTGGGTACCTGCATTCCACACTGGTCCCGATAGCTGCTCTGTCAGGATATCTGACACACAGCTCCTCATTGCTGGTTGACTGGGACACATGCTGCTACTTCTTAAAGGAAACCTCCCACTGGATGTCTTTTTGATGAGCCTGTGCATATTTTACTTCTTGTAATTGTTTTTAAACCTTCCTTTGGGCAATTAAAGTATTTTTTTACTGCACTTAGAAGCGCCTTCTTTTGTGTTCATTCTTAATTTACAGCATTTTTTCACACCTGCTTAAAACTTTTGCACAGTACTGTATCTATCTATACACACACCACTCATCTGGGAAGGCTGTCCACAAGGGTTAGGAGTGTGTCTGTGGGAATGTTTGACCATTCTCGTCCAACATCAGTGCCTGATCTCACAAATGCACTTCTGGAAGAATGGTCAAACAATCCCATAGACACACTCCTAACCCTTGTGGACAGCCTTCCTAGTAGACAAGTGCAGAATGCAAAAATTTGTTCAGTTTTGATTCGTTATTTCCATAAATTAGTTTAGTTTCATTTGTTTCATTTGTTTCATTCGTTTTTGAAATTCATTTAGTTTATTCCTTTTCGAAACGATTATAATTTTTCATTTTAGAATCAATTCAAATTTTTCAAATTCGGATAGTTTCAAACGGTTTTCAAATCAATTTTGAATAGTTTTCGAATGTAATTTTTTTTTCATTTGAAAAGTTTGCATACTAGCTCATTATGCCTTTTCCTTTACAGGTGTAAAAAAATAAAATGTCAGCGGGTTTACTCCCGCTTTAAGACCCCTTTTACACTGAGGGCATTTTGCAGGTGCTATAGCATTAAAAATAGCGCCTGCAAAATGCCCTAAAACAGCTGCTCCACCATGTACTCCAGTGTGAAAGCCCGAGGGCTTTAAACTGGAGCAGTGTGCTGGCAGGGCGTCAAAAAAAGTCCTGCCAGAAGCTTTTTTGGAGCGGTGAAGGAGCGGTGAACTCACCGCTCCTCCACCACTGCTCTCCATTGAAATCAACGGGGCAGTGCTGCGATACCGCAGGCAAAACGCAGCCCCGGTGCCATTTTGTGGGTGTATTTAACCCCTTTCGTCCGCTAGCGGGGGGGAGGGTTACATAGCACAGCTAAAACATTGGTAAATCAGCGCTATTTTTAGCTTTACTGCTGACACCCTAGGCGGCATGGTGTAAGGCCCCTTTCACACATGCGGACAGTATGTCCGTATTTCATCCATCCGTTTGCGGATGAAATACGGACATACATGCATCCCTATGGGATAGCGGGTGTCTGCGGATGAACATCTGCGGACACCCGCTATTGTCCGCCTCCGCTACTGTCCGATTCTGCAGACTGAGGGAAATGCTATTTTTCTATCCGTCTGCAGAGCGGATTGGATGAACACGGACAGACGGTCCGTGCTCATCCGATCCCCATAGAGGAGAGCGGAGATCTGACAGGGCGGTCCCTGCACAGTGTGCGGAGACCGCCCTGTCCGCCGCTGGCTCAGCGGGGACAACGGAGCGATCCCCGCTGAGCGAGCGGATCATCACGGGGCGGATCATTACTGATCCATCCCATGTGAAAGGGGCCTAAAAGGGCTCTTAATGAAGAAGCTGAAGTTAAAAGCTGATTGGCTACCATGCACAGCTGCACCTGATTTTGCATGCTCCCATTTTAGTAAATCAACCCCATTGTGCAAGTCTGAGCAAAGTATCAATTGTGTGACTTTTTTTTTTTTAGTTTAGGATGAAATCATGGCATGATAGCTACGACAAGAAATTATACATTTTACACTCCAGTGTTCCAGGTGGGTTTCAATTACTTTTATTAAATTATTGTAGACATACAAAACCTTCCATATCATTCCAAAAACATAAATACAGAACATTTAAGAAAAAATACAAAAACACATATACAAAACTACATGTAGAAAAATACATATACAAAAATACATATACAAAAAAAAAGGGTCTATCCTTTAACACACACTTCTCGAAGTGAGGTGGGGGGGATCTTAAAAACATAAACCTTATAGACTGACATTCATTATCTCATTACCGTAATTAAAATGTAAGAATTGAACATTAGTATTTTGAGTCAAGCAAATTGCATAATAATATATATAATAACAGATAATAAAAAAAAAAGGAAAGAAAAGCAGCGGAATTTCTCAGACTGGGGTTAATAAACAATATAACATACTTCAGCAGAGATCTAACAGAACATAAATATGAGAGAGTGTTTGAACACAGCAGCACACAGCATGGATAATGAATACTTGTCATAACACGGTGTTCCTGTGTTTCACCTGCAGCAAATGGTCACTCGACAGAATGCCACTCAGACCAGTAACCAACTAACACAAAAATAAAGAAGGATGGAGGCTGAAGAAAGTGAGGGGGGGCTGGGGGGGGGGGGGCGAAAAATGAGATGTTAGCAAAATTCACCTGGTTGTCCGTTTGGAACTTGTACTCCCAGCATGCCTTTACAACATGGGAACCGGAGGGGAGTCACAGCGCAGCTGAGAGTCTCGGCTTAATCTTATGCACCATTAAGCACTCAGCAGCAAGCCAGTACTGTTCATATACATCATCCACGCTTAATAAACATAATGATGACATAAGATGTAATTCTAGATGAATTTTCATTTTATAGGGAAATGGAGAATTCCAGTAGAAGGGAAAAAAGTAAATTATCTGGGAAGTACAAAATAAATGATTTTTCTCGGAGATGAATAGAGGTGTTAGGAGAAAAGAGAAGAAGGGGAGAAACGAAGAAGCTTTAAGGGAATGGGCTGGGAAGAGGGGAGAGAGGGAGCGGGGAACTTTCTAATGAAACGATGGAATAAAACACAACACCAGCTTTAAGAGGAAGACTGCAAGCTTTATTTTCTACTTTGAGCATTGTGGATTTTTTTTTTTCCGCTATTATCGGGGGCTGTGATGGACAGGCTGGGAGACTCCAGCAAGCTCATCCATCACTGGAAGGAAAGAAATCATGTGGAGTTTGGATGGTGTTAACTTACGAGAAGGAAATTGAATTCTGATGAAAGTAGCAGAGGAAATTGGCACTGAGCAGCAGAAAAGGGCAAGGAAGGCCAAGGGAGGGCAAACAGCTACAGCACTCGCCAAGCTCCCTGTATGTGAAATTAGTGAAGAGGAGGGAAGGGCAGTGTCACTCATAAACTCTCTTCATTACACAAAACATCTCCTCCCCAGAAAACGTAGATGGCCGCCTCCTGATTCTGACGTAGGCTCGGGTCTGACCTTGCCCATCCCATTGAGCTCCATGAGATTCCCATTAAACGAAAAGAACAACGTGCTTCTGTCCCTTTGACAAGATATGTTTAGTTTGTCAACTGATGTGAAGGAGAACTGGCATCTGCAAATGCAGTTTGGTACAGTGCGTTCCTGGGCTGCTAGGAGAAAAAAAAGAGAGCACGAGCAGTGATGTTGATTGAAGGGAAGTGAAATGTTTCATAGGAAACATTGGGTAAGGTTTCTGCAAAGGCCCTGAGGGATAGATAGAGCTGTAGGCACACCAGCATCAACGTACACAACACACATAAATCACATTCTCTCACGTGCTATGACCCCTCAGTCTATGCAGACACCAGGGCTGATCAGAAGACAAATTTGATTTTTGGTGTAGATATTTTCCCTTAGAAACAAAATTTTTTTCCCCATTTTACGCCTTTTCGAAAAGCACTACATTTATTTAGAAGATTGTCATTTAAACCTATTTCTAACCTTAATAGAACACAACAGGCAGCTGCTTCTAATTTTTTTACAGAGGCATTTTGTATGGTTTTGCATGGAATACAGGAAAAATAGGTATTTTTAGAATAGGACATAGCATCCCCTTATAATAAGGATGTAAAGTGCGACCCGGAGAAGAGAGAATAGACAGAGGGTTATCATGACCAAGGGAGGAACAGGTCAAAGAAGGGTTAAAGAATTCTGTAGTTTAGTGTGGGGGGGGGGTTCCAAGTTCCAAGTTCCAAGTTCCTCATGACTTCCTTCTCCTTCTGCATTCCTACTCCTTCGATCTACGTCATCTATGGTGGGGAGCACAGACTGCATCAACCTACAGGCTTCCAAGGATTGGTAAAGGTATTAGAATAGGAACGGGTCTTGGTTCTGGGGCGAAAGATGTCAGGCCTCTTGCTGGACAGCTCTGAAATAAATCTAATACTGGCCCCACAAATAGCAATTTCTAGACAATTTAATCATGTTTAACAAACTTTCAAATTGGAGAAAGAGTTTGAATAAACACTGTAAAATTAAAATGTTGGTGCTCTTCCTGTTATGGGCTCTTCCTGTTATAGGGTGACAACAGTGTTACCAATATATACAAAGTATTCCCGCACTACCAAAAAAGATAAGGTAAAAAACTAGTTGCAGCAAACATTGGAATGGTCAATCCAGAGCCAAACAAATAAAATAAAATAAATAAATAAATGGTGCTGCGCTCTAAGTAATAGGAAACAACATAATATGTAAGCAATATAAAGTGCTGAGTGCTTAAGCTAATAATATAAACATAATAAGATCCAAAATTATGAAACAAAGATGTAAATAAAGTGTTGGTGCCAAAAGTGACGGTACAAAGGAATAAAGTCCAGGTAAATGTCCTTAATCAAATAAATAAATGATGATGGAAAAGTGAACAGTAAGGTGCTAGAATCCCTCTAACACTCTGTGAAGCAATGTAAACTGTGACTTTTCTCATCAGTGCAATAGACCTTAGTGTAGGATGGTCCCTTACCTTACTGCTGTAAGCAGTAGTGCATTTAGTTTTTGTGCTGCCCTAGGCCTGACTAAATTTTTGCACCCCCTAATTTCAATATGACCCACCCCTTCCTGTCAAGACCAAACCCCTTGCTGTTTAAGACCCACCCTGAAATTTTCGAGTGGGGACACTAGTTCTGTGGGCCGGGGGGAGGGGACAATGGATTCCCTTAATTTGCATAGATTTCCTCTCACTTCCTGATCGACTATGGGGCAGGAAGTGAAGGAAAATCTCTGCAATGGGACAGGGATGGTAAAAAATAAACTGGCAGGGGCTATCCAAAATGAAAAAAAAAAAAAAAAGTGTTGCCTATAGTTCTACTTTAAGCACACATTTCTGATAATTTTATGAAGAGGACTAAGAAGATATAACCATGCTGATGATGCAGGAGAAAACATAGCACAGTGAGGAAGGTTTGTGGTCCAGGAGGATAGGACAGTCAAAATTAGTAGCGGCGCACCCGCCACAGTTGAGGAATGCCGGCTGCCACATACCAGAAAGCAGTGCAGCCACTTTATGGGGGCACTAGACTAATTTGCCTCTCAGCCCAGTCTACCCCATAAGACTGGCGCTACACTAACAGTTTAGTGCAAACCGGCGGGGACTCTTTCCGTGCTGCCCTAGGCCTGGGCCTTGCTGGCCTAGGCCAGGATACAGCGTTGGCTGTAAGGTAACAGCGTATAAATAAACAGAGACAATGGAAATCCAGAGTCCTGCAATAAATCAGACTAAGGGCTTCTTATAGATGATGTAACCTGGAGATCATCTAGGGAACCTTGTATTATATCCTGATAGATGTTTCTCATTGCAATAATATGTATAGACTAGGCTTGTGCAATTCGTTTGGTGACGAATCAAAATTCGGCCAAATTTTGCATCTTTCGGACATTCGGATGCATCCGAATGTCCGAATGAAAAAATAACGAATAACAACGAATGCGAAAGAAATATAACGAATGAATTTGAATGAATTCGACATGATTCAGTAATTCTTTAAAGATCTAATGAAACAAAAGGTCAGCTCAAAGTAAATCTTATAGTCCAATCAGGTAATTAATTTTGTGCAGGAGGATGGATTACTGGCAAAGTGCATTCCTAAGAACTGAGTTAGAAGGGTGTTGTGTTGTATTTGAGCTGAGGAGAAGAGAATGAATGAATGAATGAATGAAATACTTATATAGCGCACAATGCGAACTGAATCGTCTCTAGGCGCTGTGGCGAGCTTTGATCATCTGCTAAAAGAGGAAGGTCTTGAGTTTTTTCCTAAAAGGCAGGTGATTTTCTTCCAGGCGGATGTTGATTGGTAGAGCATTCCATAGCCGAGTCCCTTGGACAGCGAATCTCCGATCACCCTTGGATTTATACCGGGCTTTGGGCACGAGGAGGAGGTTTTTGTTGGCTGATCGAAGACTGCGGTTTGGTGTGTAATGATTTATTTTCTCCATTAGGTATTGCGGAGCTTCTCTATGCATGCATTTGTGGGTGAGGCAAAGGGTCTTGAACGTGATCCGATTTTTTACGGTTAGCCAATGTAAGCTCCTCAGTGAAGGAGAAATGGATTCCCAGGGTTTTTTTCCTGTTATCAGCCTTGCCGCCGTGTTTTGGATCAGTTGTAATCGCGCAAGTTGATATTGTGGTAATCCTATGTAAAGAGAGTTTGCGTAGTCCAGTCGTGAATTAATGATTGTTCCAACTACCACTGCTTTGTCATTCTTTGGGATAAAAGGGATGAGTCTGCGAAGCATGCGCAGCAGATGGTGAGATCGACTGACTACAGATCCTATTTGCGCATCCATTGACATTTGTGCGTCTAAAATAACCCCGAGACTCTTCGCTTTGGTCTTTGGGGAGATAGTCTGCCCAAAGACGGTTGGTGGAGACCAGGAGGTTTTGGTTGCGGGCTTATGATTTTGGTGTAAGATAAGAAGCTCTGTCTTTGATTGGTTCAGCTGGAGGGAGTTGGTGGTCATCCAGTCCTCTATTGATTTGAGGCAGTTTTCAAGTTGTTGTTGGTGATCTTTTTTTCCATTGATCCGGAAATAAAGTTGCGTGTCGTCAGCGTAAGAGTGGAAGCAGAGATCTGAGCATCTGATGATTTGAAGGAGTGGGCGAATGTAAATGTTGAAGAGAACGGGTGACAACGGAGAGCCTTGAGGGACTCCGCAGGTGACTGCCCGAGTTTCGGAGAGGAATTTTCCTAGTTTCACTGTCTGTGACCGATTTCCTAGGAAGGACGCGAACCAATGAAGATCTATGTCTTGGACTCCGGCTACTTCTGTGAGGCGGACGAGTAGAGTATTGTGATCTACTCTATCAAACGCTGCACTTAGGTCTAGCAGTACGAGGAGACACGGCTCTCCTTCATCTGCTGCTTCGAGGGCGTCATCCCAAATCTTGAGGAGAGCTGTTTCTGTTCCATGACCTGGGCGGAAGCCTGATTGCAGCGGGTCCAGGAGTTTGTGAGTATCCAGGTGAAGTTGTAGCTGATGTACTACAGCTTTCTCCATGATCTTAGAAATGGTGTTGAGGCTTGTAATCGGCCTACGGTTGTTTGGATCCTGAGGGTCCAGGTTTGGTTTCTTGAGTAGAGGTTTGACGATGCCTTGTTTGAGGATGCTGGGAACAATCCCTTTGTGGAATGATCGGTTTATGAGGTGGGTTATGGTTGGAGCCACGATGTCGGAGCATTCTTTCAGTAGTTTTGTGGGGATGATGTCAATAGGTGAGGTACTGTAACGCAGTTTATTAATGATGTTTTTTGCGGTGTCTACGGTAATTGGGGATAGTGAAAATTTTGGCGGTTGCTGTATGTTGGTGCGGACATCCTCTTTATGTATTTGCTGGCTGAGGTTGGATGTTTTCTTCTGACAAATTGTTTCCCTGATGGTTTTGACTTTATCGATGAAAAAATCCGACAGTTTGTCACAGTAATCCTGGGATTCGCTTTCTGGGGGTTCTAGGCACACCGGATTCATTGATTGATTAACCAGTTTAAACAGTTCCCGTGGTTGGTTTGCGGCCGTTGAGATTGTATATGAGAAGTGGTCCTTTTTGGCTTTGAAGATTGCTTTCCGATAATTCTCTGTCAGACATTTGTAGTTAAATAGGTTTTTCTCAGTGGGATTTCTTCTCCATGTTCTTTGCGCTCTTCTGCATTCTTGCTTTAGTACGGAGAGGGAGCTATTAAACCATCCAGCATTTTTCTTCCTGATGAGAGTCCTGCGTTTTGGTGCTACCGAGTCTGCTGATTGCAGTAATGCCTTGTTCAGGGAGTTGAGTGTTTCCTCCGTAGAGTGGTTTAAGGTTATTGTAGATATCTTTTTGGACAGAGTGGTTTTGAAGGCTTCGGAGTACAGTTTTTTATGCGATCTGGTCCAGTGCGTTGTTACAGGTTTCTGTTTTGCGTTGGTGATGTTGGTAGTGATTTTGAATTTGATGGCGTGGTGATCCGTCCATGGCAGAGTCATGTTGTCGAGTATGTTGACGTCGATGTTCTGTTTGAAAATGAGGTCCAGGGTGTGTCCTGACCCATGCGTGGGAGTCTTTATCAGTTGCTGTAGACCCAGTTCTTCTAGTTGATTGATGCAGGCAGTCGCGATGGGGTCTTTAGGCTCGTTTGCCCAAAGGTTGAAATCTCCGAGTGCCAGGAAATTTTTGAATTTTAGGGTGTGCATTGCAAAGGATTCCGAGAGGGGTGAAAGAAGATTGGACTTTGGTCCCGGTGGTCTGTAGCACAGTAGAATATGAGTGGTGTCATGGGGTGTTGGTTGAAAATGTAGCGTCAGGGTTTCCATAAAAGACACTGGGTTCTGAGATGATGGTTTAGTGAGATCCAGGTGACCTTTAAAGATCACTGCTAGGCCTCCTCCTTTTTTCCCTATCCGGTGTTCGGTTAGGATCCTGTAGTTTTCCGGCACCAATTCGGTGAGGATGGTGTTGCAGTCAGAGTTTAACCAGCTTTCAGTGATGAAGAGGCAGTCTACATTGTTCTCGATGATGAAGTCGTGTACTTCCAGTCTATGTTTGACTGCAGACCTGGCGTTAATCAAGGCGCAATCTAATTGTAGTGGTCGAGTAGATGTCTTCCTGTGGTTGGGAGCTGGTTGTCGTCCGGTTTTTAATAGTTGTTCTCTTTGAAGTATTTTTTGTATGGAAGATGGCAATGTGGTGTTGATGTTCCTTAGTCTGTGCAGAACTTCAGCTGAGTATTTGAAGTAGCACATGGTTTGTGGATGCTGTTGATGGTACTATGGGCCTAAGATGATGATCCTGATCAGGGTATTGATCCTGAGGTGGGGCTAGGTATCAGACTTGCCGCCGTGCTTGAGGCTATTAGCGCGCAAGTTGATCAGGGGATGCCAAGAGACATTGTCATTGTGTGTGTTAAAAGATTCAATAAACAAAACGACTTTCCAAACTACGAATCATTATCACGAATGTCTATACATACATAAATAGCGAATTTCAACGAATACGAACGAATTAATTCGACACTCAACTAATTATCCTAAAACGTATTAACGTAACATAACGAATATAACAGAATGAAATGATGTATTTTACGAATGACAACGAACCGAAACTAAACAAAATTTTCCGTTGTGCACAAGTCTAGTATAGACTTCCTTTGTACAAATGAGCAACAATGGAAATCCTCCCAGGTTGGCGCATATACGATATCAGGGAAGCTACATGATCATGAGGCTACACGTCGGAACAGACAGGCACTGGAAGTGACGTCAGTGTGCGAGCTTGCCGCTCTTGGTGAATAGCGTGTATCTTTGTTTTTAATGTGAGTACTACAGTTGGTTTTCTTTCTCCATATCGTATATGCATCAATCTGGGAGGATTTCCATTGTTGTGCATTTGTACAAAGGTAGCTGACCCAAAGCAATGCTGTGCAACTGGCACTACAGAGATTGCATGTAGGCAGGATGTGGCCAAAAGAGGCTAGAGGAGATCAGCAGCACTGAGATGCAAAACAGGATAAGAAAGGTGAAAACAATATTTTATGGGAATAAACGATGGCAATTATTTATGATATCTACTGTTTCACAGGGTAAATGTTAGCCCTTGTACACACGGTCAGAGAATCCGTCGGAATGTGTCCTATCGGACCGTTTTGCCGGATATTCCGACTGTGTGTGGTATGCATCGGACTGTTTCAGTCGGAATATCCGTCGGACCAAATTTTCCAACTTGATGGAAATATTTTCAGTCAAACTGGTCCGATCGGACATACTCCGATCATGTGTAGCCTACTCCGACGGACAAAGTGCCACGCATGCTCACATTCAAATTCCGACACGGAAGCGCTCATTCAGGTAAATCTACTGCTCGTAAGAGATATAGCACATTTGTCACGCTGCAATGTTAAAAATTCTTTCATGAAGCGCATTTTCTTGTTCTTTACAATGCTGCAAGAAGGAACTTCTTTTGATGCTCATAGTCACACACACTTCTCCCGAACGTATTTCATGACTCTTTTTTAACCATTTCGGCAATACAATTTTAGTTTGCGTCACATCTACACAATTTTAGATTTTGTTTATTCTTTTTTGGATGCTTTTTTTTTTTATTTCCTAAAAATCTCCTTTAAAGACAGTTTGCTCATTTCTCCTTTTTTTGGGGTGTTTTTTGTGTGTATACTTACCACAACAACATTATTGTATTTTTTATCTTTGGTTTTTCGTTTTTAATCTACAGGAGGTTGTTTAGTGTTGGTACCCCTTGTTATTCATTTCACTTTGTATTTTTGAAATGTACCTGCCTGCTCACAAATAAATTGGCCTTTTGGAAGAAAAACACATACACAAGTATTTCATCAAACAAAAAAAACCTTTATTTTGGTCACAATAAAATAAAAAGAGGAACGCAGCGCTGGAGAAACTTGTTACTTTGGTGCAGCCTTTGGCCCCCAGGGCAGACATGAACAAGTTAGAATAATAAAAATTGGTGGGCTGAGGAGTACATATCTCAGGGAGAGAAGTCTGGTCCCGAAGTCCTAGAGAACAGGAAATTCAGATGCCATTTATGTCCCCAGGATGTGGTTCTTCAAGAGGCAGCATCTTCTGGCAGACCAGACTGAACCTAGGCCATCACTCTCTCGTCTTCCTTAGGCACTTCCCTCCAGGCATCCTTCGAGGCTGTGGCTCGGCTCCTGTAGTTGGGGCAGGAGGAGGAGAAGGAGGGCGTTGGTCGACCTCCTGGCTGCCACTTGCCACAGCCTCCCCCGACTGAGGTCTTCCTGTGTATGAAAGGGGGACATAGTTTTAGTTTTTTGATCATCAATCACACCATTTTGTGCTCCTGGCTTTTGCAAATTGAATGTTACCAAATAGAACAGACTATCATCCTGAGCCCAGCATTTTTCTTTCCCATCCCAATCATTTTTGGTCACTACTGTCTCTTGATATGTAAACCACTTTGTTAAATCACAACTTACTGATCAATAAGAACATCTAGTTAACATCATTAAATGTAACACAAGAAATATGTTCAACAATGCAATACCTGTCTCAAGCTGGGCCCCACCACATGTTGCTGCCTAGAAGGCCCAGGTTGGACGTTGGAAGCCTCAGCTGGGGGTGAAGGATGCCTTGAAGGAAGATTGGAGAGTGGTGGCCTGAGTGGTGGCCTGGGTACCCCCTGGTCTACCAGAAAATGCAGCCTCTCAAAGTAAACCATCCTGGGGTAATAAACGGCATCTGGATCTTCTGCTCTCAAGGACTCCAGGTGCTTCTTTCTCTCCCTGAGATATGTAATCTTCATGGCCCCAATTTTCCTATTCAGATAGGCCATGTCTGCCGTGGGGACCATGATCCGCACCAAAGAAAGAAGTTTCTCCAGTGCTGCGTTCCTCTTTCTTATGTCATCGTAAAACTTGTTGTAGAACTGCCACAGGCAGGGCATCTCCTTGTATAGTTCGAGGAATAGCCCCATAAAATTTGGGTTTTTGAATGGATCCATATTGTCTGCAAGACACAACACAAGACAAACCCTCAAATACTAATAATGCCATTAAAAACCCTCCTAATCTTGTCCCAACTTCGGCCTAGATAGAAGCAGTCTAGTCTAGTGATGCACCAAGTTAAACATTTTACCTTCGTTTGCACGATCATCGCGTCCGCGCCTCACTCTCTTCCCAGATCGTACGGACGATACACGCATGTTGCGTTTTATATACAGTGCGCATGCGTGAAACTCCGCCCGCCTCTGACGTTCTTTCTAGACTATTCCCCGCCCCTTCGCTTCCGGCGCAGTGGGGAGAGCACATGGCGGAGAGAACGCAGGTGCGCACTAATAATAGTTCTACTAACAAAGAGGAGGGTGAGGAAAGCCCGGAGCCTGAAACGTCCCGATCCAGGAAGAGAAGATTTAAGGCCTCAAATATGTCTTTTGGAGAGATGTTGGAGATGGTGGAGATATTGAACAGGACCGACTATGATGGGAAGTATGGACCTTACCCAAACCCAAATATCAGAAAGGCCAAGATCATGACTAAAGTTGTGAAGAGTCTTCAGAAGAATTTTGGGGTACGACGATCCAAGGATCAACTGAGAAAATGCTGGTCAGACCTGAAACTGAGGGAGCACGAGCAGTACCTAAGGATCAAACGTGTTCTTAAAAAAAGGAAGTAGTTGTCGTTTGTTCATATGATTATTCTTGCTTGCATACTGCTCCATGTGCTTTGATTTCATGTAGTGCATTTTAAAATGGCCACTTTCAAGTTCATGGTTTAATTCGTTCGTAAAAAACATCGTTCTGCAGGTAAGTATTCCAGCTTAACAAAGTGTCAACAATAATGTTCTCACCTTGGAACTCGGCCAAAAACCAATTGTACAACACTTCCAAGCAATGTTTCATATTCCTATTTCTGCCCTCTGTGTGCTAATGTTTTTATTTTTACATTCTCATAGGGGAGAGAAGACTCGGCAAGTATGAGGACACCAGGGACCACACCCCTCCCAAAGAAGGGCAACTTCGAAAACCAGAAACAGAGGAGCAGGAGGAGGAGGAGGAGGAGGAAGGAGAGATCATTGAGGTTGGGCAAATTGTCACCACAACAGGTGAGTGTCGGAGAACACAGCTTCCGGTAAGCTCATCAATGTATGTCACCATATTTTTATTACATGGTGTGTTTTTTTGCTTTGTTTTGTAGGTGATGTGGAAGAAGATTCCCGTTTTACCAGTGAAAGTGCCCAGATCCTGATTGGGGAGATAATGGGGTGCAATCAGGATTTGGAAAATATACAGCAAAACATCAATGATGTTAAAAATAAAATGAAGAACATCATTGATGTTTTGGGGAGAGTGTGAAACAGAAAAAACTAGATAGGGTTTTATTTTTGATATTTTAAAACTCAACTTTTGTATTTATCGAAATTACAAATTTGGAAGATGCACAGAGTGTGTAAACATGTACTATCTCCCATCATGGGGGATCAATGTACGTGTTTTGTGTAAAGTGGCTGAGATGAAGGGGTTGCACCCCAAAAGCATGTACATTGATTCCCCATGATGGGAGATAGCACATGTTGACACACTGTGTGCATCTTCCAAATTTGGATTTTTCAGAGGTCACACCCCATGTGATGAAGGCAATATCAGCCCAGTTTGTACATACTCATGTGTGATATTGTCTTCACTTTTGAAAGTTGAACTTTGTAAGTTCCTGTGTTCTTTATTTTACGGTTTGATACATGCCTGTTTACACAAAAACACCAAGTAAACCAAATTTTGATTAAACTATGTTTTTGATGACTACAATTTCTTGGTTTGTTGTAAAAACCTTTTCTAAACGCACATGTGAATGTGCTTGTATTAAAAAGTTTAATTATCAACAATGTGTGGCTTCCTTTTTCATTGCGCCAAAAATGTATTTGTAGTAAAATTTTAGTCTGTGCTGAGAAGGAGTGTGATTTACTAAAGGAAACTCCACTTTGCACTCCAAGTGCAGTTTCAGGTGTACTTTTGCAGTGCACTTGTAGTGCATAGTGGATGTGCCTTTAGTAAAAAACACCCACGGTGAGGTGTAAATTTGGACAATCATGCCATTTTCCTGCCATGGTGCTGAAAATTAGCACGATTTTGGTCAGTAATGCACTACATACATTAGTTACAAAAAACATGGTGTGTGTGTAGCAGACCCACAACATAATAAGATTATCTGAAGAAGAGACTGTCCCCTCATCTCACTCTGAACTTGGGTTTGCACTGTTGTTGAAAAAGGCACAACTTGAAAAAAACTGGCAAAGTGGGAGGCCACAGTCTGCCATTCCTGTGGCGTTGAAGGACACTGTGTAGTGAAACAAGAACAAAAATTAGTAATTTGACAAATCAACATTGCAAGCAGATTAGACACCAAAATTTTTGGACAAAATTAGTATAACATTTTGGGAACTGAGTATTTAAAGCCTAAAGTATAAGGTCCCCTTATGAGAGTCATCACCCCCCCATCCCCCCCCCATCTGATGGGCCCTTGCTAAAAAATTAGGGGGGATGTTTTGGACAGGTAACCCTCTCCACTTGATTGAGAGCTGAATGCCTAAATAATGTGTGATACTTTGGGAAGCCCCTCCTTAGTTACACTATTGGCAGCCCACCGGACAGGTAAGAAGTGTCATAATCCCAAAAAGAAACCAAAATGGAAGCACATTTTGACATTCTGCTATTACATATCCAGATAATTAATATGTTAAAAAACAAAATAAAAATAGCATTTGAAAGTATTGAGGCAGGCCCTTGCACTACATGCTTAGGTCAATTCATCCATAAATGTAATCATCAAAAAGGTAGGTATAGTGTGTATTGGGTTTGGTAAAGTCATCAGATAGAGGATTGCTATCAGCTGAGCTAGCAGTTGGGGGGAGGGGGGTTCCTAATAAGTTTGGCACAACAAAAATTAAAAAAATGTGACTCTGCATGAATTGAAGCACACACATCACATTTGTAGACATTATAGGGGTTGTTTAGGGGAAAGCAATACTATGGAGCTGACAAAAGACATTGGTAAGTGACTAGACTATAGTTTTATGGGCCAAGAAGAGCATGGTGGGGAAAATAGTGAGGCAAATATGCATGAGGACAAAGGGGCAGAGTATATGAATTAGAGCATATTGTAATGATGGTAATTAGGGAATGAGGAAAGAAATGCAAGACATTAGCAATCATGAAATACATAGAATGTGATGTTTAAGGAGAAAACTTCATATAGTCCTTCTGCAGGACCTGAATGATGGCAGAACAGGTCTCTGGAATAATGATCCCCAGAGCCTGGGGGGAGATGCCTGTAGAGAACTTGAGGTCCCGAAGGCTTCTCCCTGTCGCCAAGTAGCGCAACGTGGCGATGAGCCTCTGCTCCGGAGTGATGGTTTGCCGCATGCAGGTATCCTGCCTGGTGATATAAGGGGTCAGCAAAGCCAGCAGACGGTGAAAAAACGGGGTCCGTCATCCGGAGATAATTCCTGAAATCATCAGGATTATTCAGGATTATTCTCCCGGATCTCACGGAGCAAAGGCATGTGCGAGAACTGGTCACACTGGCGCAACCAATTCTTGGTCCACAAACGCCTCCCCTCCCTGTTCATGGACCGGGCTTGTGTCAAAGTAAGAACCCAAACACGAAGCCCCTGCATAGCACAAACTCTACGATGAGTACGTAGACGAAACATGGTTTCAAAACGGTCGGCTCGTCAGAACGGACAACAGAAAGCACCGAAAAACAGCAAGGCCTGAAAGAACGACCTGAATAGCAGAAGCAAGCAGACAATAAGAAATGCCTTTCAAAGCGTACTATAACAAGATATAGTCCACAATGATAAACAAATACTTACTGACTGCACGCACTGATTATCAGATACGCACACACAAGCACAAACCGAAGAGCAGTAGCGATCTGAATCACTAATATGAAAAGCGCAAATCGTCTCTCACCAAACTTCTACTAACACGAGATCAGCAGAAGGAGCCAAAAGGGTGCCGGACGTGGTGCTGAACTTCCCTTTTCTAGTCCTGCCGTACACGGCTTACGTCACCACGTTCTTGGCAACTGCAAATTTCCGACAACTTGGTCCGACCGTGTGTATGCAACAGTTTCGGACACAATCCGTCTGACAAAATACGTCGGACAAAATCCAACGGATTTGGTTGTCAGAATGTCCGACCGTGTGTACAAGGGCTTAGGGTTGATTAGGGTTTACATTATAACAGCCTAATATTTTCGTCACCTTGCTGAGTGACAATCACCTAGTACAACTTCATCCCCACTTCTGAGATCTTAACTGAGCCGCAATGACCAGCTCCTCACAGCCCTAGGAGCATCAAAAAACAATAATGAAAATATTTGCAATGTGGTTCTGGTGACAACTCTCTGAGGGTCCATTTACATGTGCAGCTAGGCGGTTGAGCCATTGTTTTACCATAACCCCCCTAAACAAGGACATGCAGTCACTTAAGGTTGTATGCAGGCCTTAGCAAAAATTAAAGTGGTTGTAAACCTCTGACATGAAAAATGGACAAAGCATATGCTTCTATAGTGTGTACTTTCCTCAATCCAAAGCACCCAGTGCGATTTTTGTCTGCCGCTCGTTCTGTTATCAGCATTAGTCATTTCTGACAGGTTGTGCCAAGGTATCAAGGGTAATGCACTCTCTGCATTAGGCCCCTTTCACACAGGTGCCTCTGTACAATGGATTTCCCTTGCTCAGCGGGGGATCGCTCCATCCCCACTGAGCAGGCGGATGACAGGTCCGATCTGCCATTCCGATCTCCCAGACAGATGGAAATTAGGACCACCATCCGTCTGGATTTTATGGGCAGGATCAGATAAGATAGCGGCGGATGTCAGTTGACATGTGTCCTTTGACATCTGCCGCTTCATAGGGGAGACTGCAAAGTCTGATCAGGTCAACCTAAAAATATGGCAAGTGGACCTGATAGCCCGGAAGAGCTTCTTAACCACTTTCAGACCGGACCATTTTGCTGGTAAATGACCAGAGGTCTTTTTACACTTTGGCACTGCGCTGCTTTAACTGGTAATTGCGCGGTCATGCAATGTTGTACCCAAACAAAATTTGCGTCCTTTTCTTCCCACAAATAGAGCTTTCTTTTGATGGTATTTGATTGCCTCTGCGATTTTTATTTTTTGCGATATAAACGTAAAAAGACCGCAAATTTTGAAAAAAAATGATATTTTCTACTTTTTGTTATTAGAAAAATCCAATAAACTCAATTTTAGTCATACATTTAGGCCAAAATGTATTCAGCCACATGTCTTTGGTAAAAAAAAAGTCAATAATTGTATATTTATTGGTTTGCGCAAAAGTTGTCACATCTACAAACTAAGGTACGTTTTCTGGAATTTACGCAGCTTTTAGTTTACGACTGCCTATCTCATTTCTTGAGGTGCTAAAATGGCAGGGCAGTACAAAACCCCCCCAAATGACCCCATTTTGGAAAGTAGACCCCCTAAGGAAATTGATAAGAGGCATGTTGAGCCCATTGAATATTTTATTTTTTTGCCTCAAGCGATTGAATAATGACAAAAAAAAATTTTTTTTTTTTTTTTTTACACAAAGTTGTCACTAAATGATATATTGCTCACACATGCTATGGGCGTATGTGAAATGACACCCCAAAATAAATTCTGCTGCTTCTCCTGAGTACGGGGATACCACATATGTGGGACTTTTTGGGAGCCTAGCCGCGTACGGGGCCCCGAAAACCAAGCACCGCCTTCAGGCTTTCTAAGGGCGTAAATTTTTGAGTTCACTTCTCACTACCTATTACAGTTTTGAAGGCCATAAAATGCCAAGATGGCAAAAAACCCCCACAAATGACCCCATTTTAGAAAGTAGACACCCCAAGCTATTTGCTGAGAGGCATGTTGAGTTCATGGAATATTTTATATTTTGCCACAAGTTGCGGGAAAATTACAAACTTTTTTTTTTTTTTTTTTTTTTTTCACAAAGTTGTCACTAAATGATATATTGCTCACACATGCCATGGGCATATGTGAAATGACACCCCAAAATAAATTCTGCTGCTTCTCCTGAGTACGGGGATACCACATATGTGGGACTTTTTGGGAGCCTAGCCGCGTACGGGGCCCTGAAAACCAAGCACCGCCTTCAGGCTTTCTAAGGGCGTAAATATTTGACTTCACTCCTCACTACCTATTACAGTTTTGAAGGCCATAAAATGCCAAGATGGCACAAAACCCCCACAAATGACCCCATTTTAGAAAGTAGACACCCCAAGCTATTTGCTGAGAGGCATGTTGAGTCCATGGAATATTTTATATTTTGCCACAAGTTGCGGGAAAATTACAAACTTTTTTTTTTTTTTTTTTTTTCACAAAGTTGTCACTAAATGATATATTGCTCACGCATGCCATGGGCATATGTGAAATGACACCCCAAAATAAATTCTGCTGCTTCTCCTGAGTATGGGGATACCACATATGTGGGACTTTTTGGGAGCCTAGCCGCGTACGGGGCCCCGAAAACCAAGCACCGCCTTCAGGCTTTCTAAGGGCGTTACAGTTTTGAAGGCCATAAAATGCCAAGATGGCACAAACCCCCCCCAAATGACCCCATTTTGGAAAGTAGACACCCCTAAATTTAGGGGTACACTAGTGAGACTAGGTAATAAATGGCGGGTGCCCTGAAACTATAAAAAAATAACTAACCAACCAGCGTCACCTGTAACAGTTATATGGTGATCACTGGTGAAAGGGTTAACTAGGGGGCAATCAGGGGGCTTTATGCGGTAGTATATGGGGGTCCCTGGCGCTATAAAAAGCTGCGGCGAACCTAAATACCTACCTGCCTAACTAGCGTCACCTGTGACACTAATACAGCGATCAGAAAAACGATCGCTTATTAGGCTGGGTTCACACTGGAGCGATGCGGGAACGCCACGAATGCGCGGCGGGTTCCCGCATCGCATGCCTCCCGGCGGCAGTTCACACTGCCCTATGCGAACTGCTGGGAGTGTCAGTGAAATGTTACTGACACCCCCAGATCAGTTCGCATATCGCAGTGCGATCTGCAAACTCGGATCGCATGGTGTGAACACCCATGCGATCCGATTCTGCTGCGGGCCAAAAAAAGGGTCCCGTGCGAATTTGCGGCGGGTGCGGCGGGTGTGGCGGGTGCGGCGGGTGCGGCGAATGGCTGAACTCGAATCGCACAGAGATCGGATGTGATTTGCACTGCAGTGCGGTGCGAATCACATCCGTTCTCAAACCGCTGCAATCTGAACCCAGCCTTAGTGACACTGGCGACGGGGGGTGATCACGGGGTTAAACCTTTATTGGGGGGGTTAGGGGGGTACCTTAGAACTAAAGGGGGCTAACCCTAACTGCCCTAACAGTTATTAGTCACAAATGACACCCGCCGGGTGATCAGGGGGTTAAACCTTTATTAGGTAATAAATGGCGGGTGCCCTGAAACTATAAAAAAATAACTAACCAACCAGCGTCACCTGTAACAGTTATATGGTGATCACTGGTGAAAGGGTTAACTAGGGGGCAATCAGGGGGCTTTATGCGGTAGTATATGGGGGTCCCTGGCGCTATAAAAAGCTGCGGCGAACCTAAATACCTACCTGCCTAACTAGCGTCACCTGTGACACTAATACGGCGATCAGAAAAATGATCGCTTATTAGGCTGGGTTCACACTGGAGCGATGCGGAAACGCCGCGAATCCGCGGCGGGTTCCCGCATCGCATGCCTCCCGGCGGCAGTTCACACTGCCCTATGCGAACTGCTGGGAGTGTCAGTGAAATGTTACTGACACCCCCAGATCAGTTCGCATATCGCAGTGCGATCTGCAAACTCGGATCGCATGGTGTGAACACCCATGCGATCCGATTCTGCTGCGGGCCAAAAAAAGGGTCCCGTGCGAATTTGCGGCGGGTGCGGCGGGTGTGGCGGGTGCGGCGGGTGCGGCGAATGGCTGAACTCGAATCGCACAGAGATCGGATGTGATTTGCACTGCAGTGCGGTGCGAATCACATTCGTTCTCATAAACCGCTGCAATGTGAACCCAGCCTTAGTGACACTGGCGACGGGGGGTGATCACGGGGTTAAACCTTTATTGGGGGGGTTAGGGGGGTACATTAGAACTAAAGGGGGCTAACTCTAACTGCCCTAACAGTTATTACAGTCACAAATGACACCAATGCAAAAAAAAAAAATGATATTGGTGTCACTGTGACTGGGGGGCAGGGGTAATTGGGGGGGTGATCGGGGGGTAAAGGGGGGGTGTGAGTGTGCCTGGCATGTTCTACTGTGTGTGTAGAGTGTTGGTGCAACTCACCGATCCGCTCTCCTCCGTGTCGGAACGGAAAATACCGACACGGAGGAGAGAATACATCACTTCCTCTCCTGTGTTTACATTACAGGAGAGGAAGTGATGTCACGGGGGATTTCCATTCGTCGAGAGCGATCGCGAGGGGGTGGCCATGAATGAATGGCCGCCCCCTCATCCCGGATCGCTCTCAAAGGAATGCCGACCGCCGCAGGCACCGGGGGGGGCCCGATCGGGCCCCCCACCCGCGGGCAGGCAGGGACTTATATATACGCCCATATGCCTGCCCGTGCCATTCTGCCGACGTATATCGTCGTGCGGCGGTCGGCAAGTGGTTAAAGTAAAAAAACCTTCATGTGTCTGTGCCCCCCCACCTTTTAAACACTTACTTGAGCCTGATCTCGATCCAGCACTGTGCCCAACTCTACCAGCTCTTCTCCCCCTCTCTCTTCTCACAGGAGATTCAGCAGCAATGGGAGCCATTGGCTCCTGCTGTTGTCAGTCAGATCGAGTCATTAGGAAGCGGGTGTCAGGAAAGGCTTGCCAGAAGACAAGATGGTCCCTGCAGGCTAACTTCTGTTCCCTTGGAATGCATCCCATGACAGATGAGGGTGCCAAATGGGCTATTTAAACTGGGTCAGTACCCAGGATCAGTGCTGCCATGTCTACAGTGTTCCCGTGATTGTCCTGTCCCCTGTTTATCTGCAATTAGTTCCATTTACCTATGCAACTTGCTCTGACTACTCTTGCTCTCCACCTCCGGTTTGTACCTTGACCATTCTCCAGTCTCTGCATCTATACCTTATCTGATCTCACTGTGTATGACCCAACTTTTCTGATTCTGTTTATGTTCCAGTCCTTACGGAGCTATCTAGCTGCAAGCATCTGTCCACCTGCCATTGGGACCTGCTCTTCCGCTGACTACATCCAAGTACCAGCTTGTTCCAGTCCTCAGGACACCCACCCACTGTCATCTGGCATACCACTCAACAGGAAACCCAGGAGATAGCAGGACTACTGGCACTCGTGCGACTCTTCACTCCTGTGCCACCTTCTGCTCTATCAGCGGCCCAGAGTACGTGACAGCGGGGGCCGAGCTGCACCGTGTGTGTCTATAGATGCACACAGCCTGGCTTGGGATGGAGCCCCCTAGCATATGGCTTGCTATGGGGGCAGGCACAAAAGAGGAGGAGCCAAGAGTGTCTGTGGGAGACCCCAGAAGAGGAAGTTTAGGACCGCTCTGGGCAATAGCATTTGAAAAGTGTGGAGGGGCAGCAAGGGTTGTCACACATCTACATGAGCCCTGAGAGTTTGAAAAGATTTCCTCTCACTTATTTTTGTGTCTACAGAACAGAGAGTGGAGAAAATATTCCCCAATAGGACACCAATGACAAAAAAAAACAATTAAACATTTCTCTAGATGTAATTTAATAAAAATTAAGTTTCTGCTTGAATTTGCAGATACACATAATTTTCTAAATTGCACTAAAAATAATTATCCTTCCTCCAGAAATGTAATTTCCAGCCCACGTTATTGGTTCACCACCATTTCTAGCAGTGTTTGTCACAACATTGAGGATTGATCACATGACTGTAGCAAGAGGACCGTCCTGTTCAGCATTTAGGCTATAGGTATACCTCCCAACTGTCCCTGATTTTGAGGGACTGTCCCTGATATGGAGCAATGTCCCTCTGTCCCTTATTGCTCCTCATTTGTCCCTCATTTTGGTCTGATCTATATAGTTGTATATAAAATGCACTTTTTATCTATCAAAAAGTGTTTTCCAGCGCTAAACCTTTCATCTGATTGCTAAACTGCTGCATTTGTAAATTCCAAAAGCTAATATAAAGGAATAGTAGTGATAAAAAAAAGCACTTGTGGGTTTTTTGTACAATTCTCCTTTAAGGGGGCATGGCAAGGGGTGTGTCCTATGCCTGCCTACTTTTGCTGATGGGTGTCCCTCATTCCCATCTCAAAAAGTTGGGAGGTATGTATAGGGGAGGTTGCTGCAGAAAAGTAGAAAGTAAGAAGTAAGGAGGATAACTGTGCGGGCTTCAATGCACTTAGCAGCATGTCAGACTGTCAAACCAGGGGTGTATTTTTTTTCTCTGTAAAAGTGGTATTAAACCTGCATTTGCAATGTAATATCGCACCTTTCTAATATTATATTTACAATGTAATATTTGCAAGCAGTTTCCAACAGATACCTTTTCCCAGGAAGATAGGCTATACATTTCATTACTAGTGATGGACGAACTTCCGACGGGACGTTTCGCAAACGCGAACCGCGAACGCGGCCAAAAGTTTGCGAACCGCAAAGTTCGCGGCGGACCCCATTGACTTTAATGGCAGGCGAACCTTAAAAACCTCCCGGTCATATTTTCAGCCACAAAATACTTACTAGCTATGCACACATAGTCCCACAACATGGACACTGACATAACGAAAGTATTAAGTGAATCTGGGATCGACAGCGACAAGCATTCTTTTTTTATCTGTGAAATTTTGCCAATTCAGGAGCGCTTGAAGGCTATGGAGGAGAGGCAAGGTCAGGGCAGGCTATGAAGGGGGTGCAGGAGATGATCAGTGCCACAGTCAGGGCAGTGAAGTCCTGTGCCAGTGTCCCAGTGTACCAACCTGTGCTTGAGCCCCTCCCCCTGCCTGGCCCTTACCCCCACCTATGCAGGGCTCCACTGCGGTGGTCCGGAGGTGCCAGTCCAGTGCTGATCCTCAGCCATGGTGCTGGTACTGCCTGCTGATTGACTTCTCTGCTGCTATCTCCCTCACTGACACCGCACTGAGATAGAACACTAACACCAGCACCGCGATAGTGACTGAGCACTGAAACCAGATAGAGAGCACTGACACCACACCAGCACCGTGATAGAGAGCACTGACACCAACACCGTGATAGAGAGCACTGAGACCACACCAGCAATGAGATAGAGAGCACTGACACCACACCAGCCCCGAGATAGAGAGCACTGACACCAGCACCGAGATAGAGAGCACTGACACCAGCACCGTGATAGAGAGCACTGAGACCACACCAGCACAGAGATAGAGAGCACTGACACCAACACCGTGTTAGAGAGCACTGAGACGACACCAGCACCGAGATAGAGAGCACTGAAACCAGCACCGTGATAGAGAACACTGACACCAGCACCATGATAGAGAGCACTGAGACGACACCAGCACCAAGATAGAGAGCACTGCCACCAACACCGAGATAGAGAGCACTGACACCAGCACCGAGATAGAGAGCACTGACACCAGCACCGTGATAGAGAGCACTGACACCAGCACCGAGATAGAGAGCACTGACACCAGCACCGTGATAGAGAGCACTGACACCAGCACCATGATAGAGAGCACTGACACCAGCACCGAGATAGAGAGCACTGACACCACACCAGCACTGAGATAGAGAGCACTGACACCAGCACTTAGATAGAGAGCATACCACACCAGCACCAAGATAGAGAGCACTGACACCACACCAGCACCAAGATAGAGAGCACTGACACCACACCAGCACCGAGATAGAGAGCACTGACACCAGCACCGAGATAGAGAGCATACCACTCCAGCACCGAGACAGAGAGCACTGACACCACACCAGCACCGAGATAGAGAGCACTGAGACCATACCAGCACAGAGATAGAGAGCCCTGACACCAGCATCGTGATAGAGAGAGAGCACTGACACCAGCATCGAGATAGAGAGCACTGACAGCAGCACTGATACCAGCAACTCGCTGCCGGCCCCAAAAATATGACACCGCTCAACCTCTTCAAACAGGGGGGTACGGGCATATAGTACAGTATGTTTTTTTTGTACAAGGAAGTGAGCCAAAGGTAGAAAAAAGGTCCGTGTGCTCGATTAAATAAATCGTTTATAGAGTTATGCATATACATGGTCTACTGGTCACATGTGTTGAATTCCTCTGAGATCCATGCCTCATTCATTTTTATAAATGTGAGGTAGTCAACACTGTTGTGAGCTAGGCTAGTGCGCTTATTGGTCACGATCCCCCCTGCTGTGATGAGCGTCATTTCGGACAGGACACTGGACGAAGGGCAAGCCAACAGTTCCATTGCAAATTGGGCAAGCTCTGGCCAGAGGTCAAGCCTGCCCACCCAGTAGTCCAGGGGTTCATCATTCCTCAGAGCGTCCACATCGGCCGCTAACCCGATGTAGTCGGACACCTATTGGTCTAGGCGTTCCCTGATGCTGGATCGAGATGACACCTGTCGATGGGTCGGCTGAAAGAATGACCTCATATCCGAAGTCACCAACACATCTTCAAACCGCCCTCTTGGATTGGTACCCGCAAATCTTTCTCTGGGAGTGGGAATTCCTCCTCTGCCAGCGCACGCAAAAGCAGAATGCAGCTGTTGTCGAAGCAAGGTCTATAAGTGCTCCATTCTGACAGCCCTCTGTGATGGTGGTAACATTTCCACCATTTTGTGTTTTTACGGTGGGCCTAAGTACGTTGCCACCCAGTACTGGTCCTTGACCTTTATGCTTTTTATACGGGGGTCCCCGTTAAAACACTGGAGCATGAAGGCCCCCATTTGCACTAAACTGGAAGCGGTGTGGTGGCCTGGCTCCTGCTCATCATCCAGGATAATGTCGTCCTCCTCGTTCTCCTCTCCCCATCCACGCACAACAACAGGGATCCCAGAAAGATTTAAAGCATGCTCTTCTTGCTCCTCCTCATCCGCCCCAGCACCATCCTCCTCTGACTCCTCTTCAGACTCCTCTTGTTGACTTATCTCAGATAGAGTAGCCCCCCCTGGGAATTCATCCAGCATTGCGACTTCCTCATCTTCCTGCTCCTGCTTCTCCATGGCTTGGTCAATGACAGAATGCAATGCACGCTCCATAAAGAAGGCATAAGGTACGATATCACTGATGGCGCTATGGCTGCGACTGACCAGTTTGGTGATCTCATCAAATGGCCGCAGAAGTCTGTATGCGTCACGCATGAGCAGCCACTGGACCTGTTCTGCCGCAGAGGTTATACAGGTAGTTGTTAACTGCACATTTCTGCTGGAGCAGCCGATCAAGCATATAGAAGGTTGAGTTCCATCGTGTCGGGCAATCTCAAATAAGATGTCTGACCGGCAGAATGTGTCGCCGCTGAATGTCAGCAAAGCAAGCCATGGCCGTGTAAGATCTTCTGAAATGGGCCGAGATTTTCCTTGTCTGCCGCAAGATGTCCTGGACCCCAGGGTATTTGTCAACGAATCGGAGCACGACCAAGTTTAAGACGTGTGCCATGCATGGCACGTGCGTAATTTTGCCCTGTTTCAATGCACTAAGCAGATTGGCACTGTTGTCACACACCACTTTACCAACTGTCAAAATTGAGCAGCGTTAGCCACTGATCTGCCTGTAAACGCAAAGCTGAAAGGAGTGCAGGGCAACGCTTCACCTGGCATGTTGAATAGGTTCTAAAGAGCTTGGGCGGTGCAGCGGAAGAGACGCTAGCAGTGGAAAAAAAAGAGTCAGCCGAGGAGGAGAGGGAGGAGGATGGAGTAGGAGGAGGAGAAGAAGAGGCGGGCCTGCATGCAATCCATGGCGGTAAAACCAAATCTACACAGGTGCCATGGGTTACATGCTTGACGGCCGTCAGAAGGTTCACCCAGTGGGCAGTAAAAGTTATATACCTTCCCTGCCCGTGTTTGCTAGACCACGTGTCTGTGGTCAAATGTATCTTGGCACCGACACTGTGTGCCAGAGATACATTCACTTGCCGCTCAACATGGCCATATAGCTCTGGGATGCCCTTCTGTGAGAAATACTTCCTTCCTGGGACCTTCCATTGTGGTGTTCCAATGGCCACAAATTTTCGAAAGGCCTCCGAGTCCACCAGTTTATATGGCAGCAGTTGGCGGGCTATCAGTACTGACAAGCCAGCTGTCAACCGTTGGGCAAGAGGGTTATCCGGCGTCAAATTTTTTTTACGCTCGAACATTTGGCCCACAGAAGCCTGCCTTTTTCCAGAAAAACGTGAGGATGGCATGATGGAAGGTGGAGTGGAGGACAATTGTGAGGAGAGAGGAGAAGGAGAAGTAGAAGACGAGGCTGGATGGTAAGAGCCTGGAGTGTGGCTTTGTGGGTTCCATTGCTCAGACTGGGCTCGGTGATGGTAGCTCATGTGCCTTCTTAAGGCGGTCGTCCCTAGGTGAGTGTTGGGCTTACCGCCACTTATGCGTTGACTGCAAAGGCTGCATATGTCAACACTATTGTCAGCAGTGGACACGCTAAAAAAAGCCCACACTGCGGAGCCATGTGCCTGCGCCCTGGGAGCGCCAGATGTGACCGTACATGGTTGATGCCTCGCTACTAATACATTAGCAGTCTGCTTTGTCCCTGCTGTGCAATCTAAGTTCTGCTTGCTTCTCCTCCCTATCTCCTGGTCCACATCTCCCTCTGAACTCCCCTCCTCTTCCTCTCTTGTGTGCACTCACGTGACATCACTAGACACGTCATCATCTACGTCACCTTCCCCACTGCTATAATTAGAGATCTCGGAGTAGGCAGCAACACCGTCTTGGGCTGATCTGGGTACTGTCATCAGACTGCTGAGTGGCAGTTGTTGCTACCTCCTCTTCCTGATCCAATGCCAAGAGTGGCTGCGCATTGGCAATGTCTTGTGATGGATCGGAAAATAATTCCTGTGACTCAAGCGGAAGGTTTATGGTGGTGGTAGTGTTGGTGGTAGTGTCTTTGGGGGTGCACACAGCAGAGAGTGAAGAAGAGGGTGCAGATCGAGAGGATGAGGAGGGTGCAGAAGAGTAAGACTGAGTGAGCCACTCAACCAAGTCTGGTGCGTCCTTTGACATAATCGCATGTACTTTCTGCAATTTGCCACTTTGGCTCAAGTCTGTTGCTCCTGCCCTACCCCTACCACCCCTGCCGAAGGGCCTGCCTCTTCCTCTGCCTGTCATTTTTTAAATGACCCTGTGACAAAAGTCTCTAGAGAAGTGCAGTATGTATGTGGAAGAAGGTATATAACACCCCGCTTCAATCTGTCGTTTTTGGGGCCACTGGTCTATCACACCAGTTATAATACTTTTTTTAATTGCGTTTCTCACTCTTTGTAGTATCACTGCTGAACCGCTCAGCAGTCACAATGCTGCACAGTGGAAATGCACTATACTATGCTCTCTATATGTGCAAGTATTTTATACACGTATTACACCACTATATACTGCACACCAAATAGTACACCTATACCAGTCCTTAAAAGGACCTTTGTGGACCTAATAGTAGCTAGCTAGTAGCTAGTGAATTGCAGACTGTCCCGGCTCCAAAAACCAAACTGTCCCTCCCTACACTGAGAAACGACAGCTGCAGAATCGGTCAGCAGCACTGCATGCAGTGGACTATAATATGCTTTCTATATTTGAAAGAAAGTATATTATACGTGTACAACCCTATATACTGTACACCTAAAAAAGGACCTTTGTGGACCTAGTAGCAAGTGATTTGCAGACTGTGCCTGCTCAGAACACCAAACTGTCCCTCAGTCCCTACACTGATAAAAGACATCTGCAGAATCAGGCAACAATCAGCTCAGCAGCAGTCAAGTATAATATGCTGTCTATATTTGAAAGAAATTATATTATACGTGTACAACCCTATATACTGTACACCTATAAAAGGACCTTTGTGGACCTAGTAGCTAGTGATTTGCAGACTGTCCCTGCTCAGAACACCAAACTGTCCCTCAGTCCCTACACTGATAAAAGACAGCTGCAGAATCGGGCAGCAATCAGCAGCACAGCAGTCAGCAGTGCACCATAATATACTTGAAAGAAAGTATATTATACGTGTACAACTCGATATACTGTACACCTATACCAGTCCTTAAAAGGACCTTTGTGGACCTAATAGTATTAGCTAGTGATTAAACTGACTATCCCTGCTCCACACAGCGTCCTTTCTCTACACTGACAAAAGACAGCTGCAGAATCGGTCAGCAGTGCACTCAGCAATCGCCAGCTCAGCAGTCAGCAGCAGTGCACCAGAACCCTATATACTGTACACCTATACCAGTCCTTAAAAGGACTTTTGTGGACCTAATAGCTAGCGATTTGTGTCACTACAGTCTGTCCCTGCTCCACACAGCAACCTCTCCCTACACTGACAAAAGACAGAATGTAAGATGGCCAGCAGATCAGGTCTATTTATAAGGTAGGGGGAATGTCCAATTGTCCATGTGCTGAAATGTCTCAATTGGCTGTCCTGTACCCCATGATGGATGTGTCATGGGTCAAAGTTCTTCACAATGTAAACAAATATGGCCGCCGCGAACAGCGCTAGAAGTCCGCCAGTTTGGCGAATCGCGAACGAGCAAAATTTGCCGCGAACTGACCACCAGGCGAACCACAAGGCCAGCTCTATTCATTACAGGTGGGAGCATTATGTTAAACCTAATGTTGCATTTCTACAGCAAGATAATATAATTGGCACATACCTTCCATCTTACGAGATGAGAAAGAGGGGCACTTTTAGCACAGGGGCCCTCAAACTTTCTAACTAAAGGGCCATTTTCATGGCCTTTAGACATTGGAGTAAAACTGTGACCAGTTGGAGTAGAAAATGCTTTGGCATCAGTGGTCAATGGGAGTAAAAAAATGCCCCAGAGTTGGTGGTAAGTATCAGGAGCAAAAATAACCTGCCACCAGTGGTTGATGGGCGTAGGAATTATGCAGTGGTGTTGGGGTGTGGGGGGAGTGTGTGGGGGAGGGGGTTCTGGGCGGGAGACCTATGATGGGGGGGTGGGTTCTGTGCTGTGTTTTTTATTATATATGTCCAATAAAATAATAATTTTGTGTTTGGCAGTGTTTGTAAGTGCTATATCATTTGTGGTGTTTTTGCTAGTTTGGTTTAGCACCAGCTATATACAGTATCTCACAAAAGTGAGTACACCCCTCACACTTTTATAAATATTTTATTATATCTTTTCATGTGACAACACTGAAGAAATTACACTTTGCTGGAATGTAAAGTAGTGAGTTTACAGCTTGTATACCAGTGCAAATTTGCTGTCCCCGCAAAATAACTCAACACACAGCCATTAATAGAAAGAAATTTTGTTGCGCTAAAAGCAAAAGAAAATAAACAAACAGAAAAATATACAGCAGCTAACACAAATATTGCTGGATACAATATGAAAATGAATATAAAGTATGGTGTAGCGATTTAACAATTAATAAATGTAAAGTTCATATTAATAGTGGATGAATTCCAGAAAACGGTCAAAATAGAATCGTTATCCTTCAATCCATAAAAGAGACAGGAGGGACCACCACCAACACCCGATATTATTGACTCTTACCGTCAGTGCACGTAATAAATGCACATAGGATCGAATTGTAAAAGATCAGATTTCCAGACTCCTCCTTATCCCAATATGATTACTCCACATAGAAATCAGTAATATATGGGCACTATATTTGTGACCTATATTGGTGACGAATAGCGTCTATTTTAAGTGAATGCTAATGTGGGTGCGCTAGGCGTACGTTGGAAAGCACGTGCGTTCCATTTGCAACATTTTCTGTAATGAGTTTCCGGCCGCTGAGCACACGATGCACTGACTGTTCCGGTTTTGGCCCTATACTTGCGTCACTTCCGGGGGGAACATGCATTCCATCTGCAGCATTTCCTGTGATGGGTTTCTGGTCGATGAGCGCACGGCGAATTGATTGTCCCGGCTTTTGTCTTATACTTGCGTCACTTCCGGGCGGAAGTGGCGTGGGCATTGTTTATCATTAGTGGAACGCACTTGGGGCCTATCAACTACTCTTTCTATAGGGGAGTTCCGGCCGTTGGAACGCACGGCGGACCGGAAGTTCCGCATTAAGCTGTATTTCATTATATTGGCTCCTGCGCAATGGAACACTAACTATGGTGGAAACACTCACTATGAAATGGCGTTCTCCCTCACACGTGGGAGACAGCACCTGCAAGAGGTTAATTTCTAATTTAATTAATTTTTTTAATCTTGATTCTTATATAAAGTTGTCTCTCTAATGTCATGGTCATGCCCCTGATGATGCACGTTTGTGACGAAATGTTGGGTGAAAGAGGGACCTGTGACATGTGAAGGAGCACGAGAGTGGTTTCCATCCTTTATGCCAGATGTTGCTCGTATCTATATGCTGTTTGTGTTTCATCTGAAATGTGAGTGTAATTTTATTTGGATTTTTTTTTTAAATAACGATTGACTTATCATGAAGTCTGCGCAATGAAACTATTCTTTTCATTTTTTCATGTGGCCATTGGGGAAAAAACTTTTTTTGAGGACACATTTGAGGAAGTCTTGAGAAGTGCAAAGAATTTTTTTTGCTTTCTGATGGTTCTTTCTATGTAGAGTAATAATATTGGGATAAGAAGGAGTCTGGAAATCTGATCTTTTACAATTCGATCCTATGTGCATTTATTACGTGCACTGACGGTAAGAGTCAGTAATATCGGGTGTTGGTGGTGGTCCCTCCTGTCTCTTTTATGGATTGAAGGATAACGATTCTATTTTGACCGTTTTCTGGAATTCATCCACTATTAATATGAACTTTACATTTATTAATTGTTAAAGCGCTACACCATACTTACTATACACAGCCATTAATGTCTAAACCGCTGACAACAAAAGTGAGTACACCCCTAAATGAAAATGTCCAAATTGGTCCCAATTAGCCATTTTTCCTCCCCGATGTCATGTGACTTGTTAGTGTTACAAGGTCTCAGGTGTGAAAGGGAAGCAGGGGTGTTAAATTTGGTGTTATCGCTCTCACTCTCTCATACTGGTCACTGGAAGTTCAACATGGCACCTTCTGGCGAAGAACTCTCTGAAGATCTGAAAAAAAAATTGTTGCTCTACAGAAAGATGGTCTAGGCTATAAGATGATTACTAAGTCCCTGAAACTGAGCTGCAGCACGGTGGCCAAGATCATACAGTGGTTTAACAGGACAGGTTCCACTCAGAACAGGCCTCGCCATGGTCGACCAAAGAAGTGCACGTGCTCAGCATCATATCCAGAGGATATGTCTTTGGGAAATAGACGTATGAGTGCTGCCAGAATTGCTGCAGAGGTTGAAGGCATTCGGAGTCAGTCTGTCAGTGCTCAGACCATATGCCGCACACTGCATAAAATTGGTCTGCATGGCAGTCGTCCCAGAAGGAAGCCTCTTCTAAAGATGATGCACAAGAGAGCCCGCAGACAGTTTGCTGAAGACAACTAGAAAAAGTACATTGATTACTGGAACCATGTCCTATGGTCTGATGAGACCTAGATAAACGTATTTGGTTCCGATGGTGTCAAGCGCGTGTGGCAGAAACCAGGTGTCTTGCCTACAGTCAAGAATGGTGGTTGGAGTGTCATGGTCTGAAGCTGCATGAGTGCTGCCGGCACTGGGGAGCTACAGTTCATTGAGGGAACAATGAATGCCAACATGTACTGTGACATACTGAAGCAGAGCATGATCCCCTCCCTTCGGAGGGGAGTATTCCAACATGAAAATGACCCCAAACACACGTCTAAGATGACCACTGCCTTGCTAAAGGAGTGGAGGGTAAGAGTTATGGACTGGCCAAGTCTCCAGACCTAAACCCTGTTGAGCATCTTGTTGGACATGAACTCCATGTCCAAGAGGGTTAAGGCAGTGCTGGAAAATAATGGTGGCCACGCAAAATATTGACACTTTGGGCCCAATTTGGACATTTTCATTTAGGGGTGTACTCACTCTTGTTGCCAGAGGTTTAGACATTAAAGGCTGTGTGTTGAGTTATTTTGAGGGGACAGCAAATGTACACTGTTATACAAGCTGTACACTCACTACTTTACATTGTAGCAAAGTGTCTGTCACATGAAACGATATAATAAAATATTTACAAAAATGTGAGGGGTGTACTCACTTTTGTGAGATACTGTAAATAAAAAATAATGGTACAAACAAAAGTTTTCACAGCACGTTCATTAAACCTACAGTATTAAAAACGATCAATAAATGCTACGTTACATGCTTTTCATATTCACTCAATCACTATGGGATTAATTTTCTGTATTCTACAAAAACCTGGTTGATCCTGCTGCTTTCTATCTCCCCTTTCTGTCCATGTCCCCACCGGATTTTGCAGACCAGTGTTGTCAGCTAGTGCACATGCTCAGTTTTCAGTGTGTTCTATAGTGAGCATTTCCTCCCTATCACATCTGAGCAGCCCATGTGACTATAGAGTCACATATGTAGGTGTATACACAGTGATAAATGACTGGCCTCTCCCTCCCTCTTCTTCCATACCCACTAACCAGCTAAACATAATGTGGGCAGGATATTACATTTTTATTGATGAAGTCTTCATCTCCTTGTTATTCTAAGGCTGGATGGGCGTGACACAGCCTGTCATTATCAGAAATCGCCCACACCATGTTATTGCCAGAAAATAATAAAGATTTGATTTCAAATATATATTTTTATGACAATTTAAACATTTTATTGATATGAAAATAAATGAACAAAACGAATGCACAAACCAAGCTAAAAAAAAAAAAGACAAAGAGTGTCTGCCAACATTACAAAGTGTTTCCACACAATATGCAATGAATCAAATAAATAAACAATATAATTCCAAAAGTGAAAATAATATAAATAGATGTGCAAAACGTAGCAAGAGCACCAAACAATTCCTCAATTTACAATACAAATATGAATGGCAATATATAATGCATGTGAACAAATAAATCCAACAGGAAAAAATATTTTCAAAGTTAATAAATTAATTTAACATGCTTACGTAAAAATCCTTGGTAATAAATGTGCAATCTAGCGCAAAAATTTCAGTTCATAAAAATTTATTGACAATTGCTTCCACCATCCGCAGTGCACCAATAGTGTGCCCCAGCCTCTCACCTCAAATGAAGACCCCTACAGGTCTAATAGTGCTTTTGTTGTAAGATATCCTCAATGGTAACCAGCTGACTCTTCTCCTTGGAGCATCCGGCCAGGTAAGGTATAATCCAATAATTGGAAAGGAGATTCCACTTAAAACTAAAACCTCCTTAGTTTCCTCCACTCTCCTCCATTCAAAGCTCATATGGAATAAAAAGAGATCTCCAAAGTGCAGTAATCAAGTAAAAAGCATTTATAAGGCAGCAGCAGACTTACATATAAAAAAAGCAGTGCTCAGCGTCGCTATAATAGGGACTCGGGTCTCATCCACGTCCGAAAGTGATGTCACCCGGCCCCTCCCGACATGTTGCATCACAGATCACGTGACTTTATCAAGGGTTTGGAATCGGGTGAGCGTAGCCAGAATTAAATAAATGTTTTTGTTGTCATGGCAACACTAGCGGCCATTTTAAACTTCCAAAGAGTCAATGTTAAACATGATCTTTCAAAGACTCAATAAAATAAACATAAAATAAACAGCTGGTTACCATTGAGGATATCTTACAACAAAAGCGCTACTACACCTGTAGGGGTCTTCATTTGAGGTGAGGGCTGGGGCATACTATTGGTGCACTGCTGATGGTATAAGCAATTGTGACTACATTTTTATGAACTGAACTTTTTGCACTTAAATTCACATTTATTACCAAGGATTTTTGCACAAGCACCTAAAATTTATGTATTGTCTTTGAAAATATTTTTTCCTGTTGGATTTATTTGCTCACATGCATTGTATATTCACATTTGAATCATAAGTAGAGGAATTGTTTGGTGCATTATCCCAAAAGCTGTTTTTTTTATTTTTATCATGTGACCACCAGCAGAGGGCTGATCATCTACATACAGAAACAGAAGGGACCATGTAAATCGGTGTGTGTTTAGTATCACTTTAACAACTAACCCACAGTTTAACAATTTGTATGAAAAACAGAGGTTTTAGTTGTACTACATTTGCAAATATATGTGGAAGCTGCACTGCCTCATCAAGGCCCCTCTGTAAAGTGCGGTCTTAACTCTAATCCTTGAGAGTCTCTATATTGGAGTATATATAGCAATACTCTATGTACTCTGGCATATTGGGGTAATTTTTAAGAAACCTCTGCACAACCAAATTCAGCACATGCGCCAGGCAAAGGATGTGTGTCAAACCTACTAGGCCCAGAGCTTTCACCCATTATCGCACACCACCAGGCCGGGCTTGAGGCTCACTGCCACCAACCACTCATCGGTCTGTTGTTCCATGTCCCTCCACAACTCCTGCGCGGTGTGGGGATTTTCCCCCAAACAGGAACGTTTTAAAACTGGCTGCTGTCATTTACTCCTGGCTGTGCTGAAGTTGGTGGTGAAGGTGTTACACTGACCAGATGAGGAGGCTGTAGAGGATAAGGAAGCGGAGTAGGAGGAGTTAGCAACAGCAGACAAACTGAAGCGCCCTGCAATCCTCGGTGGTGAAAGGACATGTGCCTATCCGCCTCAGGCTCAGCCCCCACTGTATTTAGCCAGTGTGCTGTTAGGGAGGTATAACGTCCCTGACCGTGCTTACTGGTCCACGTATCCGTAGTTAGGTGGACCTTGCCACAGATGGCGTTGCGCAGTGCACACCTGATTTTGTCCCGCATTTGGTTGTGCAAGGAAGGGATAGCTCGTCTGGAAAAGTAGTTGTGGCTGGGCATGGTGTACTGTGGGACAGCCAATGCCATCAGGCTTTTAAAAGTCTGCGTCTCCACCAGACAGAATGACAGCATTTCAAAGGCCAGGAATTTTTAAATGCTGGCATTCAGGGCCAGGGATCGCGCGTGGATAGGGGGGTACTTCCTCTTCCGCTCCAGTGTTTGGGAGATAGAGAGCTGAACGCTTCCATGGGACATTGTGGAGATGGTTGGTGACCCAGGTGGTAGTGTTGCTGGCAGATCCTCTGTTTGTGGGGTGGCAGGTGCCACTGTCACTACAGAGGTGGATGAAGAGGCCGAGACTGCAGTAGAGGAAGCAGGAGGACCTTTCTTGGCTTTTGAGGTGTCTACTCCACTGCAGCTCGTGCTTTGCACTTGGATGCCTGGTCATGCAGGTTATGCTCAGCTTGAGAATGTTTATGGCTCACTTCAGGCTATGATTGCACAGCGTGCAAACCACTTGTGTCTTGAAGAACTGCCACGCTAGGGAACTCCTTGGACCTGGCTTTGGTGTGCTCGGTCCCTTGCTGCGTTGGGCAGTAGCAGGTGTACTGTCTAGGGGACGGACGCTACGCTTTTGCACCCTGCTCCCTCTTCTGCTGTGCTGGTGGCTCTGTGCAACCACCGCCTCTTCCTCCGAACTACACAAGTCACCTGCATGAGCCGCATTAGGCCCGACCAAATACTACTGCAGGCTCTGTCGCCTACTCGCACCTGAGGAAGGTGTTTCACTTGTGTGTGTAGCTGTCACAGATCGACCGTGTCCTCTCCCTGCAACAGGAGCTCCACCAGCAGCACCATGACCGGGGCCACGTCCCTTATTTGACATTCTCCTCATATTTCTCAATTTCCCCTAAGTGGGTGTTTTTTGAATAGCAGAATAGACGAACAATATCTAAAATGTGTATCTCACAAATACACATATGCAGCAAACACTGCAATTTATTTATTTTTTTTGCCCAAAATGGGTGTTTTTAGAATAGCAGAATAGAGCAACAGTATCTAAAGTGTGTATCTCACACATACAGGTATGCAGGGAATGCTGCAAATTATATTTTTTCCCTAAATGTATTTCTTTGAATACCAGAATAGAGCAACAGTATCTAAAGGGTGTACCTCACATGTACAGATACAGACTAGGCTGCAATTGTTTTTTTTCCCTAAATGTGTTTTTTTTTAATAACAGAATAGAGCAACAGTATCTAAAGGGTGTATCTCACAGGTACAGATATGCAGAAAGGATCTGCTGGTAATTGATTGGGCCTGTACTCTGATTTTCCACCCCCAATAATTTGGCTCAACCCACTTGACACAGCTGTGTAACAGTGTTGGTGCGAAGCTTAATAACAAGGAAAAATCCCACAATAACAATATGCAGATAATATACCTTTGTCGTTACCTGGGCATCCATTACTCTACCTGTTAGGAGAATGAACAAGCCTCACACCAATTGCAACTTAACCAGAGTGCAAGTTTTACTGAAACTGGTTTAAACAGTGGTTACAATAACTGTATTAACACACAAGCTTAGCACAATAATGGAATGAGCATATTTTAATGGTTAACACTCAAAGATTCCTTAAATTAACCCCTGCAGATGCATATCCAAGTGGGACTAGTGCTCAAGGTGATAAGACCCTGACACTGGGCACCTTCCCACTTCCAGTACGGCCACACTATGCAAAGTATTAAACAACCCAATACAGTACAATTGCTCAATAGCTCCCCTTGAGGTGTAATGCAGTCCTTTGCATCTAACTGAAGTGCAAAGTCTCCCAGGGAGTCATATAGTCTCTGATCTTCTTTCTTCAGCTAGCTATTATACTGTAGGTTTAGCCGGTAATAAAGTAACATAAAATGATGAATAACAGAAACTCCAGTCATGTAACACAATTATGACTTCCTCCAGTGACAGCACACCTGAACCATCAGTCAGTACCTAGTGGAATTTAGGCTTTGAAACGTAGTTGGACTCAGTCTATTTAAATTAGACCTTCCTGTGGGACTACAGGTCTCAGCAATACTGTGAGATTAGTCTAAGTGTGTGAAATGCTGTATATAACTTCTGGGCAACAGCCCTCTCACCATACCAGGCCTGGATAACTGAATGCCTCCGCTCCGGTGGTCTCAGTCCTGCTGCCAGCCAGCTCCGTCACACTACACCGCTCCGCAAGATGACTGGGACCCTCGTTTGCCTCCGTCGGGTGTTCTGGATCATCAGACCCGATCACACAGCTTCTCCAGCACACTGTGGTAAGGCACTCTCAGTGGTTGCTGTTCCGCTCCTCACGATGCTCTTCCGAACCCTCCCTCACAGATCCCTGCAGGAAGGCCACGCGTCCAGAAGAGAAAGAAAATGGCCACGTAGGGCCTTTTATTACCTACCCAGCATGCAGTTCAACCACTTAGTGTGCATGACTAGGTGCATGGACATTGCGGGTATGTGAGTCATTTCACAAAGTAAAACAATTAAGTCACTTCCTGCTTAGCTGTTATGTGAAGATTAGACAAGTCTCGTTCACATTGCATACCACTAGAGGGAGCCAAATACCAATCTAGTAGCATTGTCTATTATTTAGCATTACATGGCACAAATTCCAGCACTACAGTATGACCATTCCCATTTGTAAGAAGTCATTTTAATGAATGACTTCTCAAAGAATAGGACTACTGGAACATTTTTGTTCAATTAGCGCTACAGCTATTTGGCTGCAGCACTGATCAGTGTACTCTGACAGTGGAGTCCCCATTGTCAGAATACAATAGTGAAATGGGGCGAATTCAGCCGTCCACTTCGATTATGTGGGGGAATCTATAATGACATTTTTTTTAACAGCCAGCATAATCAATATATGGCCAGCTATAGTTAAGTTTGTCAGGTTGAAGTGCTACTTGTGTTATCACTAGGGTGATTTCTTCTCATTTCCTCTTCTGTTTGACACTCATAATATGGTTGGGCAATTAGGGTAAAATCTCTCTAATCGGGACACAGAGGTCAGTAAAGAGGTACCAACTTATCTTCTCTCTATTAGAAAACACATTATTTCCATCTGTTGCCAGGTTACATACACGATGAATGAACAGTTTAAACGCTGTACATAAAATGTTACTAAACCCTGAACAGTAAAATCAATCTGTATATGCAGTAAAGCATGGTTGTTATACTCACTGTGGAACCAAAGGGGTTAATCCTGTGCATTGTGTAAAAAGGCTGATTGATCCAGTCTTCTCTGATCCTCTCCTTCTTTTACTGTCTCCCCCAATTCATCTCCCAATAATACAGAGCCTTGCAGACACTCTGTACATGCTCAGTTTGGTGTGTATTGCGAGAGAGCTTTTTTCTTTCTTTTTTTGGGAGGGTGCATGTGATCAACACAAGGCCAATCAGAACTGTCCAGACAGAGAGTCAGGGGTCATGCAGCCCCATAGGACAGTCAGAGGAGAATGACAGCTCCTCCTACAAGCTTTAACCAGACACTGATAGAAGTCACAAGACTGCTATATACTGTTGGTTAGGAAAGGTATTTAGCAGTTTATATTTACTATAATACTTGCTTTTCCATGCCCTGTGTACTGTGGGAGACCAGATATAGTGAATGTAGGGTCCTGAGTTTAGTAACACAATAATCCTGTTATTACCAAACAGAACCTAACTATATTCTATTTCTTAAAATTAGTTTAAAGTGCATTTTATAAGGAGAGGAGAGAGATGGGAATTTGAGTGAAGCACACAGCAGTAAATGGATTGGTCAAGTGACTAAGAAAATTTAATTTATTTATATTTCACAAATCATACATTGTTTGCAAGTATTTTGGGCAACAGGCCTCTAAAAAATACTTGGGGCTACATGCCTCGTACAATATAAATCACAGTTCAATAAATAAACACGTATTGAGTAGTTTTGAGACCTTAGTTAGTAAGTAAATTAACCAAAAATTCAGATTATATAAAAACGTGATATTCCATGATTACAATAAAAAGAAGGTAATAATTCAAGGCTCTACGCGTTTCACGGCACTATAGCCGCTCATCAGGAGCAGGTACCATGGAAGGTGAAGGTGAAGCCCCCACGTAGCACAGTAGCCTGCATGGATGGTCGCAACCGCCAAGAACACCTCCAGAGTCGGTGAGTGCAATGGGTGTGATGTAAACTTAATGATTGAAAGAAACCCCAAAGGGGACCTAAAGTGAAATAAAGTATAAAAATATGAATTGTAAACAAGTGTTTTTTTTTTGGCGATCCTTGATGCCACCCAGACGGTGTGCAGATGCAAATGTAAGTTGGATGCACAGTTTTTCTTTCAATATGGGCTAACACCCATTTTTAGCTAATTTTTTCATTATTTTTCCTTTTATTATTTTTTGCTATTTTTCTTTTTTAGATCTATTCCATGGTACATGCTCCCGATGAGCAGCTATAGTGCCGTGAAACACGTAGAGCCTTGAATTATTACCTTCTTTTTATTGTAATCATGGAATATCAAGTTTTTATATAATCTGAATTTTTGGTTAATTTACTTACTAACTAAGGCCGCGTACACACGCGGGGACTGTTCGCCCAACTTTGTTCGTCAAACAGTTTGAGCGGACAGTCCGCTCAAAATTAGCATGGACGGACTTGGCCACACATGACGAACGAACAGTCCGCTGAAACTTGCGCGATGACGTGAACGGCACGTACGACGGGACTAGAAATACGACGTCCTATGCACTGCAATGCAACCTTGGGCGTGTAAATCCTTTCTGAGCATGCGCGGAACTTAGTTTGACGAACAAGCCTACACACGGGCGGACTGTCCGCTCAAACCAAGTTTCAGCGGACAGTTTTACGGAATTTCCGAAAAACTTTGTTCGTCAGACTGTCCGCTGAAACTGTCCGCTGAAGCCCACACACGAGCGGACTGTCCGCCGAAACACTGTTCAGCGGACAAAGTTGAGCGAACAGTCCCCGCGTGTGTACGCGGCCTAAGGTCTCAAAACTACTCAATACATGTTTATTTATTGAACTGTGATTTATATTGTACAAGGCATGTTGCCCCAAGTATTTTTTAGAGGCCCGTTGCCCAAAATACTTGCAAACAATGTATGATTTGTGAAATATAAATAAATTAAATTTTCTTAGTCACTTGATCAATCCATTTACTGCTGTGTGCTTCACTCAAAGTCCCATCTCTCTCCTCTCCTTATAAACTACTGGCAGGGATGGAGTCCCTTTGATGCTGGCCTCATTTAAAGTCCCAAAATGCACCTTTCCTATATTGATATTTGAATCAGGGATGGAAGCACACAGCAGTAGTCCATTATTGTAGTACCTGTGACTATACATATTATTGTCTTTAAATAATGACCTAATAATATTTACTGTTTAGTTTACTTTATTAGATTTTTGAAATGGACAAAGCTTTTTTCTTTTTTATCTTTTTTCAGTGTTTTTCTCATTTTTTATTTTTAAAGAAAAAACTTGTTATTTTTATATTTTTTTTATTTCGTCAATTGGTTTATTGTCACTGTGCCCTGCTTTCATGGCTTTGGTGTGCCTCTGGTTGGATGTCTGGTCCCGCCGATCGGTCCGTTTGTGTTCACCCCCACTGGCTGTGGTTTGACTGTGGGTCTCCTCCCCCATCCTGCCTCCTTTTGACGTAGGAGGGGCGGGGAGATGGTCCCTGCTTGCCGGAGCCTCGTTATAAGGGTCGGACGGATGGCGTCCTCGTGGCGCCGCATTGCCTACCGAATTTGATCTCTAGGCATGCACAGTGTGGGGATGGCTAGGCGCTAATCGCCGGATGGCTGAGCCGTCTAGATGACTGCTTTTGCTCCCTCCACTGTTGCATGCACCTGTGTGGCTCTGGTGACGGGATGTAGATGGTGCGTCTGCCCAGGCATCTCCCGTTGTAGGTTCACACATTCCACCTTTCTCTTTCACTAGTATGATCACACTTACGTGGATCGACTACGGTCCTTCTCAGTTGACATAGGTACACAACATGTTTTCTTTTCTTTTTTCACTTTATTTGCTCCCTTTTTCTTGCACCATCCATCCATCACTACTGCAACACTTGTTTACAATTCATATTTTTATACTTTATTTCACTTAGGTCCCCTTTGGGGTTTCTTTCAATCATTAAGTTTACATCACATCCATTGCACTCACCGACTCTGGAGATGTTCTTGGCGGTTGCGACCATCCATGCAGGCTACTGTGCTACCTGGGGGCTTCACCTTGCGGTCTTTTTTTGGCGATCCTCGATGCCACCCAGATGGTGTGCGGATGCAAATGTAAGTTGGATCCACAGTTTTTCTTTCAATATGGGCTAACACCCATTTTTTAGCTCATTTTTTCATTATTTCTCCTTTTATAATTTTTTGCTATTTTTCTTTTTTAGATCTATTCCATGGTACCTGCTCCTGATGAGCGGCTATAGTGCCGTGAAACGCGTAGAGCCTTGAATTATTACCTTCTTTTTATTGTAATCATGGAATATCAAGTTTTTATATAATCTGAATTTTTGGTTAATTTACTTACTAACGAAGGTCTCAAAACTACTCAATACATGTTTATTTATTGAACTGTGATTTATATTGTACGAGGCATGTTGCCCCAAGTATTTTTTAGAGGCCTGTTGCCCAAAATACTTGCAAACAATGTATGATTTGTGAAATATAAATAAATTAAATTTTCTTAGTCACTTGACCAATCCATTTACTGCTGTGTGCTTCACTCAAAGTCCCATCTCTCTCCTCTCCTTATAAACTACTGACAGGGATGGAGGCTGGCGTCCCTTTGATGCTGGCCTCATTTAAAGTCCCAAAATGCACTTTTCCTATATTGATAGTTTAAAGTGCAGTTTTGACTTTGAAATCCACCTCTCCATATTGTGTTTCAGTCTGGTCACTTGGTGTATGGAGACACTTTTCCTCCTCTTCTGTCCTCAAGTGGTGAGTGCTTTCTGAATGTTTCAGAGAACACTGCTTGCTTGATGACATGTCACTTTTCTCTGTAGAATTCTCACCAGGGGTTGCTTGATGTCTAAACCCCTGGATTCAGGTCTCTAACACCTTGGGCTCACAGGAATTGGGTTTCATGATGGTGGGCATCATTCAACCCAGTAGTGGAATGGCACTGGACCATGGAAGAGGACTTTGAGGACGAGAGAGTGAGTATTACTTTGTAAACTTTATTTTTTTATTTTTGATGAGGGGGTGCTATATAAAAAAGTAAAACTGGATATGGGCTTCAAAGGTAAAGTTTCAGCTGCAAATCTATGTTAAGCCACACTGCCAAATTGAAAGAGAATTATGGAATTTTTTTTCTTTTAAGAATCATACTTACCTAGGCAGAAGCTGTGTCTGTCCCCTGCCGGCTCTAAGACTGAGAACTGAGCAATCAAACACTGCTGATCACTATGTTCTCAGAGCTCCATGAGTAGAGAGCTGGAGACTGTCATTCATCGCTGTCTGCCCTGCCCCCCCCCCACGCTCACTGAAGCATTGAGCTGGGGAGGGGGGCGGGATCGGCTGAGCAAGGTGCCATCCCAGGGTTGTGGGCGGATCCTGACCACTTGTCAGGATCTTTCCACAGCCCAGACTGGCTTTGTGATGTCACCTGACAGCAGGCCTCAGCCTGCTGTCTGCTGAAAATGGGTCACAGGAGTGCAGAACAAATTGCACTCCTGTGATTCACAGAAGAAGTACAGCCAACTAAGCTTTGACTGTACTTCTCTTTAAAAGTGTCTTTGTGGTCATGCATGTGGGCACATTCTCAAACACTGCCATAATGTGATGCCCAGGAACTCCTGGTGCTGCATACAGTCACATATAAAATCTGGTTGCAGGCATCTGTGCGCAGCCATGCGCCACTAATTGTGTAAAGCAGAATGTGGCACACAGTTGTAAAGTCCTGAAGGCAGATACTCTTCAATTAGTATCTTACATCTGGGTGCAAGTGCCACTTTATGCAAGTAGCGATGCATACGTGTGTAAATCTGCCTGCAACCATTAATGAATATGGACGCATGTATGCAGCAAAAAGAGCTCAAGGACATCAAATTACAGCAGGGTATTTACGTTGTACTGGAGAATGCACCCATGTGCATGAGCGCTAGGGGTTCTTCTCTAATCTTCCTTCTGGGGCAGAGACAACCAAAATACTGTTTTTCCTCTTTTTTTTCCAGCAGTAGGCTGCAGCTAAAGTCCTCTGTTCTCTGTGTGAGTGCAATGGCTGCTCTACAGAGGTCTGAAATGGTTTTCTGTCTTCACAACTCACATCTCTGTCATAACTGCACCTTTGCAATCAGTAGGGTGTGTCAATTTTGCTGAATGCAACTCTGTAGTTACATACCTCCTAACAATTTGCGATGGGAATAAGGGACACCTACTAACAAACGTATGTAGGCATAGGACATGCTCCCTGCCACATCCCTTTAAAGGATAATTAACCCAAAAAAAGGTTAATTAAATCCACAAGTGCTTTTATATTGGCTTTTCAATTGTACAAATGCAGCAATTTAGAAATTGGTTGAAAGGTTTAGCATTGGGAAAGACTTTTTGAAAAATAAAAAGTGCATTTTACATACAGCTATATAGATAAGACCAAAATGAGGGACAAATGAGGAGGAAAGAGGGACATTGCTTCATATCAGGGACGGTCCCTCCAAATCAGGGACAGTTGGGAGCTATGCAGTTGTGACAAGGCAGGAAGTCAGATCACTGTACACAGATCCCTTCCCTCACACAAATAGGTCTTTAGCTACACATTTCTATCATGAATGGGAGTATTCTGAACTTTCTCTCTTTTTGAGCAATTCTGATTTGATTTATAAAGTTTTAAGGAGGCTAAAATTGGACTTTAAGACCTTAACGTTAATGCATTATATTGGCCAGAATATTACCTTATTTTGGTCATTAAAATGCGCTAATGCATTTGTGCACACTCAGCTTTTTTTTCCCCAAACGCTCCTCTCCTGAATACACTGGTGCATTTCATTTTCTGCCTATATATGCTCCTGCCTCTAAATGCCTATGTGTACATGGACACATAGGTCAACATAGAAGGGTGTTTAGTGGCAGAAAAAATAAACAATGTCTGTGGCAACATTAACCTCCCTGGCGGTATGATTATTTCAGATTTTTGATGCTCAAAGCGGTACAATTCTTTTGCATGGAAATTTGGCGTTCTATATTGTAGGCCCTGTAATTCTTAGGGATAACTCACTTAAATCTGTCCAAACCAGAGTCTAGTAGACATAGGGGCGTTTCTAGGTCTACAAAAGATCTGAGGCTAGAGTCCATAGCAGCATACTAAAAAAAGTCATACACTTGGGCGGGCATACACATGTATATACAGTAATATACATATATATATGTGTGTGTACGTGTGGTGTGTGTATATTTCCAGAGAGCCCCCACTTACATCAGGGTGCCCAGAGAGCCCCCCTTACATCAGGGTCCCCATAGAGCCTCCTCCTTACATCAGATTCCCCAGAGAGCCTCCCCTTCCATCAGGCTTCCCAGAGAGCCCCCACTTACATCAGGATCCCCAGAGAGCCTCCCCCTTAAAACCAGGGTCCCCAGAGATTCTCCTCCTTGCATCAGGGTCCACAGAGAGTCCCCCACTTACATCAGGGTCCCCAGAGAGCCTCCCCTCCCCTTGCAGACCCCTGCAGGAACTCAGGGCTATGGGCCCCAGATTCTGGGCTATGCCCCAAAAGCCACCCCCTAGAGATGGACGCCACTGCATCTCGGGTATGATAAAGTTTGAAACATGAAATCATAAATTATAATATAATATAATAACGATAAATAATTATAACAAATAATAATATAATAATAATAATAACAATTATTCAATAATGTAATCAAATAAAAACCACTGAAATTTGCTCAGTTGCAGAATTGTCACTGTCATTACTTTCAGTGTTTGATGACGGATTTCCCCACAAATCACTATCGCTCAATTCTGCAAGTGATTCTAATTTATTTTCCCTGTTTTCTAGCCTGTCTAAAACCGCTTTTGATGTAAAGGGACGGTTTTGGGTGCTATGGACAATCTCCAGTTTCCAGGCAGAAAGAACAGTATATATAATATAAAACTGCATGCAGGGCACTGGACAAATCACTAGGGACAAAAGGGATGTGGAATTATTTCATACAGTAAAGTAATCTGTAAGATTACAGTGTATTATATGGATAGTATGTGTTTCACTTTTTGAATTTGGCGCTGTGCTCCATCCTCGTGCGTCGCAACACTCACAGAGAATGGAGCCCAGCTCTGTGGTACATCAAGCGGAGACACAGCCGCTCACACTGCGAGGAGACATCGCAGGATCCTGGGGACAAGGTAAGTAACTGTACCTGGATCCTGTGATGCGATCCCAAGTGTGGCTCGGGGTTACCACTTTTGGTACTGAAATGCCCCCCCCCCCCCGTGCCACACTCGGGAATACCGTCAGGGAGATTAAAAAGATTTTGGCTAAATGCTTTTGTGATCACCAAGATAGCTAGTAAGGAAAAATCTCTCCAACCGGTATAAGGAGAGCAATTTTAGGGTTTCTTTTAATTAGAGAAAAAAAACTGTTTCTACCAGTGTTGTTCTGCTGTCTTTGCCCTCATTGGATTGATTCTACCTATTTTCTGAGTGGTCGCTGGGATAGAAGGGACATTTTAATATAACCCAGAGGGGCTAATAGCTACCTACAAGAGCAGAGGTGAATTTAAAAAAATGGAGAACATATGGAGAGAACGGATTAGTGACTCTAGCAACTTCTTCATTGGTCCTGGATAGCTCCCTTGTTACCTCCTCTCATCCTCTGGAACTCCCTGCTCCGGTATATCCGATCAGCCCCTAACCTGTCCACTTTTAGGAGATCCCTGAAAACTCATTTATTCAGGGAAGCCTATCCTACACCCACCTATCAACTGTCCCAGAGCCACCCCATTCAAATCATTCCCCGCATCTATTACCTTTTATACCACCACCCCCTCCTTTTAGAATGTAAGCTCTATGGGCAGGGCCCTCCTGTCTCTTCAGTTTTGAACTGTACTTTAATTGTGCTGTCTCCTCTCTACATTGTAAAGCACTGCATAAACTGTTGGCGCTATATAAATTGTGTATAATAATAATAATAATAATAATAATAATAATATAATAGTAGATGGTTATAGCTCTCAGGGCTAATGGTTGACATGTTTCTCTCATTGCTGGGGGGTAAAAATTATCATCACTCAACAATCAAAATCTCATTGATTGTTTAACCTCCCTGGCAGTATGATTATGTCAGATTTTTGAGTCTCAAAGCGGTACAATTACTTTGTGTTGGAAATTTGGCGTTTTATATTGTAGGCCTGTAATTATTAGCAATAACACACTTAAATCTGTCCAAACAAGAGTCTAGTAGATATCCTGGGTATGATGAAGTTTGAAATACAAAATCATAAATTATAATTTAAAAAATAAATATAAATAATTGTAAAAAATAATAATATAATAAAATAAATTTCCCCACGATTTACTATCGCTCAATTCTGCGAGTGATTCTAATTTACTATTGCTGTTTGCAATCCCGAGTGTGGCTTGGGGTTAAGCTAATGGTACTGAAATTTAACCCCGAGCCACATTTGGGAAAACCACAAGAGAGGTTAACTTTATTCCAAGCCGTAATGAGCATCCTATATCATAAAACCATATCATGCCACATTGTATTTTACTGATACAAAAGAAGTTATCGCATCTTGTATAGCACAGTACGCTTCTCTTGGTTTTGTTATTTTCTTTGTAAAATATAGGGAATATAGGGAAATGTAACAAAATAGTTTATTTTTAGATAAAAAAAAGTTCTAATAAAAAAAGTTGGTACAGAGGTATGGCAACACACCAGACTCATGCAAGAAAGCTGAAAACCAGCTTTGTGTGTCTCCATCAAGGACAGCATAACTAGAACGTGGCAACCAATTAGTCAGTTTATAACTAGAAGAGAAAAGACACACATGGGTGGGGCAGTTCACCGCATTTAAACAATGCAATAAATTCCAAGCACTTAATCCTGCTGGCCAGGAAAGAGAACCAAACTATAATTTGTTTCTAACAATTCGATTAAAAACAGAGATCCCAGTTGTACACATTTGCTGGGTAATTTCTGTTTTGTTAATGTGCTGTGAAATGCCCCAAACATGTGTTCTCTTCTTATGATGGTTATACACCGATTGAACAGTAGATTTCCCAAGATTTTAGCTTCCTTTAGGGCTCGTTTACATAGGGGTGGGGCATTAAAAGCAGCCATTGTTTAACCACCCCCCAAAAAGCCATGGCAAAATTTAAACCGTATGTCACTTCAATACAGGCGCCAAACATTATTTAAGGTTCATTTAAGTGTATGGAGTTGCACCACAAACCGCAGGCCCCCTAGAAAAGGAAGCCCATACTCTATCATGCCTCCTGGGTAACTTCTGGTCATCTAGCAGGATCCTGCTTTAAAGGCTGTCAAAGATTATCAAGGAAGCATCAGTGGTGTTCCATGTGCAACATCATTGTCCGAATAAGGGATTCTCACTGCTAAAAGAGGAACTTCACACTACCGCCCTTTTTTTTTCCCATTTGCATACCTGATGTTGTATTCTGCACAGTAAAGATACTCACCTACCCAGCACATTCATTCATCATTGTCCTACTGAGATCCTCTCCTGTCAGCCATCACAGATTCCAGGCGGTACCATGGGCACTGATGTCATTCACCTAGGTGAATTAGGAGGATGGATGGAGGCAGGACCCAAACACATAAATAAAAAGAGTAGGTAAACAAAAAAATTAAGTTATTTTTAAAGGGCCAAAGATCTTCTTTAAGTCTCAGCTGCATTAAAAGTCAGGTACCCATTTAAAGAGACACAAAATAATCTTACGTACTTTTGTTGCAAAAATATTGATTGAAAAAGGATGCCCAATTCAAGCCACTGCACTATTCACTCTCAAATGGCATTGAACTACTCATGGCAAGGTATCATCATGTAAGCACAAATGGTTGCAAATCTGGTATACATTGAAACATTGAACAAATGGTGGACAACTGTAAAGTCTGCCAAATGAATAGACATGCAGTAAGATTTTGTTGTGACACCATATTCATGCTCACTGCACATTTGACGCACATTCATATTGCACATATGCCATTCCCAAGTGGCAGATTGTTGAATTATATAATTCCATGTATTATACAATTAAAATGCAATTTACTATGGAGACTGGTGTTCACAAACCTGAACCTGTGTTCACCACTCGAGTTGCTGTTTAAGTAAATCAGGAAGGGGATGTACAGGGGGGTTATATAAGAGGAGTATAGTTGAATATCCCTTAAGCATTCACCAGTGTGTGCAGGTATAATAAGAGTTAACAAAAGTATCAACTTTTGATCTTAAGAGTTTAAACAATATCTAGTGTATACTGTAAGTAGGTGTCTGAAGATCAAACAACAGGAGCACTTAAAGTCCAAATACAGGCCAAGTCTCCCTATTGTCTATCCATTACTACTTGGATACCTCACCTAATTATAATGATTCTGGTGTTTGCACCACTTCCCTGCATCTTCATGGTGGGTGTAATTTAGCCCAGAATAGGGGCAGTCACACATTGGTGGATAGATGAATTTGTTGGGGAGATCAGGTTAATATAGGAACCAGAGTTACTTTTGTTTATTTTAAAGAGCCATGGGGGATCCACTATTAAATGTATTGCCTAATGTAGAATTGGGTTTAACGAGGATATATATATATATATATATATATATATATATATATATATATATATATATACATTATCTCACACAACTGTATACACCCCTCACATTTTTGTAAATATTTTATTATATCTTTTCATGTGACAACACTGAAGAAATGTCACTTTGATACAATGTAAAGTAGTGAGTGTACAGCTTGTATAACAGTGTAAATTTGTTGTCCCCTCAAAATAACTCAAACCGCTGGCAACAAAAGTGAGTACACCCCTAACTGAAAATGTCCAAATTGGGCCCAAAGTGTCAATATTTTGTGTGGCCACCATTATTTTCCAGCACTGTCTTAATCCTCTTGGGCATGGAGTTCACCAGAGCTTCACAGGTTGCCACTGGAATCCTCTTCCACTCCTCCATTAAGAACCACAGAGCTGGTGGATGTTAGAGACCTTGTGCTCCTCCACCTTCCATTTGAGGATGCCCCACAGATGCTCAATAGGGTTTAGGTCTGGATACATGCTTGGCCAATCCATCACCTTTACCTTCAGCTTCTTTAGCAAGGCAGTGGTCATCTTGGAGGCGTTTGGGGTCGTTATCTTGTTGGAATACTGCTCTGCAGCCCAGACTCCAAAGGGAGGGGTTCATGCTCTGCTTAAGTATGTCACAGTACATGTTGGCATTCATGGTTCCCTCAATGAACTGTTGCTCCCCAATGCCCGCAGCACTCATGCAGCCCCAGATCATGACATTCTCACCACCATGCTTGACTCTAGGAAAGACACACTTGTCTTTGTACTCCTCACCTGGTTGCCTCCACACATGCTTGACACCGTCTGAACCGAATAAATTTATCTTGGTCTCATCAGTAATCGATGTCCTTAGTCTGTTTTTCTTCAGCAAACTGTTTGCAGGCTTTCTTGTGCATCATCTTTAGAAGAGGCTTCCTTCTGGGACTACAGCCATGCAGACCAATTTGATGCAGTGTGCACCGTATGATCTGAGCACTGACAGGCCGGCCCCCTCCACCCCTTCAACCTCTGCAGCACTGCTGGCAGCACTCATACGTCTATTTCCCAAAGGCAACCTCTGGATATGAGGCTGGGCACATGCACTCAACTTCTTTGGTTGCCCATGGTGAGGCCTGTTCTAAGTGGAACCTGTCCTGTTAAACAGCTGTCTGGTCTTGGCCACTGTGCTGCAGCTCAGTTTCAGGGTCTTGGCAATCTTCTTATAGCCTAGACCATCTTTATGTAGAGCAACAATTCTTTTTTTCAGATCCTCAGAAATTTCTTTGCCATGAGGTGCCATTTTGAATGTCCAGTAACCAGAATGAGAGAGTGAGAGTGATAACACCAAATTTAACACACCTGCTCCTCATTTACACCTCAGAGCTTGTAACACTAACGAGTCATGTGACATCGGGGAGGGAAAATTCTAATTGGGCCAAATTTGGACATTTTCACTTAGGGGTGTACTCACTTTTGTTGCCAGCGGTTTATGACCACAGCCATAATTAATGGCTGTGTGTTGAGTTATTTTGAGGGGACAGCACATTTGCACTGTTGTACAAGCTGTACACTCACTACTTTACATTGTAGCAAAGTGTAATTTCTTCAGTGTTGTCACATGAAAATATATAATAAAATGTTTACAAAAACGTGAGAGGTGTACTCACTTTTCTGAGATACTGTATATATTTTGTATATATGCTTCAACTAGTGATATGGCTTTTCTTACTGTGCAATACAGCCAAACTGCTAATACAGAAGAGAGATCATTTTCTAGAAGCCTTTCCCTGCCACCAGGGAAAAGTCATGGTAATTGCAGCAGGGTGAAACCCAACATCAAAGGCAAAGAAGCTGTCAGCACATTTAACTTTTCAACAAACTCTTCAGCTAATGAAAAAAGGGATGACCTCGCCGCAACGTAGACTTACCGCTCCCAGGAGAATAATCAGCGCCTGCCTTTTACTTTCAATGCTCACTCCAGAGGCACAAAATAAAATGTCTAGTAATAATTCCACATAATTGTTGTTGGCTTCAAATGGCTGCATTGTGTCTTTATCTAGCTTGTTCATCTCACAGAACATTTCAGTTTCACTATACAATTTTCTTAACCCTCTGGCAGCCATATTGCAAAAAACTGTTGCTAAACGTGGATATGCACAGTAGTGTATTGAATCATGATATATATTTCTTTGTGGAAAAAGGAGACAGGAAAAGTAACACAAAAAGGCAAAAACAAATACAATTAAAAAATGAATACACAAAGAACAGATGTTGTGTATATACAGTCAAAACTTTGGATAGAGTAGGGAATGGTTAAAGTGGAACTAAAACCTGTCAATTTAAAGTGTTACTAAACCCACAACATTAAAATCAGTCTGTATATGCAATAAAGCATGCTTGTTATACTGTGGAACTTAAGGGGTTAATCCTCCACATTATGTAAAAAGGCTGTTTGATCATGTATGCACAGATCTTCCTCTTCTTGCATCCCCCCCCCCTCCCCAATATGTCCGAATAAGACAGAGTTACTGGAGTCAGGCTGCACATGCTCAGTTTGGTGTATATTGCTAGAGAGGTTTTTTTTTTTCTTGGGAAAGTGGATGTGATCAGCACATGGCCAATCAGCACTGTCCAGACAGAGGGTCAGGGGTTCTTGATCCTAATAAGACAGCAAGAGCAGTATAAAAACTCTTCCTACAAGCTTTAACCAGGAACTGATAGAAGTCACAAGACTTCTACATACTGCTAATGAGAAAAGGTATTTAGCAGTTTATATTTACTAAAATGATTGCATTTCCATGTTCTGTTTACTGTGGGAGATATAATGAATGCAGGGTCCTGGGTTTAGTAACACTTTAACTGTTTCCCATAATAATTTCATTCAAAGCACACTGTGAATGATAACTGTCCCAGATAAGACAAGTCATCACATAACTGGAGTCATAGCACATTACATGCACAGTATCATGGCAACTGCAGATCAAATAGAAGCTAAGATGGCACCTTCCTTGGCTGTAAATGATAGGAGGGTTTAGTTCTGCTTTAAGACTCCTGTCAGTCTTTTCTCCCATCAGGGAAGATTCTCTTCACTTTCCCTCCTAGATATAGCCCTCTTTGTAGACAGTTTTCATCAGAACAGGCTTCCCTATTGGAAGATTGGGCTGATCTTCCCAGGCATACACTTGGCTAATGACTTTGGCTCACGACTAAGTCACTCTTTGAGGAAACGAATGTCGGGAGGGTGGCGTGCTGACATCATCGCTATCTAGGACGGGTTTGTGCCAGCCAGCTGGAAATTCTTTATGAGCTTTTAATATTTCTACAAATGTAAGTGCAATATTTTTGCTTATAAAATAAACTGTGTTTTATGGACTTACACTATGGTGAGTTTTCCTTTTTCATTGGGATCGTGATTGCTGCTTACTGGTCTGCCCTTTGAGTTTGGATCATTTGGCTTGTCCTCATTTTAACCACAGCTGATTCTTGCCATGGATGTCTGGAGGTTGATTTGACACCACAGATTTAATACTACAGGCCCTGTATCGCTTACCCTCTGGTAAGTGTATATGTTGTGTGGTGGAGGTTCACAAGCAGTGGTGTTTCTGTTTGCACAGAAGAATTTGATTAAGTCACCAGTTTCACTTCATTCCCTGGACTTTTGATATAATTACTTTATTTCTTTTATTTTAGGGTTTATTATTGTTATCACCTATTGCATATTTATTTAATCACATATTCATTCATGAGTTCATTTTAAATTTATTATGGTGATTTTTTGGTGTAATTTATTGTCATATATTATTACATTATTTTAGCTTAACTTTATGCGCAGCTATATTCTATGTTAAGCCTCATAGCAGTGCGCTGAGAGGCTGAGCTGCTGGTTGGGCATTTGGGCGGATCCCGACATTATTGTCACAGGAGTGCACAGGAGTATTCCTGTGGCCCACAGGACAGGTATGGCCAAAAGAGCTTTGGCCATACTTCTTTAAATGGTTAGTTCACCTTTACCAAAAAACTGCTAATTCATGTAAGGATACTTGTAAATAAAAACAAACTGTGCTGTACTTTAAATAATGCCCTTGCTATAGGTGTAGTCCATTTACATACCTACTTTAGCCTGGCCAAAAAAGAGATTGCATCATCCGGTCCTGCCTTGTTGCTAAGACATTGCCAAGACACTCCCAGCTGATTCAAACCCTCTTACATACATTCTTTATCTCATGTCACAGTAGCTCTGAGCTCATTGATGTTATGATGGAGGAGATAGTGGACCACACAAGTGCAGGTTTTGAAAACTCACTCCTATAATGGTCAGGATGGGCAGTAATAGCTGTGGTATCTTAACAATGTCCTAGCAACAAGGCTGGATGGGATGATGTCTTCTCTTGGGGGTTTTAGCCAGTCTTCAGGAGGTACGTAGATGGACTACACCTACAGCAGGGGCAATATTCAGCTTTAGTCAAAGCTGCAGAGTTGGTTTTATCTACAGGTGCCCATTACCCACATAGGCGGATTTTTGGTAAAGGTGAACTAACACTTTAACACCTTCCCCCAGCCTATAGCAGAATGACGGCCGAGAGGTGGCTTTATCATTCTTAGTGTACATCATATGATGTCCTCTCAGAAATAACCGCTTGAGTGGCCACGGGGGCCACGTATCTGCACGATCTGTTAGGAACTATGTCCACAGAACAGAGCCAATGATTGATCAGTGTACCAGCTCACAATCACAGCAGGTCACATGACAGTTGTACACAAGGGCTTGCTTGCTTTCATGCCATCCATTGTGTACAATAGTGTTGCTAGCTGTGATGGTAAAGACAGGGCCGATCACAGCCCATTTGTACCATGTGGTTAGCTTTTATCACTCACAGCTAATTACAACAAAACAATCAGTTTCATTCAGTAAAATGCTTGCTTATAGCAATGTAATTCACTGCTCTAAGCAAACCTAATATGTAAATATATATATATATATATATATATATATATATATATATATATATATATATATGATCACTTCCCCAGAGTAGTAATGTTACCATGATAACATTATAATTATATTACTCTGGTCACAGTGTGTTAAAAAAAAAAGAAGTGAAAAAACACCAGTCAGTGTCCCTGATCACCACCACACCAGTTGTATGATGACGCTGTACTGCACTGGTGGCAGTATGTAAAAAATAAAAAAATGTGAATTTTTTTTTTCAATTTCTATATTTCCCCCAAAATTATAACAAATGATTGCACCTTCAAAAAACCCCACCATGTCTCTTACTAAATACCTTGTACTGTCTACTTTCCAAAAATTAGTCAATTGTTGATTTTTTTTACTGTCCTGTCATTTTAGGGCCTCAAGAAATGAGAAAGTAATGAGGCTGTCAGTACATCCGGATTGATAAATTTCAGATATATATACCATAGATTGTGAACTCTATAATTTTTCTACAGACTAAATAATATACACTGATTTGGGTTATTTTCACCAAAGAAATGTAACAGAATACATTTTTGCCAACATTTTTAAAGAACAATTATTTATTTGCACAATTTTATAACAAAAACAAAGAAAAACTTGTTCTTTATCCAAATTTAATTTTTTTTTATTTATCCAGCAAAAAATAAAATAAAATCCCACCAAAAGAAAGCTCTAGTTGTGTGAACACAATGATACAATTTTAGTGTGGGTACAGTGATGCATGACCACTCAATTGTCATTCAAAGTATGACAGCGCTGAACGCTGAACATTGGCCTGGGCAGTTAAGAAACAGCCTGTGGGGTAAAGAAGTTTTACTTTGTTTACCATATATAGTCAGCACTTTGAGATCATTATAACCTCTTGTAAAGCGTTTAAACAAAAAAACTAAAACATACTGCTTAGATGTGGTAGCTGCATTAGTTTTCTTGTTTTAGGTTTTTTCTTCCTTTATTTTCACCTGGTGATTCTGCCAGTACCAAACTTCCAGTCCTAGGATGACCATGCTCACTCACTCTTCTACAGTATATTAAGACAACAGAAATGAAATAGGATTATGGATTACCATTCCACTCCTACTGTGCATAATATAAAGGAGGAGTGGCTGTAATCCTCAGAGATAGCTGAGAACAATGTAATTAATAAGAGTTAGCACAAGCAGTTATCAGCTCACAAGATTTCTGGAAAAATCAATAGGTGTTTTTTGAACCTATACAGTTATAACAATACACTTTCAATGGTAAATGAAAAGATTAAAAGAGACTAAACAAGAAAAGTTTACTGTTCGAGTTTACATACATTTTAAAGCTTGTAGAATTGTGTGCACAGAACTTATTTGATTAAGGCTTCTGTACAGCTCAACACGGTGGGGTTGATTTACTAAAGGCATATAGGCCATTTTGGTTGGAAGGGAAGTCGCACATTGCAAAGGAATTTTCCCCAGAGCTTAGTGAATGTGTTGAAATGGGAAAACTTTGCAAAGAATACCCAATCACGTGCATTAAAAAAAAAACATTTTTTCTTATGCATGATTTGATTATGAAAATCAGCAGAGCTTCACCTCATTCAGTTTATTAAGGTCAGAGGACAATTTCTTTTCAAAGAGAAATTTCCCTTGCAAAGTAAACAGTCTATTTACATAGTTACATAGCTCTAAAAAAACAGAAAATCAGGAAGGTACAAGCACTTAGTGCATTACCAAACATTTATTTCTGTATGGAATCTTGTGGTTCATTGGCTTTTACAAGTTGCATCTTTGTGAGTATCCATTGTTAGCAGTTTTCATTTGCCTCAATATGCCTTTTTGGTGCTTGCGCCTTCCAGTTTGTTTGTTTTTTGTTTTATTTTATTTTAAAATTCCCCTGTCTGAGGAGGGCTGCATCTGCCAAGCATTTGGATATGTTGTCCCATAGTCCTATGCAACTGTGGAGGACATCTAAGCATTGGAAGTGACGATGGAGCATACACACGGTTGCATTTTCCGACGAAAAGCTCTCATCGGTCTTTTGCTGGCCAAAATTCCAACCATGTGTACGTGGCATAAGAGTTTTTTTATACAAAAAAATTATTCCACTGACACCACCAATTGTGGAGGTGATTTCTACATCCTTACTGACCTGACAGTGAAAAACCCCCTACACAGTTTACACAGCCCTCCCTCCTGAACCATAGCAGGCCGTGTGCCCTCAACATGGGGAGGGTGCTTTGGGGACAAGGCCTCATTCCCCACAACTCTGGCCTGGTGGTTGTGGGGTTCTGTGGGTGGGGGGGCTTATCAGTATCTGGAAGCCCCTTTTAAAAAGGGGGCCCCTAGATCACCCCCTCACCAAAAAAAGTGTCAAAAAGTAAAAACCACAATAGACAGTTTCGGTCAATTCCTTTATTAAAATAAAGAGAAAAAAAATAAAAAGTGGCCTGTGATGTCCATCCATCTTCAATCACACCGCCCGACGACCTGAAAAATAGCGACTGCTGTCTTTTGGCTGTGGCATCTGTTATATAGGCAAGGCCACCCACTGAGGTAAACGGATGGGTAGGGGCAATGTATCCCATACCCATTCACATAGGTGGGGGTGGGATCTAGGGCCCCCTTGTTAAAGGGCGACTGCAAAGCACCATTCCCATGTTAAGGGCATGTGGTCTGATACAGTTCAGGAGGGGGGAACTTTCTTGTCCCCTCCCCCTTTTCCGGCGGCCTGCCAGGTTGCATACTTGGATATATGGGTTTGGTATGGATTTTGGGGAGGACTCCATGCCATTTTTAACCACTTGCTTACTGGGCACTTAAACCCCCCTCCTGCCCAGACCAATTTTCAGCTTTCAGCGCTGATGCACTTTGAATGACAATTGTGCGGCCATACAACACTGTACCCAAATTACATTTTTATCATTTTTTTCCCACAAATAGAGCTTTCTTTTGGTGGTATTTAATTACAGCTGGGAGTTTTATTTTTTGCTAAACAAACAAAAAAAGATGCAAAAAAAAAAAATCATGTTTAATAGTTTGTTATAAAATTTTGCAAACAGGTAATTTTTCTCCTTCATTGAAATGCGCTGATGAGGCTGCACTGGTGGGCTCTGATAGGCACAGTTAAGGCGACACTAATAGGCACAGATAAGGTGGCACCGATAGGCACAGATAAGGCAGTACTGATGGGCACAGATAAGGCGGCACTGATGGGCAAAGATGGGCACAGATAAGATGGCACTGATAGGTGGCACTGATGGGTGGCACGGATGGGTGGCACTAAGGGGCACTGATAGGTACCACTGATAGATGGGACTGATGGGCACTGATAGGTGGCACTGATAGGTGGCTCTGATAGGTGGCACTGCTGGGCACTGATGGGCGGCACTGATGGGCACTGGTAGATGACACTGATGGGCACGGATATGTGGCACTGAGGTGCAGCACTGTTGTTGAGGCAGATTGTGGGCACTGATAGGTGGCACTGTGGGCACTGATAGGTGGCACTGTGGGTACTGATGTATGGCACTGTGGGAACTGATGTATGGCACTGTGTGCACTGATGTATGGCACTGATGTATGGCACTATGGGCACTGATGGGTGGCACTGCTGGGTGGCACTTTTATTAATAACTGGCTGGTACTGGCAGGGGGCAGGTGGGCACTGATAAGTTGGCCGTGATCTGGACTGATGTCCCGATCATGGCTGCCCGTGATCAGCTTTTTTTTTCTCTCCTTGCACTGTCAGCGCAAGGAGGAAAAATAGCCGATTACCAGCTCTGTTTTGTCACATGATCAGCTGTCATGGGCTGACAGCTGATCACGTGGTAAGGGGTCGGGATTGACCCCTTGCTCGGATCCGTGATCAGGCGAGTCTCATAGACTCGCCGATCTCAGAGCGTGCCACGTGCACCCCTCAGGGGGCACGCAGGCCGCTCGTGCACGGGACGACGTCAATAGACGTAGTCCCGGCAAAGCAGATCCACGCTGTAGCCGTCATTCGGCTATAGCGCGGATCTCTAGTGGTTAAAACATTTTTTGATGAGGGATTCCCCTTAAAATCCATACCAGACCTGAAGGGCCTGATATGGATTTGGGGGGACCCCCACGCCATTTTTTTTAATTTTGCCACAGAGTTCCCCTCAATCACTTCAATACACGGTGTTATATAAACTATACTGCCTACATTAACTGAATATAGAGTATACAATGAATATATAGGCTACACTGAATGCAGAGTATATATACTACCACTAACTAACCTGCTTGCCTAATCTAGCTCAATCTATCTCCGTCTGCGCACTATACACGGCCGCTATGCAAGAAGACTAATATAGTGTGGGTCATGGACTTAGTCCCCCTGAGCCATGATTGGCCAAAGGCACCCTGTCTTTGGCCATTTATGGCTCTCTCAGCAGAGCACTTTGTGATTGGCCAAAGCTTGCAGGTCATGTGCATGCTTTGGGCAATCATCATGCAGCAATGCACTGCGATCTTGCAGTGCATTATAGGGCATTCTGCGATGCTCAAATTTCCCACGAATGCCCCATATGTTTGGTTCGTTTTAGAACAAACACCCAATGATCGAGACGAACTTACGTTAAACTCGAACCGTGGGCTCATCCCTACTCAGTTGCATCACATGCATCATATTCCTCACATTCACTCCTACAACTTCAGCACCTGTATCCTTGAACCAAGGTCAGTATACTGAGCTTACCACCTCTCAAGACAATCTGCCTACTGATTCCTCAGTACACCAGGTCTTTGCACCACAGCAAACTGTAGACACTGGTATAAAGAATAGACAATACACCTTACCATGTGATCAGTCAGTTACCACTTTACCAGTATACTGACCCACAACCACAACATGACGATCAACTCTGAGCCAGTGTCAGAAGTGAACACCTTTGCACCACTATACCTCCTAAAGTCACTCAATTACAGTATACCGTACAATGTAACTAACTTTATTCCACATGTAACTGTGCAAAGTCTGAAACCAAAACATTTCACATTTTGTGTACCTTCTTCACAAAAATAACACCAAGACAGGTCTCACTAAATTTGATGACAAACCTGAAAACCAGAAGCTGGAAATCTACCTTCAAAGACATGATCAGTGAACTAGATGTCACAACTACAGGAGAACTAGATCTGCTTATTGGGTGGCTAGGTCCCCAATCTGCTGAATGTATCAAAAGACTCAAACTGTTCACATTGACAACCCTACCACAGGTTTTAATGCTACTTTGGACAGATTTGAGCATAGCTTCAGCAGCCCAGAAGCCATCGAGGATGCTTTACTTAAATGTTTTCAAAGCTGCCCAAAAATATCTGGAAGGGACAATCTTCACAAGTTTCAAGAGCTCAGTGACCTTCTCTTGAAGCTTCAACTTGCCAAAGCTGATATCCACCTACCCAGCCTCAGATATCTTGATACTGTTCATGAGGTCAATGCAATAGTCTCCAAGTTACCTTATAGTATAAAGGAAAATGGGAATCACTTGGATCAAGGTACAAGGAAGAAAATAAAGTTTCCTCCATTTTACTACTTCTGCAAGTTCATTAGAATTGTAGATACTAAGGTCCACCTTCTCCAAGGCCTGCAGGTTAATGCATTTATCATAAAGACCACAGCAGTCCAGTGTCTGTGAAAGGGATTAAAATTCTATCTGCACCTGCTACAGTCCTTGAAAAGACTGATCAGAACATGAAAATCAATAATCCACCTCCCCAATGTAAATATAAACATAAACAATTAACACCTGCTTAGGAAATGTACTGATTTCTGAAAGGAACCCTTGCAAAAAGGAAAATAGGTTTTAAAGAAATGTGGGGTTTTCTTCAAAAAGCAGCACAGTGGTGTAGTGGATAGCACTATTGCCTAGCATTAGAAAGGGTCGCTGATTTGAATCCCAACCACAACGCTACCTGCCTGGAGTTTGCATGTTCTCCCTGTGCCTGTGTGGGTTTCCTCTGGTTTCCTCCCACAATCCAAAGAGATGCTGGTAGGTTGTCCTCTGTCTAAATTATCCCTAGTATATGAATGAGAGTTAGGGACCTTAGCGTGTAAGCTCCTTGAGGGTAGGGACTGATGTAAATGTATAATGAATATGTAAAGCACTGTGTAAATTGACGGCACTATATAAGTACCTTAAATAAATAAATGCTGTGCTTCCACAGAACACCATGTTGAAAACTGTAAAGCCCCATACACACTATACATAAGTTTTTCCTTTTTTTTCCTTTCCTTTTTTTATTCAATCAGGCAGGCCCTTGTACTACATGGTTTTGGTAAACCTGAAGGAAAAACTCAGCAGAAAAACTGATAGTGTGTATGGGGCTTTAGGCTACTATTAGGTGCATAGAATGCAACAGTGATGATCACGTGTAAGTGTTTAATCTATTTCAGGACAGTCCCACTCTGTCCCCATAAAATTTTCCCAATGCAATGGGGGGAGAGCACAGACCAAACAGTGCCTCATACTCCATTTCTCTACATGTGCAGTTGTATGTGAAGAAGGACTGTGCTTAGTACTCTTAGTTTGTGTATACCCCAATACTGTATACTATTCAAGTTTATCAGAGTAATAGATCTTGTGTAAGATCAAAGCTTTTGACCTGTTAAACATAGCAAGAGATGCCGCTTACCATTAGGGATGGGCTTTATGTTTGGGTCGAACATTGGCTGTTCGGCCGTTCGGAGAATAGGGAACAATTTGGGGTGTTGGCGGCAAATTCGAAAGCCGCAGAACACCCTTTAAAAGTCTATGGGAGAAATCAAAAGTGCTAATTTTAAAGGTTAACATGCAAGGTATTGTCATAAAAAGTGACCCGGTCCTGCACCAGGGGACATGTATCAATGCAAAAAAAAGGTTTTTGGGAGCAGTGATTTTAATAATGTTTAAAGTGAAACAATAAAAGTGTAATATTCCTTTAAATTTTGTACCTGAGGGGTGTCTATAGTATGCCTGTAAAGTGGCGCATGTTTCCCGTGTTTAGAACAGTCTGAAAGCAAAATGACATTTCTAAAGGAAAAAAAAGTAATTTAAAACTACTAGCGGCTATAATGAATTGTCGGCCCCGGCAATACATATAAAAATCATTGAAAAAAATGGCATGGGATTCCCCCCACAGGGGGACCCTTCAGGTCTGGTATGGATATTAAGGGGAAACCTGCGCCAATTTAAAAAAAAAAAAATTCTGGACAGAATTTTGGACACACTCTGAAGGGTGGCTGCCTTCCTTTTTAACACTTAATACCCCTTTCTTTTCTAAGCACCCAACTTATGGATACATCACCATCCAGCTATTACAGCCACAGACTACCCCTAAGGATTACTCCATTTGGAGCACCAGATAACACTGACTATACTGCTTACTCATGTTATATGCAGTTACTTATTTTGTTCTGTATTTCATAATTCTCAGTTCATACTTCTATTCTTTGTGAATGAACGCTACACTGAAGCATTTCCCTTGTTCTATATGCTGGGTGTAATTTTGTGATTACCCAGTGGCACTTCCTTGTCCTGTGTGCTGGCTGTAATTTTCAGTATCTGTTCTTATTATGTACGTAGGAATTCTGCACAGCAGGCAAGGTTTTTATACAACTGACAATATTTTGACATCTTGCACTCCATCACTGTGTTGCTGAGATGTTATTCCTGTACAATCGTCTGATGGGAGTGAAGCCGGCTACTTAAATTTAGAGGGTATTTAGAAATGCAACAAATGAATGTCCTGAAGATCATTATTTATATGTGGATAATTGTCTGTGGAATTCCATTGAAGGGGAATATTTCTTTTTTTCTTTTGACAATTTTCTATACACAACCAAACAAATCATGGTGGTGTTGTCAATATATATGGTAAATAAATCAGAGATATAAAATTAATTTGTACTGCAGTAGCAGCAAAGAACTTACAAGCAATCAGCTTTAATTCCTACACTTGGAACTTTTTTTTCCCCCCAACACCTTGATAAATAACATTTGTCTGTGCTCTCAGATGCTTTGATGAGTAATGTCTAGAACAAGTTTTCAGTTCCTTGCGATGCTTTCGGTACCTTACAGCTTGAGCATTAGCAATGCAAAGATTAATGACCAGAGAAGATTTATGATCAGGCCCTATTTGTTATCTTTGATGTAACCATGGCAACATTAATTGCAAAAAACTAAAGTGTGTGCTCATTGCTTTGGATTTGATATATAACTATAGAGTATACCTGAAGTCCCTAGATGCACGCATGCAGAAAATACATATTGGTTTCATGCAAAAACATTATGAAACATGACAGAGCACAATGCATCAGTGTCAGGCTATTTTCACAAAATATTCAAAAAGAGCATTTACCCCAGGCCAAGTGGCACAGATATGCACCAAGGAACTAACAAGGAAAGCATTTTGGCACAGAGGCTGCAAAGGAACTCATAGTTCAGCTCAGCTCCTTAGTTCTTGCGTAGTAAGAAACCAAATGTACTGTAAGCACATGTTTAACCCCAATCTGTTTTGAACCGCTCACAAAATATTTTACCCTAATCTTTCTCCACCCATGTTGTATTCTTTAAAGTGTAAATCCGACATTTAACCCTTTTAAATAAGTTCCTATATGTTGTCTGTGCAAAATCTCAGTGTGAGATAAAAACATAGAGTAGAATAATAATGTTTATTGGAAAATTCCATGAAAAACAAAAAGTTCTGCATATTTAAGTTATTTAGAACCTAACTTACAGTACATCGTCAACACACTTTCTATATTCTTCCGTGGAGCGCAGCAAATGGTATTTTGCAAGTGCTGACTTTACTTTGGAGAAAAAGTCAGTTTTTGGTGAGCAAGGACATCCAATTTATTAGTGGACCTATAGTGTGGTACAAAAGACAGGAGGGGGCAGACCAGGCAGCCAACAATTGAGAAGAAGTTGGTTTTTGCATACTATGTGATCTGTGGTTTTAAGATTCCCATGACACTCTAGAGGACACTAGGGGATGTACTGGCACCTGTCAATATACAGTAACTGACATCCTGGTGCCAGTTTACAGTGTTAGAATTCAGTTCAGGGACACTTTGGGTTATATTTAAAAATGTTTTTACACAAATGATTAGTTTGCACCCAAGAATCACACATTTTCTTAGTGGATTCAGTTCCAATAATGCATGAATTTTAGGTGAAATTTATATGAATCTTGAGTGATACATTGTTAAAACAGACCCCTTTGTCTTCCTTCTGAAATGTTCAGGTGTACTCGGGCTAGTTTAAGTGAACCATGCCAGAGTTCGATTCTCCCCCCTCCCCACTCATTCACTGGTTTGCACTTATACTGCTGTAGCGGTACTCCCGTAGGGGCTGCTAAGTGTTGTGGCCCACCTGTCACCCTGCCCAGCCCGGCATTCAATCCTCAGACACTCCAAGGCAATGAACAGTACATTAGCTTTGTTTTTGTATTTTTTTGAGGGGCTTATAGGAAGTATGGGATGCCTAATAGATTTGTAACAAATAACTGGGAAAACTTATATACACTCTGGTATATACAGGTCTATCTTCCTCCAGTACAACTCTCCCTGGAGACTTACCCAGCAATGCTCTTTCCTGCTGTCCTCTCTTGCTCCTCTTGTGCCTCCTGTCCAGAACCTTCACGATTTCTTGAAAGGCTGTGGCCGCACCCGAGCCCAGGCCCAAGGTCATGCCCCCCCCCAAATTGAGGGGCTCCCTAAAAGGCCCCAACAGCCTAGCATTTCATCTCCAAGCGCTGAACAACTCTAACCCCCCCCCCCCCCCAGCTGGGCTGACCCTGGGTATTTGTCATTACATGTTGGGGATTGGTCAGGGCTCCTCAGAACAGCCCAGGCAGCTCCACCTCTCCTCTCCTCCTCTCCTTCTACAATCCTAACTAAATCAGTGATCCCTGTTCTACTACACAGTTCTCTATGGAGAGAACAGTAGTCCAGTACGGTATGCACTCAAGCTGCAGAAAAACCACACTGAATCGCAAGTGAATTGCGCCCGGGACCACCTGTCCCAAGTGGTCCCAGATGGGATTCGGAGCACTCACACTACAAATATGAACCAGCCATTCTCAACCAGGGTTCTGTGGACTCCCAGAGTTTCTCCAGAGGTTTCTAGCATTTTCTTAAGCAGTGTCTGGTTAACCTCCTATTTGATAGTACCTGCATAGTTCCAGGGCCAATGTCACTCTATAGAATCAGATACATGACACCAATGCTCTTTTTACTTGTCTGTAATGGTTAGATTCTGGTCACCACTGTAAGGGAACCATTGAGATTATTTTCATGTCTCGGGGAACCCCTGCTAAAACTACTTTGTCAGGGGACAGTGGGAAAAATGTCCTTTGCTTCGGTGGTCAGTGGGAAGAATGACTCTGACCACCAATGTAAAGGGCATTTTCCCACTGTCCCCTGGCAAACTTGGTTCCCTGAGACCTGTAATCTCAAGAGTTCCTTTAGAGTTAAACTTTGAGAAAGGTATACTTTGCCTTGCCTTAACAGCATGTTAGTATAGCTTCTTGTATGAAATTCACCATGTAACATTGCACATTACAATTTAGCTCAAAATTAAAGAGGAGGTTCAGTCTCCCGTGTAAATAATAAAAGTCAGCAGCTACAAAAACTGTAACTGCTGACTTTTACACTCACCTTTCCCATGATCCAGCGCTATACTCGCCCCATCTGTTTTCATCTTGCGTATTTTGTCCTTAGAACCTGCACCTTAACGTGATTGTAAAGGTTTTTTTTTGACAGTAGCGGGAGCCAATGGCTCTTGCTGTTATCATTAAAGTGGTTGTAAACACTTACAAACTTTGACCTACAGGTAAGGCTAGATTAAAGAAATATCTCCTAAACCTACATGGTTTAGGAGATATTTCCTAAAAGACAGTCACAGCTGTCTACGGCGCATGCGCCGTAGACAGTGGCGAGCAGGCGCACTATCTCCGTTAGCAGCATGCTGCTGCTAACGGCGATACGCCGTTATTGGCGGCTCCCGTGCGCAGGCCCTGGTTGAGAATGGCTGGTCTAGAGGGTCAGAACAGAAGTGGTAACCATCAAAAGCAGAAGCAGGGGAGGAGGCCTTAAAGTCGAACTTCACTTTTGAGCGAAGCTCTGCATTAATATATTCAGCAGTATCTGTTAAAAAAACGGTAACTTAGCAGAGCTACAGTCTCACAACACTCTGTGAATGACTGAATATAGACTGTCCATCCAGCTAGAGTTAACAGTCTAAGGAAGTTGTCCCTCCATTCTTTTTGCTTTATTATTAACTTAGAATGAGTAGATAATATTGACTCTTTATTTTTATGACATGACTACCTTCCCTTGGTATGTGCTAAGACATCTAATTCTCCAAGCCTTATGTGCCACTATCCCACTGCGTTTGCACTACTTGATATGTTTCCAGCTCTTCTCTAATGAGCACTGCAGAATTACAACTAATTACCGATGTAAATGATGCTAGTGAAGAAGAGGGGGGAGTTTGAGGGATAGGACTAGATGTGTGCAACTTTGCAGTAAAGAGCTTTCTACCTCAGCAGAAAATTTATCTTAGGAGACAATGTCAACTTTTTTTTTTTTTTTTTTTTTCTAATTAACAGTCATTTTTTTTAAACAACAGTTAACAGTTTCCTGACTTATCCAGCACTTAATTGCTCTTGCGAACCTTAAGTAGAGACTATGGGGATCCGTTTTGGTGAATGGGACATGCAGTTTGCATGCACTGAAAAATTATGATTAGCTTCAGAAGTATTGATTTCAGATTATTGTTTTGTAGGTGGATTTTTCCCTGGCCTTTTTATTTTTAGATAAAATGTTACCTAATTGGTCAAATTGTAGTAGCGTCAGCTGACGTAAAAGAATATATTTTAAGGCATGCACAAATAAATATAGTGAATGCTGACTTATTTTTATTCACTTTTTTGAAAACATATAATTAAAGTGTTACTAAACCCATGACAGTAAAATCATTCTGAATATGCAGTAAAGCATGCTTGTTACATGTACTGTGGAATCTAAGGGGTTAATCCTCTGCATTGTGTAAAAAAGCTGTTTTATGCTGTCTTCTCTGATCCTCCCCTTCTTCCATAGTCTTCAAATCCTCTCCTGATAGAACAGAGTCTAGGGGACAAGCTGCAGTTTGGTGTGTATTGCTAGAGAGTTTTTTTTCTTGGGAGACTGCATGTGATCAGCACAGGGTCAATCAGCACTATCCAGACAGAGGGTCAGGTGTTCTGCAGCCTCTTTGGACAGTCATAGGAGAATGAAAAATCCTCCTACAAGCTTTAACCAGACACTGATAGACGTCACAAGACTGATCTAACTGCTGATGAGAAAAGGTATTTAGCAGTTTATATTTACTAAAATAATTGCATTTCCATGTTCTGTGTTGGTCAAGGAATACATGTATCAAAATTTGGCTGGTTCAACAGGACTGTGCCCACAATGACGTACAACGCCACTGCTCTCTGGTTTAGCTTTATTCTAAATTGAGTGATTTTTCAACATTTTGAGAGTCTGTTGTGTACAGTCCCTGATGTATGCCATACACCTAGGATCCTATGTGCAAACAGACCGTGGGAGTCTTTGGTGTGGGGACCCTTGTGTCAAGTCCAATTTGTGGCCACTACCTTGTCCTTTGTGGGCTAGATGATGACAAGTTTATCTCATCATGAAAAGTTTTTAATCAAAATTTTCTTTCTACGAGTAATATGTCTGCAATTGAATGCTGAATGCCGACATTCTTTCTTGTATTGCCTCTGAAGAAGGGAATGAATTTCTTGAAACATGTTAGGCCAAAAGGAGGAAAATGATATGCATTAAAGTGTACAATTTGTCATGCAACTTTGGGCATCAAAGTTGCATGGCAAGTCATTCCCCATGTTTTCCATGAAACAAATTCATATATGCACAACTTAAATTTGCAGCAATTTAAAGGTAGTTCATGCACTACTTTGGTCCGACTTTCATGCAACTTGAGGGCCATAGACGTCAATGTTAACCTTCAAAAATTGCATTAAAGTTGTACCTGAATGTTATACAATGCAAGTTTTGTGCAGCATTATCCATTATCACTGGTCAAAGCCAAAGTCGTATCCAAGTTGCACCCATCCAAAGTTTCACCAAAGTTGCACTCCAAAGTCGGCACAACTTTGTGGTCGTACAAGTGTGAATGGAGCCATGATATTTTTGTGTATTTTTTCATGTTTGAGAGAGGTGTTACTTATTAGGGTTATAATTAAGGCCGTTGTATAACATTGGATTTTTTTTTCTTCCCCTTCAAGGTAAAGCCATAATGTGCTAGTATGCATTGCATACTAGCACATTGTGTGAACCTTACCTTAAAACAAAGCTGTGCCAACGCCGCAATGTCAGCACTTCAGGGATTCCCATCTTCGTCTTGCTTTTGGGCTTTTCGCGTTTGGGTTTTTTCAACTCTGTGACTGCCGGAGCCGCGATGACATCACTATCGCACATGCACGCGGGAACCGCTGTTTACGGCACAGGGTTCTGAAGGAATGGTTATGCATCAGTGATTTCACTGGCTGTATGTAATGTAAATATCTCCTAAACGGTGCACATTTATAAACTATTTACACTACCTATAGGTAAGCCTTATTATAGGCTTACCTATAGCTAATTGTCAGCAAAAGAAGTTTAATTCCTCTTTAAGGCTAAGTTAACACTGCTGCGATGTCCAAGATCGGATGTGATTCACACCGCACTGCAGTGCAAATCACATGTGATCTCTGTGTGATGCGATTTCAGCCATACAGATAGTATGGCTGAATTTGCATCGCATCCGACCCAAACACATATAGTAATTAAGCAGAAGGATAGGGTGCGCTATGGAATCAGTTATACAGAGAGTCTGTAGTGTAATGTAAGGTAAGAGCAGCCTCTATTATGTTTCCATCCAGATGGATGGAACCGTAAAATAGGGAAAAGAAGAAAAATAGATGTGGCGCTATACCTTATAAAACTCACTAGAAAATATAATATAAATAAAAATAAAATTGTACAAATTTTCCAGCTTGCTGGCTAATATTTTAAAATTTTTTGAAAAACAGCAAGAAACCTTAATGGACTGTATAGTAAAATCTATAGTAAAATCAATAAATAATAATAAAGTGCTAGTGGTATGTCCTTATTAGTTAGTAAATGCAAAGTGAATGTAAATTTTCCAGCCTGCTGATTAATAAATGCAATGAAACTGTACGGTTCACTCAAATTAGGTAAAGGTGAATAAATAAATATTTAGATAAATAATAGTAAAACTATCATGAATCGATCAATACTTAGTAGTGAAGGCTACTTAGAGTTACTTGTGACTGTGATTGTAGCACAACTAAATGAATGGACACAAGGGGAACAATCAAACCTATATAAACGTGAATACTGGTGGGGTGGTGGGTGTAAACACACTGTGTCAAATATCAAAACATGCCAAAAAAATTAAGAAAATTCAAAATAGAAAATTAAAACCAGTGAGGAAATGAAAAATGAAGATATAAAAGATTAAAAATATTTTAGTCCAGAAAGTAAAAAGTAAAAAATGTAAAAAATGTAAAAAATCTTGCGGTGACAAGTCTAATATGAAAATCCAATTGAATAAAGTTTATAGTTGATATTTAAACATGAAATGAATATTTGGTGGTGGAAAAAGTAAGTAAAGAAAGTGACATCGATATTCGTTCGCAGTGAACGTTTGCAGTGAACGTTTATGGATTTTGCTCTCACCAGAGATATGACCCCGTCCGGGGTGGATCAGCCTCCACAGTATAAGCCACTTATAGACTTGTCACCGCAAGATTTTTTACATTTTTTACTTTTTACTTTCTGGACTAAAATATTTTTAATCTTTTATATCTTCATTTTTCATTTCCTCACTGGTTTTAATTTTCTATTTTGAATTTTCTTAATTTTTTTGGCATGTTTTGATATTTGACACAGTGTGTTTACACCCACCACCCCACCAGTATTCACGTTTATATAGGTTTGATTGTTCCCCTTGTGTCCATTCATTTAGTTGTGCTACAATCACAGTCACAAGTAACTCTAAGTAGCCTTCACTACTAAGTATTGATCGATTCATGATAGTTTTACTATTATTTATCTAAATATTTATTTATTCACCTTTACCTAATTTGAGTGAACCGTACAGTTTCATTGCATTTATTAATCAGCAGGCTGGAAAATTTACATTCACTTTGCATTTACTAACTAATAAGGACATACCACTAGCACTTTATTATTATTTATTGATTTTACTATAGATTTTACTATACAGTCCATTAAGGTTTCTTGCTGTTTTTCAAAAAATTTTAAAATATTAGCCAGCAAGCTGGAAAATTTGTACAATTTTATTTTTATTTATATTATATTTTCTAGTGAGTTTTATAAGGTATAGCGCCACATCTATTTTTCTTCTTTTCCCAAACACATATAGGACCCTTTTTTTGGTCCGCAGCAGAATCGGATCGCATGGGTGTTCACACCATGCGATCCGATTCCCGTCCGAGTTTGCAGATCGCACTGCGATATGCAAACTGATTTGGAGGTGTCATTAACTTTTAATTGACACTCCCAGCAGTTCGCATAGGGCAGTGTGAACTGCTGCCGGGAGGCATGCGATGCGGGAATCCGCAGTATATTTGCAGCGTTCCCGCATCGCAGCAGTGTGAACCCAGCCTTATGCATTGTTTACTTTCATACATTGTATCTTGTATTGTTTTCTAGTTGAATCTGCAATAAATAATTATATATAAAAAAAAAAAGCATGCTTACCTATGAGTGTTTACACTAGTTCTAGCCAAACCCAGTGTAACAGTAAGGTACCAGCCAGCCATCCAGAAAGACAGCTCACATTACTGCTGATCAGGTCAACCTTGTCTTGCTAAAAAGAACTGCTCTGCCAAAACCAACACTTGTAATTGGTTTTATTAATTATTATCTCTATAAAACAAAAAATCACATTTATTGTTTGAAATCAGAATGTAATATCCCAATTTCATTTAAAGCAGATACAGAAAAAAAGGTGGTGTCCTTACAAGATTTTACAATTAAAAGAAATTCTCCTGCTCGTTCACTGACAAGAATACTATCTAAGACCCCTTTCACACCAGGGCGTTTTGCAGGCGCTATAGCGTTAGAAATAGCGCCTGCAATCCGCCCTAAAGAAGCTGCACCATTGTCTGTAGTGTGAAAGCCCTGAGGGCTTTCACACTACAGCGGTGCGCTGGCAGGACGTCAGAAAAAAGTCCTGCCAGCAGCTTCTTTGGAGCGGTGAAGGAGTGCTATTGCGGCGTATTGCCGGCGGGTTTAACCCTTTTGCGGCTGCTAGCGGGGGTAAAAGCGCACCGCTAGCGGCCGAAATCCGCCGCAAATCCAGCGGTAAAACGCTGCTAAAAATAGCGGCGTTTTACCGCCGACGCAAGGTGCGGTGTGGTGTGAAAGGGGTCTAAGTCACGTACAGTACCTGGAAGAACTGTGTCAGTTTTACTGCGGCAGGTTGTCTCCGTGCGCAAAATCATGTTATACTACGTGATCTCGTGGGCCTTACATAGCAGGCGCGCACGCCGCCTGCTCCATGAGTCAGATCGCAGGTCCCGTGGATACAATCGTCTCACGGAGAGGAAAAACAGGGAGATGCTAATGTAAACAAGCATTTCCCTGTTCTGCCTAGTGACAGTGTCACTGATCACAGCTCCCTGTGATTGGAAGCATGATCAGTGATGTGTCACACACAGCCCCTCCCCCCCCCCCCCCCCCACAGTTTGAATTACTCCCTAGGACACACTTAACCCCTACAGTGCCACCTAGTGTTAACCCCTTCACTGCCAGTTACATTTACACAGTAATCAATGCAATTTTAATCGCACTGATCGCTGTATAAATGTGAATTGTCCCAAAAATGTGTCAAAATTGTCCGATCTCTCCGCCATAATGTTTCAGTCATGATAAAAATTGCAGATCGCCGCCATTATTAGTAAAAAAAAAATTATTAATAAAAATGCCATAAAACTATCCCCTATTTTGTAGACACGATAACTTTTGCGCAAACCAATCAATATACGCTTATTGCGGTTTTTTTTTACCAAAAATATGTCGAAAAATACGTATCGGCCTAAACTGAGGAAAAAAAATGTTTTTTATATATATTTTTGGGGGATATTTATTATAGTAAAAAGTAAAAATTTTTGCTTTTGTTTCAAAATTGTCCCTCTTTTTTGGTTTATAGCGCAAAAAAACAAAAAAAAAACCCTGCAGAGGGGATCAAATGACACCAAAAGAAAGCTCTATTTGTGGGAAAAAAAGGACGTCAATTTTGTTTGGGAACCATGTCGCCCGACTGCGCAATTGTCAGTTAAAGCGACGCAGTGCCTAATCGCAAAAAGTGCTCTGGCCTTTGGCCAGCCAAATCCTCCAGGGCTCAAGTGGTTAAAGCTAGAGGTTCAGCATGAATGAAAGGCAGCTAGCATTTGTAGAATGCAACGTCAGTACCAGCAGCATCCATAGGTTTCCTTCAGGATATCTAATGTATTTGTTAAGAATCATGCTAAGTTAATAATTAAGATCCAAACATAGTACACTTTTTGGCCCTAGTTGATTCGATTTCTGGTTCCAGAATGCATGGACACACATGACAAGTGAAATAACGTGAGTTTCCATGGAGGCCGTTCACGTATATGCAGTGTGAATCCAATGCGTTTTTTTTTAAAGTGTCCTGTGTGAGTTTAGTATGGTGCGATTTTCAGCTTCATAGACTAGAATGAAAATTGCATGCAGATCACTTACCAGTCCTAAAGTAATAGACAGAAACGGATTGAATTCGCACCACATGAGTGTGAACCTAGGTTTAAACTGTGTATGTCTTTAAAAAGGAGAAGAATGTCTTTGTTTAAAGTACTGTAGATAACGCAGCTGAACAGATTTCCCCCAGGCAAGATACAAAATCAAAACTTTTTAGTATTAAGTTCCATTTATATTTTACAGAACATTGTATTATAATAAAAGCAGGCCAATACAGTCATGGCACAATACCTTGATGCCTTTTGCAGCATGAGTGCATTCTCTACTTTGATCAAATAACCATCACACCTTTTAGATATGGTTTTTCACACCTCAAGATAAGCTACGGCCACTTATAAGATGAGCTACAAAGATAAAAAAAAAAAATCTGTATATATATATATATATATATATATATATATATATATATATATATATATATATATATATATATATATATATATATATATATATATATATTTATATGTGTGTGAGTATATATATATATATATATATATATTTGTCTCTCTCCTTCTGTTTTCTCAGACACATTCTTAGTTTTCTCTCATCATTAAGCTAGTGCCTGGGAGATGATGTACCAGCCCTATGTGGGCCTCTGAAAACCACTTCTAGGCGTGCAGGAGTCGTGCTGGGTGGCTCTGATAGCAGAGATAATGGGAGCGAATGGGATGCAACGAACTGTTCTAATGACACCAGCAAGGGAAGAGACAACAGTAAGAATAAATAAATGTTAACTATTTTCCTCTTAGAGACATTTGCATTTATTGCCATTAAGTTCATTTAACTAAAAGCAGATAAAAAAAGAAAAAAGGCCTTAGCATTTGTATAATGAAAGTCTAAAATAAATTAAGACTCTTGGGGTGCACTTAAGGCAATTCTAAACAAGCTGAAATGTACATTTTGTACATACATGAAGTAATGTGCATATATTGAGATAAGTATATATATATATATATATATATATATATATATATATATATATATATATATATATATATATGTATGGTAATTTCTTTCCATAAATTGGATAGTCCCTATTTTTTTAGTATTTCCGGGAAGAAACGTTCACAAGCTTTTAATTTGGGCCATGTAATTTTGGTACCAACGCTTGGTCGCTTTTCGTTGTGAAATTGGGAGGAATGCAAACAAGATTTCAGCTCATTAAACAGGGGCAAACAGTAGAGAAATTGCAGTTACTTATGGAAATGACTTTTAAACATGCACAGCATTTACTTGCATTGCCTGCGCTGAAATTTTGCAAAGATTATACATTTGAATAATTCACTGCAGGACAATTAAAGGGTTGGCTTCATTTCCAATGTCCTACTTTTCTTCTCAATGGGAGAAAAATAGTAGTACATTGTTTAAGGTACAGAGAAGAACATGGAGACTCTATTGTATATGAGGTAATGCGATTATGAACATAAACCAAGGTTTTCTGAATAAATAAATGAATTGAGAGCAGATATTGCATATTACAAAAATGTAAAATACTTCTGATTAAAAGATCTCTATTTAAAGATATATATAAATATATATATATATATATATATATATATATATATATATATATATATATATATATATATATATAAACAATATTTAACAAAAGTGAGTACACCTCTCAAATTTTTGTAAATATTTTATTATATCTTTTCATGTGACAACACTGAAGAAATGACACTTTGCTACAATGTAAAATAGTGAGTGTACAGCAAAAATGAGTACAACCCTAAGTGGAAATGTCCAAATTGGGTCCAATTAGCCATTTTCCCTTCCTGGTGTCATGTAGCTCATTAGCGTTACAAGGTCTCAGGTGTGAATGGGGAGCAGGTGTGTTAAATTTGGTGTTGTCATTCTCACTCTCTCATACTGGTCACTGGAAGTTCAACATGGCTCCTCATGGCAAAGAACTCTCTGAGGATCTGAAAAAAAGAATTGTTACTGTACATAAAGATGACCTAGGCTATAAGAGGATTGCCAAGACCCTGAAACTGAGCTGCAGTACGGTGGCCAAGACCATACAGTCAGTGGTTTAACAGGACAGGTTCCACTCAAAACAGGCCTCACCATGGTCAACCAAAGAAGTTGAGTGCATTTCTCAGCATCATATACGTTGGTTGTCTTTGGGAAATAGACGTATGATTGGTGCCAGCATTGCTGCAGAGGTTGAAAGGATGGGGGGTCAGCCTGTCTGTGCTCAGACCATACGCTGCACACTGCATCAAATTGGTCTGCATGGCTGTTGTCCCAGGAGGAAGCCTCTTCTAAAGATGATGCACAAGAAAGCCTGCAAACAGTTTGCTAAAGGCAAGCAGACTAAGAAAATATATTATTGGAACCATGCCCTATGGTCTAATGAGACCAAGATAAGCTTATTTGGTTCAGATGGTGTCAAGTGTGTGTGTCGGCAACCAGGTGAGGAGTACAAAAGAAGTGTGTCATTGCCTACAGTCAAGCATGGTGGTGGAAATGCCATGGTCTGGGGCTGCATGAGTTCTGCCAGCACTGGGGAGCTACAGTTTATTGAGGGAACCATGAATGCCAACATGTTCTGTGACATACTGATGCAGAGAATGATCCCCTCCCTTCAGAGACTGGGCCGCAGGACAGTATTCCAACATGATAACGACCCCAAACACACCTCCAAAATGACCACTGCCTTGCTGAAGAAGCTGAGGGTAAAGGTGGTGGACTGGTCAAGCATGTCTCCAGACCTAAACCCTATTGAGCATTTGTTGGGCATCCTCAAATGGAAGGTGGAGGAGCGCATGATTTTTAATGTGCATACTCTAGGGCTAACAACTTCCCTACGCTATCAAAAACTAAAAAATACACTTTAAGCCAGAAATACGCTGTAAGCCAGCCATGAAGATAAATTCCAACTGAAGAAATATCTATAGCATTAAAGTGGATATAAACCTTTCCCAGTGACTTTTAACTATAGGTAAGCCTAGAATAAAGCTTACCTATAGGTAGTGGAAATATCTCCTAAACGTATGCTGTTTAGGCGATATTTCACTTGTAGTGCGTCATTGATGTAATCGGCACGTACGCTGTGAAGAATCGGACCTCCGGTCTCATGGCTCCGGCCAGTCACAGAGCCGGAGTCCGTGGCCCCCGGAAGGAAGAGGGGCGAAGATGGAGGCAGCCTGCACAGGGGACAGTGATGAATTCATTTGCAGCTAAGTGTCACGTGTATGCGATGCATACTAGCCCATTATGCTTTTAATTTACAGGCTTTGCAGGGAGCAAAAGAGGAAGTAAAACCCATCAGGGTTTACTTCCTCTTTAAAGTGCATGTTTTTGTTCATCAAGGTATCAGCCAAAGAGTGTCATCCACTAAATGGGTTGGTTAGTTAGTTAGTTATATAGTTGTATAGTTAGTTATGGGTTAAGTTAAATATTCACTAGTCTCAATAAAATATTAGGTGACAAGATTTCAGTGGTGCCTCCAGGACCATTGGCATTGGTATCAAGAAGTAGAGGAGCTGAGGGGCAACATGCAGTCTTGGAGGTGCCAAGTCAGTATGGCTACACAGTGCCCTGCTCTTATCCATCACAGTGCATTATTTGTTACCATTGTGGAAGTGGGTGGACCAAGATACAATGGCATCATTCATTTCTACTTGTAAAGGGGGGGGGGGGTATGTTGTAAAGAACGGGGGACTTTGTTGTGATGTTTGAGTGAATGGGGACTCTTTTACTATGGGCAGGCTCTACTATGATGGAATGGGGGGGGGGGGGTGGCCTCTTGAGAACTCTGTTATGATGATGGAACTCTGTTGTGAAGGGAAGGCACTATGTTGTGATGGGGGGACTTTATTGTGATGGGGGAGGGGGGGTCTCCGTTGTGATTGAAGGGTCTCTTTTGTAAGGGTGGATTCGGTTATGATAGGGAGGTTTCCAAGGGGAAGGGGGTATTCTGATGGGATGGGCAACTTGAAGAAGGCATTGTAGTGGGAGGATTGTGATTTAAAATAATCTGACTCTGTAGTGATGGGGGGAATCTGATGTGAACTACCCCATGTGGTGCCAAGGAGTGGGTGACATCCAGTGCAGCTGTTATTGTCCTTCAGCCCAATAAATACACTTCAGGACTGGAATGTCTTGGGATTTTGCATACTTTTTAGGGTGACAAGACTTAAAATAAAGGTTGAGAAACTCTGGCTTAATACATGTGCTTTTCAGGAATATAGAAATGTAGGAAATACAGAGAAGAGGAGAGGATTTTTTTTTTTTTTACTGCACCCCCAGATCAGACAGGCTAGATCCATGCCTCTTATAAAACAAGTTTTTTTACATATGCATACAATTTTTCTATTTATGGGACCTATATTCCACTTCAAAAGGGCACCTCACTGCTGAATGTGTACAAATTTCATATACATCTACAAATAATAAGAATGGTTTGGTCTGTATTAAAGAGGCTATTTTTTTCTTTTAAATAAAAAACATAGCTTACCTCTGCTTGGGCGGCCCCCGCCAGTGCTGTTTGCTCCTCCTTCCTATGAGTGCCTCCTCAGCAAACCAGGTGCTAAGGGGGCACCCGTGCGTGTGCACTCCTGTAAGCTGTACAAACTACAACCCCACTCCCCCCTAATCGGAGTTTGACTGATGGAAGCAGGAGTCTATGGCTGCTGCTGCCCTCAGTGTCTCCTGTGAGACCAGGATGAGAGGGACATTGCTGTAACAGGGATGTCGCTGGAGCGTTGAGAGGTGTCAGATCAGTGTTTAGGGACTGTGGATTTGAATAGGTAGCGGGGGATTTTTGACCTTAATGCATGCATTAAAGTGGTTCTAGAGGCTGACGGTTTCTCTACCTTAATGCATTCCCTGCATTGAGGTAAAAGACCTTATGTTTGCAGTTCCCAGCCCCCCCTTTATAGTTATCTGAGCCCGATCTCGATCCAGTGATGAACAACGACTCCCTTCGCTCTCTCCCTCCTCATAAGCTCAGAGACAGCAATGGAAGCCATTGACTGTTGCTACTGTCAATCACAGCCAGTAAGGAGGGAGCGAGGGGCACACTAGACACACAAAGTCGACTTGGGAGTGAGTTCGCATGAGTACCCTCGTGTGGCTTGCTATGGTGGACACTTGTTGGGGGCCAACATCACCTGTGGGGGACCCCAGAAGAGGAGGATCAAGGCTACTCTGTGTAAAACCATTGCACGCAGCAGGTAAGTATAACATGTTTGTTATTTAAAATAAATAAATAAATAAAAGAATATGGCTTTACAATCACTTTAAGGTAAAACATATTTTGAGTTTGGAACTACTTAAAAAAATCTCATGTCCCAAGCTAGAACAAACTATTTAAGTATTTTGCTTCTGAGATTGCTGTGAAAATTGGATTAAAAATACAACACTTTAACATGATTAAGAAATTTTACTAATTATAACAGCAAAAGATTTCATATACAATAACTTAAAATGATGTTAAAGTAGTTTCTTTTTATTTTATACTATATTCATAAGCTATTTTCAGAATCACAAAATGAATCCTTAACCTATGTCACAGTCATTAAAGTAAATGGTCAGATCTTACGAACAATGGCAGACTTCCTGGAATGTTATTAAAATTGAGTAATATGATTTGTCTGAATGATTATGGGTTTTTTCATCCACACATTATAGTGCTAAAGGTGATTTAAATTTTATCATTTTTGTATCTGCACGGATTCTGCAGTTCACATTGTTCAAATGTTCAGCCCCAATTAACCAGAATAATATTTTGTTGATGTTCATGGACATTGTAGATGATTTACTGACCTAAAAAAGCCATGTCATTATTTTTTATGAAAATAAATTACATTAGACCCTGGTTGGTTTGAAAAAATGTAATCAAAAAATTGACTGTATTTCTATGTTTCTGGTGTGATCTTTATCAATGTTTCTTCTATTAAATTGCAGATCTGTCTGGATTTGAATCATCGTGTTTTCTCGTCGACAAACCCAAACTTAGACATGGATCCTACTAAGCTCTATGAGGAGCGACTCTTGCTGTTAAATTCTGGACATTTTTAGGTCTAATAGGCAAACTACTGTAAAAAAAAAAGGCATAACAAACTGGGCAATGCAAACTAACAATGTAAAAAAGAAAAACTTTTAAAATACCATACAGCACAGAGAAGGCCTTTTTATGTGGCTTTGAGGGTGACATTGAAAATACACAAATAGACTCACTTTGACCAACAAGTAGAAATTGGCCAGCAGTTTTCTATGTGCCCTGGCAGAAACTCAGCAATCAATGCTAAAATTATCTATTAGCCTCAGTTTCTAACTAGCCAGTGGCCAGTGGATAATAGATAAAATGCATAAAACAAAAAAACATGCTGGGTCCAGCATAAAAAACTTGCAAACCTTTAGCCAAGTAAAATTCATTAATTTATTTGATCCACTCTTGAGAAAATGTAAAAACAACTGTCAAGGATGAAACGTTTGTAGAGATTTGCAAAGGCAATCATAAGAACAAATTGTCATTGTAGATATACTGCGAAAAAATAAGCACGGTACCACTTAGATGAAGGGGGGCTAACATCAAACAGTAGACTTCAACTCTCAGCCACTGGTAAGACAAATGGATCTCTGGAGAGAACCACCAGGATGGAAAATCCAACAACAACCGTGAGCCCGGTGGCTAGGTACGTAACCCGCTGTGCCGCGGGAGGTGTGTTATAGTGCACACCGCTGGGGACTAGAGCCAGAGAAGCAGATAAAGCTGGCCGGGGCCAGGCACATTAGATGATGTGGATGCCAGGCCAGAAGTGTAAGTGACCAGGATGTCGATCTGTCAAAGTGGACCGCAAGCTCTAGGTTGCCATGGCGACTGTGGCTTACATGTTCCGCGCTCCTGTGCCTTATCAATGTCCTGTCAAAAATTGCAATGATATGCACCAGTTAAACATGTACATAAAAATTGTTTGACAGTACATGCCCAGCATCTAAATGCAAGCTTGTCAAAGCTTCTGGCTCTACAACTTGTGGCTTTCCGCCTAGTGGATTCTACCCCTTTCAGTGAATTTGCAGAATGTGCTGTACCATAATGACAAGTTCCAAGTTGCTATTTCTTTTCACGTAAGGCCATTCCTGCTCTCTACCATCATGTGGAAGGCAATTTTGTGGCATCATTGGGCAAGGCAGTCAGCCGCAAAGTTCACGTTACTGCTGACACGTGGTCCAGCAAGCATGGGCAGGGACAATACATTTAATTCACAGCTCACCGGATAACTCTGCTTGCAACACAGAAGGTTGGAGGACAGGACTCAGTGCTGCAGCATGTTGTGCCCCCATGTCTCCATATAGCTGGTGATGATGCAAGATTTGTCAGCTCTACCCCTCCTCGTACTTCATGCCCTCCTCTGCTGAATTGTCCTATGCCTCAAGTATCCCCTAAGCGTTCAAAGGGCTATTCAATGAGTCAGGCTAAAAGGTGCCAGTCCGTGCTTCAGCTGGTGTGTCTAGGGGACAGAAACCACACCGGAGCAGAAGTTATTGCTGATGTGCAGGGACAGGCCCAGAGGTGATTCCCACCACACCAGCGGGAGCCAGGAATGGTGATGTGTGATAATGGCACAAACCTCCTGTCCACCCTTAGACAGGAAAAGTTGACACATATGCCATGCCTGGCACATGTCCTCAATTTGGTGGTGCAGAGACCAAAATGGTTCCCAGGGTTGGAAGATTTGGTAAAGCAGGCTAGAAGAGTCTGCTGCCATTTTAGGCGATCATAAACAGCCATTGCTCGGTTGGCTGAAATTCAGCGGGAATTCTACCTGCCAGTAAACTGCTTGATTTGTGACAGGTGGAACTCGACTTTGGCAATGCTGTAGCAGCTGCACATGCAGTCGGGAGCTGTCAATGAGTACCTGTGTGAGTATGACACATTGGTTATTTAACATACTGCACTATTGGAGGCCTTCCTTTCCTTCCTTCCCTCCTTTGGCGATTTTTATCACAATTTAAGCACATAAGGCCGGACACGGCATATCCATCACTGAATCCCATTACTTGGTGCATGATACCTGAATAATTCCTTAAAGACGGAGATGGCGTTAAACTTGCAGTAATGAACTGAACTGTATGGCGTTAAACTTGCAGTAACGCAACTGAAATATGCTGCGTTAAGCGCGTACTAATGCACAGAAACATACTGCGTTAATTGCCATGTAAAGCACTGAAATATACACCATTAAACGTGCAGTAATGCAATAAAATATACTGTGTTAAACAGTCACTAAACTCACACTGACTGAACTATCCCTACATTCACACTAATGTAAAGATGAATGGTCGCACTACACTCACACTGAAACTTATATACTACACTGACAATAGAATCAGAATAGCACACTATAGCGCACTAACTAATAGCACTGAACAGAGCCTTCTCTCTTCATGCTGCTATCACGCTAAAAATGGCCACTATGGAAAGAGTACTTTTATAGTGTGGGGCGGGATTAAGAGCAAGAGTCATGTTTAGATAGAGTCACCATGACAGCGTCCAATCATGGCTCTGACAGTGCTCTATGCCCTGATTGGGTGAAGCTTTCATTGCTTCAGCCAATCAGGGCTTTCAATGCACTGTCCGGTGGTACAGTGCATTATGGTCATTCAGCGGACCGAACAAACGGTAAAGCGACCCTAGAATTCTGTTGTTCGGAGAACGTCCAAACAGCCAAAGTTCACTCCGAACTCATGCTTGGGCTGAACTGTTCTCCTATCCCTAGTGGAGAATTATAGTATACAGAACAGGTTCCAGTCAGAACAAGCCATGGTCGACCTAAGAAGCTGAGTGCACATGCTCAGCGTCATATCCAGAGGTTGTCTTTGGGAAATAGACATATGAGTGCTGCCAGAATTGCTACAGAGGTTGAAAGAGTGAGGGGTCAGCCTGTTAGGGGTCAGATCATACGCCAAATGCTGCATCAAATTGGTCCGCATAGCTGTTGTCCCAGAAGGAAGCCTCTTCTAAAGATGATGCAAAAGAATGCCTCCAAACAGTTTGCTGAAGACAAGTAGACTAAGGACATGGATTACTGTAACCATGTCCTGTGGTCTGATGAGACCAAGATAAACTTATTTGGTTCAGATAGTGTCAAGCGTGTGTGGTGGCAACCAAGTGAGGAGTACAAAGACAAGGGTGTCTTGTCTACAGTCAAGCATGGTGGTGGGAATGTCATGGTCTGGGGCTGCATGACTGCTGCCGGCACTGGGGAGCTACAGTTCATTGCGGGAACCATGAATGTTAACATCTACTGTGACATACTGAAGCAGAGCATGATCATCTCTTTTCGGAGACTTCGGCCACAGGGCAGTATTCCAGCATGACTCCAAACACACCTCCACAATGACCAGCCTTGCTAAAGAAGCTGAGGGTAAAGGTGATGGACCAAGCATGTCTCCAGACCTAAACCCTATTGAGCATCTGTGGGGCATCCTCAAACAGAAGGTGGAGGGCGCAAGGTCTCTAACATCCACTAGCTATGTGATGTCATCATGGAGGAGTGGAAGAGCACTCCAGTGGCAACCTGTGAAGCTCTGGTGAACTATATCCCCAAGAGGGTTAAGGCAGTGCTGAAAAATAATGGTGGCCACACAAAATATTGACACTTTGGGCCCAATTTGCACATTTTCACTTAGGGGTGTACTTACTTTTGAACATGATTATTATTTGGCTATGGCAGTGATGATGAACCATGGCACCCCAGATGTTTTGGAACTACATTTTCCATGATGTTAATGCACTCTGTGGTGTGGCTGAGCATCATGGGAAATGTAGTTCCAAAACATCTGGGGTGCAAAGGTTCACCATCACTGGACTATGGTATTATGGTAAAACAAGTTATAGCTTTATTTAAATAGTTTTCCGCTTTTAAGTGACACTTAATGCTTGTGAATATGAGTGTGATTTTTTGCTGCATTCCTGGCAATACTGGCAATGGTGGGTGCTGCATTCTTGGCAATGGTGGGTGCTGCATTCCTGGCAATGATGGGTGCTGCAATTCTGCCAATACTGGGTACTGGATTCCTGGCAATACTGGCAATGGTGGGTGCTGCATTCTTGGCAATGGTGGGTGCTGCATTCATGGAAATGGTGGGTGCTGCATTCTTTGCAATGGGGGTGCTGCACTGATGGCAATGATGGTGCTGCATTCATGGCAATGATGGAGCTGCAGATGGGCACTGACCCTTATTTTGCATCATAGTTCTTTATTTAAAATGAAATGTAAGTTTTTTTCTTGAAACTTCTCTCTTAAAGTGAAGGTGCGTGTAATATGCCAATAAATACGGTATATCCAAATAACACATCCAAGATCATCTCTTTACTCACACACAACCACAAAGGCAAGAGAATTCTTGTTGGGCAGTGTATTAGTGCTCGAACTAACACACAGATCAAATTTTAATGGTTCAAAGAATGTCAGGCAAAATAGTCGGCCCTCACACATGTTCACTTTGGACACCCCTGGTTTAGAGTCTGTTTTCAGTGCAGTTCAAATTAAATTTTCATAGTAAATCTTTATTTCATTTGAACACCAACATTTAAATCTAGATCATAATTGTTCTATAACTTGATGTTGCTAATTCTTGAGATACTTGGTACCCAAGTTACAGACCTCCTTAATAAATGACTCACTCTCTTATGTACACAGTTATTCCTGTTTTCCTTCTTGTTTTCCAAGTCCTTAATTCACTTTATTTTGATTGGGGGTAATGTAAAATGGGTGTAATGAGCTGAGGACTTTACTAAAAAGAAAAAGTAGTAGATGGTTCAACTCCTTACACTCCTTCCTACTGTGAGACCCTCATTTTAGTCCTAGAATGTCAAATAAAATGGCTTTTATGTGTTTACTCAACTCCTGCTGCAAGAGAGCTCATGTTTAGGTCCTCATACCATATTAATGACCCCTTTAAGGACAAAACAAGCCTTCGTTGCCGTTAAGCCAACTTTGAAATGAAAAGAACATAACATTTTCAGAATTCTTCTACAGAGTTAAATGTAATGGTTGACAAGGCCGATAATGAATGGATTTACTTCTTTACAAATGTGTTGAACAGTCGCTCATATCTTTTTTAGAGTGCTTGATGGTATTTATAGCAATGTGTATGTTTTTTAGGGGTAACATATGAATGAATTTTGGAGATTCCAAATAGTGAATGTCCTTTACTATTTCCTATGAATTCCTATGAATTCAATCACCATGTTTGACAAAATAAACATTGGGTGAATATATTAAAGAAATGATTATTATTATTATTATACAGGATTTATATAGCACCGACAGTTTACTCAGAGCTTTACAACGTGAGGGTAGACAGTACAACAGTAGGAATCAGAGAACCCTGCTCATTGAAGCTTATAATCTAAGAGGGAGGGTCAGGAGGTACAAGAGGTAAAAACTGTGGGGTTGTGCTGATGCAGAAAATAAATGTACCGTTATTAAGTGGGGACCAGATAGGCTTCTCTGAAGAGATGTGTTTCAGGGATCGTCTGAAAGGGGCAAGTAGGAGATAGTTGGACAGATTGGGGTAGAGCATTCCAGAGCATGGGAGAGGCTCGGGAGAATCCTGGAGGCGAGCATGGGATGAGGTGACAAGGGAGCTAGAGTGCAGGAGGTCCTGGGAGGAGTGAGGAGAATGATTTGGTAGGTATTTTGAGACCAGGTTAGTGATGTAGCTGGGGCCAAGATATGGATGACTTTGTAAGTTATGGTTAGTATCTTGAATTTAGTTTGTTGTTTGAGTGGCAGCCAACAGAGGGATTAGCAAAGAGGGATAGCAGATGCCAAGCGGTTTGTAAGGTGGATGAGATGAGCCTGGCAGAAGGGGGATAGACTATTTTAAGGTAAGCCAATGATGAGAGAGTTTCAGTAATCAAGAAGAGAGATGACCAGGGAGTGGATTAGAAGCTTTGTGGTGTCATTGATTAGGAAGGGGCATATCTTGGAGATGTTGAGGAGGTTGAGGCGGCAAGCTTTGGACAGCGACTGGATGTGGGGCCAAAAGGACAGTTTGGAGTCTAGGATTACACCTAGGACCTTGGCATTAGGGGATGGGTTGATAGTTGAGCCATTGATTTTGACAGAGAAATCAGGGGAAGAGGAACGTGGGGGAGGAAATATCATGCTCAGTTTTGGATAGGTTGAGTTTGAGGAAGTGATGTGACATCCAGGCTGATATGTCTGTTTGCAAGTTGGCAATGCGTGAGGAGACTGATGCAGTGAGAGGAAAGGTGGAGAGATAGATTTATCATTTTGCAAAGTAATTGTTTACTTAGCTTGGATAATAAAGTGAATTTGTGTTTATGCTGAATAATCAGCCATGTCCAAGGGAAAAAATCACTTGCACAACTTTGGATGATAAAAGTGGACATTCATATTCCAAGTAAACAGTTTCTACTATTTTAACCATGTTTAACCCTTAGTCAAGTAAAGACAAGACAAGCATTATAACTAGCTTCACACTTACCCTACACCGGAGCTCCTCTGGACTGTCCAATTTCGCAGCTTCTGTCCTCACCCTGTCTTCTTTCCGGGTTCTGAATGGCCAGGAAGACGGAAGCCAAAGCCGATTCACTGGAATCACAGGGTGGGAGGGCTCAGGGCACAGTGCTCTGCGCCCCAAGGACAATATAAAACTGCCCAATTGGGATGTGGTCACGTGTCAGTGAAGAGATAACGGACCTGGTGGAAACCTATTATTCTGGCGCCCTGCACAGTGCACAGCCATCCAGATGGTACACGCTGGGGGAGTGGCACCATGGGCTGGGGGGCGGCGCAGATGCACCTCTTGTGGACCGGCCGCCACTGCCATGCGTTTATAGTCTAGATATAAGTTTATTCCAATGTGAAATCAAATGAAAGGTGGTACACAAAGACAATGCATTTCTGATGCATCAGGAGCATTTGGCCATTTTCTGGGATTGGCATAATACTTTTTAGTAGCTGGTTGTAGTAGCCAAACCAGGTGCTGTTGATTATAATTATACCAATCCAAACAGATAATAAATATACCAAAATAATTCCTTGCTACCAGCTCCACATAAATTGTACCCAATCTGATGAGGGGAAAAACATTTGGCCTTTGAAAGATTCTGGCTTCTGAATCATTTTCCTTCTAATTTTGATTGGAATAAACATGCATCTAGACCATAATATCATGGTGTGGTGCCTCAATTCTAGATATATAATTTCTTTATTCAAGGTGTATGGAAGGTACTGTGATCCTATTATTTTATTTACCACAACATCACAAGTTCAAAATATGTTGAGCAGGGCACCTTATAACAAATCAACAAAGTTTAGCAATCAGGAATGCGGAAACTAAAAAATACTGTAGTGTTTAGCTAAGTCACATAGCAGGAAGTTATTAGCCTTTGTAAAGTGACACTGCCGACGATAAAACAAGAGGCAGATTTGTCTATATTCTTCATGACACAAGAAAAAATTTGATCAATGGAAGCTGCACACCATCCTTAAGACCAGGCCTTCATTAGTGAAATGCATTAGGGAGGGGCGGTCCCTGGGCAGGGGCAATATGGATGCATGTGTACTACTTACAGGTGAAAAAATAGCTTTGGAGGAAAAATATCCTGGCGTGTCGCTTCCATTGATCAATATGCTTAGGTGACAAGTGGAGATGAGCTTTATGAGTCGGCACCTTGGGAGTTCACAGAGAGTGAGGTCTTGAGCAGTGCTACAATTTGGTCAGGTTTGAACTACAAGAGAAAAATTGTTTTCTTGACTTTGCTGATTTGGTCAGATGGTATTAGAAACATTATTCCAAAAGGCCAATAAAATGATAGATTTTATCCCCTTTAATACAATGTTTAGTGACACATAAAGAAGCCCTTTTTAATTGCTTTTCAATTAAAGACATCCTAAAAGCTGTGCACACTCCAATGGCATGCATTGAGTATTTGACCCATAATGAAGGCAAATTTTGTCTGTGTTGCAGATGTCCTTGTCCTGACCCAAATCTGCCTTGTTATCCTCATATTTATAATAATGATACCCACAGTTAATGCGCTTAGCAATACAAAATGTGATCATCTTCTAGTAACAATAATCACCGAAAGCTTTAAAATATAATAACACTTATAATAATGTTCCTAGTAATGCACTTTTATAACTTAATATTACGTTTTAAACCAATCTGCTGCACCTTAACATTTCTCAGTTTCTTTTGTAATTTAATTTACTATTAATGTTTATTAATCTTTGATATCTTATGTCAGTGAAGAAAAAAGTGGAACTTGCATTGCTTCCCAGACGAAAAAATCTAAATCTACTTAGCATACAAAGTGTGGCAATTAAAGTCTACAGATATCCCCAGAAAGTAATTCATTCCGCCTGTAATATGCATTCTGTGAACTTTATATTCGTCTTACCTAAGTTAATGCAATACATTTCAGGAAGTCATGTTTGTAGAATTGCAATTATTAGCATCAAATGCTAAGTCTGAGAAGGAGTTTCAGATTGTGTGGAGTAGTTTTAGCCTCTTAGTAAAAGAGAATGAGGGGTAGAGAGAGAGAGCGAAAGCAGGGAGATAGAAAAAGAAGGTTGCAAGAGAACAAAAGAAAGATTGAGAGGGGTTGATGTCATTCTAGTTAAGACTAATGTCCTGTACACACGATAGGATTTTCTGACAACAAATGTTGGATGTGAGCTTCTTGTTGGAAAGTTCGACCATGTGTATGCTCCACAGAACATTTGTTGTCGGAAATTCCACCAACAAATATTTGACAGCAGGTTCTCAAATGTTCCAACAACAAAACTTGTCGGAAATTCTGAGCATGTGTACACAATTCCGACGCACAAAAATCCACGCATGTTCGGAATCAAGCAGAAGAGCCGCACTGGCTATTGAACTTCATTTTTCCCGACTCGCCGTAACATATTGTACATCACAGCGTTCTTGGCGTTTGGAATTTCCGACAGCATTTGTGTGACCGTGTGTATGCAAGACAAGTTTGAACCAACATCCTTCGAAAAAAAAATCCACGGTTTTGTTGTCGGAAAATCCTATTGTGTGTGTAGGGCATAATACTTCATTAACAAGCAGGATTGCTGATAAAATTTTAAAGATGTGTCTAAAATGTTTTAGATTTTGGTTTCTCATGTCACATGGGTGATCTAAACACTGGCTACAAATTGCCAGCATCAGAATCACTAAAAGATTACTTACCAGTCTCCCTTGCCAGGCCAGGCCAGGCCAGCGAGCCTTCACATTGCTACTGCCAGCAAGAGAGTTTGCAGCCTTTGGAGCTAGAGAGTTTTTTTGTAATGTTTTTGTTGTTTTGTTCGATGTTTGCAAAGAGAGATCACACAAATACTTATAATAACATTTATTAACCACTTCCCAACCGGTGCACGCCGATGTACGTTGGCAGAATGGCATGGACAGGCAAATGGGCGTACAGGTACATCCCTGGACATCACCAGGACAAATAGTGTGGCGAATCCCCCCAGCAGACACACACACAGCAATTCAAATCTGGCAGGGATTTTCTTCATTCCCAACTGTATTTCATAAAAAAAAGAAAAAAGAAAAAAAAAGAAATGGCTGTAGATACATTGTTTGACAGTTGGCAGTTAAAGTGCTATTAAACTCAAAACCAAAACCGTAATATATTGCAGCTTACCAATCATTAGCTCTGGTGGCTGCATCAGTTTTCTTTTTTTTTGGCTTTTTCCTAACCTGGTGATCTGGCCAGTAACACACCTCTTGTATTAAGAGTGCCTCCACTCTGGATGGAGGAGAACAGGGGCACCTTTTTGATATCAGCACTGTAAATTTGGGAGGAAGATCATGTTAGATGTACTAGCAGATTTAACTATACCAACAGATTAATGCTACATTCCAAATTACACTTTATAAGCAGTTATAGCAAACAGTTTTTTTTTCCCTTTTGAAACAAAAGTTTTACATAAATATATAGACTTGCTGGTCAGATCACCAGGTGAAAATAATGAAAAGAAAACCTAAAAAAAAAAAAAAAAAAAAAAAAAAAAAGCAGCCATCACATCTAAGAATTGGTAAGCTGCAATATAATAAATGTTTGATTTTGAGTTTAATTCAAACCAACACACTCAGCAATTGATAAAAAAAAACACAAAACAAAATGATATATTCTCTGTTTCTGATCTATTCTCTGCATTCCTTGCCACTAGAGAACTGTGGTTCACTATGAGGGATACACAAACTGCTGACTGTGTATTTGTTACAGTACATTTTTTGATACATGTACATTCTTCTGTAGCACCCTCTACTTAAATAGGCGCTAGAGTTGAGATTTTTGTGCAGGTTAATTTAGGCAGGCATAGCTGAAAGCTAGGCCTGTTTGTTTTGATCTGTGGCTGGGAGTAGCTTGGAGGAGGCTGGAGACTCACAGCTAGTTTCATCTTTCAGTTACCTCCCTTCTGCTTCTAGAGACTTCTAGAAGGAAGGTAGGGAAGAGAGGTGGAGCTGTCCGGGGTGTTCTAAGAAGCCCTGACCAATCCCAAACCTGTATTGGCAAGTGGTAGGCCTCCTTAACCACTTTCAGACCGGACCATTTTGCTGGTAAATGACCAGAGGTCTTTTTACAATTTGGCACTGCGCTGCTTTAACTGGTAATTGCGCAGTCATGCAATGTTGTACCCAAACAAAATTTGCGTCCTTTTCTTTCCACAAATAGAGCTTTCTTTTGATGGTATTTGATTGCCTCTGCGATTTTTATTTTTTGCAATATAAACGTAAAAAGACCGCAAATTTTGAAAAAAAATGATATTTTCTACTTTTTGTTATTAGAAAAATCCAATAAACTCAATTTTAGTCATACATTTAGGCCAAAATGTATTCAGCCACATGTCTTTGGTAAAAAAAAAGTCAATAATTGTATATTTATTGGTTTGCGCAAAAGTTGTCACATCTACAAACTAAGGTATGTTTTCTGGAATTTACGCAGCTTTTAGTTTACGACTGCCTATCTCATTTCTTGAGGTGCTAAAATGGCAGGGCAGTACAAAACCCCCCCAAATGACCCCATTTTGGAAAGTAGACCCCCTAAGGAAATTGATAAGTGGCATGTTGAGCCCATTGAATATTTTATTTTTTTGCCTCAAGCGATTGAATAATGACAAAAAAAAAAAATTTTTTTTTTTTTACACAAAGTTGTCACTAAATGATATATTGCTCACACATGCTATGGGCATATGTGAAATGACACCCCAAAATAAATTCTGCTACTTCTCCTGAGTACGGGGATACCACATATGTGGGACTTTTTGGGAGCCTAGCCGCGTACGGGGCCCCGAAAACCAAGCACCTCCTTCAGGCTTTCTAAGGGCGTAAATTTTTGATTTCACTTCTCACTACCTATTACAGTTTTGAAGGCCATAAAATGCCAAGATGGCACAAAACCCCCACAAATGACCCCATTTTAGAAAGTAGACACCCCAAGCTATTTGCTGAGAGGCATGTTGAGTCCATGGAATATTTTATATTTTGTCACAAGTTGCGGGAAAATTACAAACTTTTTTTTTTTTTTTTCACAAAGTTGTCACTAAATGATATATTGCTCACGCATGCCATGGGCATATGTAAAAATGAAACCCCAAAATAAATTCTGCTGCTTCTCCTGAGTACGGGGATACCACATATGTGGGACTTTTTGGGAGCCTAGCCGCGTACGGGGCCCTGAAAACCAAGCACCGCCTTCAGGCTTTCTAAGGGCGTTACAGTTTTGAAGGCCATAAAATGCCAAGATGGCACAAACCCCCCCCCAAATGACCCCATTTTGGAAAGTAGACACCCCTAAATTTAGGGGTACACTAGTGAGACTAGGTAATAAATGGCGGGTGCCCTGAAACTATAAAAAAATAACTAATCAACCAGCGTCACCTGTAACAGTTATATGGTGATCACTGGTGAAAGGGTTAACTAGGGGGCAATCAGGGGGCTTTATGCGGTAGTATATGGGGGTCCCTGGCGCTATAAAAAGCTGCGGCGAACCTAAATACCTACCTGCCTAACTAGCGTCACCTGTGACACTAATACAGCGATCAGAAAAATGATCGCTTATTAGGCTGGGTTCATACTGGAGCGATGCGGGAACGCCACGAATCCGCGGCGGGTTCCCGCATCGCATGCCTCCCGGCGGCAGTTCACACTGCCCTATGCGAACTGCTGGGAGTGTCAGTGAAATGTTAATGACACCCCCAGATCAGTTCGCATATCGCAGTGCGATCTGCAAACTCGGATCGCATGGTGTGAACACCCATGCGATCCGATTCTGCTGCGGACCAAAAAAAGGGTCCTCTGCGAGTTTGCGGCGGGTGCGACACGAATTCAGCCATACTATCTGTATGGCTGAACTCGAATCGCACAGAGATCGGATGTGATTTGCACTGCAGTGCGGTGCGAATCACATCCGTTCTCATAAACCGCTGCAATGTGAACCCAGCCTTAGTGACACTGGCGACGGGGGGTGATCACGGGGTTAAACCTTTATTGGGGGGGTTAGGGGGGTACCTTAGAACTAAAGGGGGCTAACCCTAACTGCCCTAACAGTTATTACAGTCACAAATGACACCCGCCGGGTGATCAGGGGGTTAAACCTTTATTAGGTAATAAATGGCGGGTGCCCTGAAACTATAAAAAAATAACTAACCAACCAGCGTCACCTGTAACAGTTATATGGTGATCACTGGTGAAAGGGTTAACTAGGGGGCAATCAGGGGGCTTTATGCGGTAGTATATGGGGGTCCCTGGCGCTATAAAAAGCTGCGGCGAACCTAAATACCTACCTGCCTAACTAGCGTCACCTGTGACACTAATACAGCGATCAGAAAAATGATCGCTTATTAGGCTGGGTTCACACTGGAGCGATGCGGGAACGCCACGAATCCGCGGCGGGTTCCCGCATCGCATGTCTCCCGACGGCAGTTCACACTGCCCTATGCGAACTGCTGGGAGAGTCAGTGAAATGTTAATGACACCCCCAGATCAGTTCGCATATCGCAGTGCGATCTGCAAACTCGGATCGCATGGTGTGAACACCCATGCGATCCGATTCTGCTGCGGACCAAAAAAAGGGTCCCGTGCGAATTTGCGGCGGGTGCGGCGGGTGCGATGCGAATTCAGCCATACTATCTGTATGGCTGAACTCGAATCGCACAGAGATCGGATGTGATTTGCACTGCAGTGTGGTGCGAATCACATTCGTTCTCATAAACCGCTGCAATGTGAACCCAGCCTTAGTGACACTGGCGACGGGGGGTGATCACGGGGTTAAACCTTTATTGGGGGGGTTAGGGGGGTACATTAGAACTAAAGGGGGCTAACCCTAACTGCCCTAACAGTTATTACAGTCACAAATGACACCAATGCAAAAAAAAAAAAAATGACATTGGTGTCACTGTGACTGGGGGGCAGGGGTAATTGGGGGGGTGATCGGGGGGGTGTGAGTGTGCCTGGCATGTTCTACTGTGAAGTGTCGTGTTGGTGCAACTCACCGATCCTCTCTCCTCGGTGTCGGAACGAAAAATACCGACACGGAGGAGAGATTACATCACTTCCTCTCCTGTGTTTACATTACAGGAGAGGAAGTGATGTCACAAAGGATTTCTATTCGTCGGGAGCGATCGCGAGGGGGTGGCCATGAATGAATGGCCGCCCCCTCATCCCGGATCGCTCCCGTACAAATACCGACCGCCGCAGGCACCGGGCGGGGGCCCGATCGGGCCCCCGACCCGCCACAAGGCAGGGACGTACATGTACGCCCATATGCCTGCCCGTGCCATTCTGTCGACGTACATCGTCGTGCGGTGGTCGGGAAGTGGTTAAATACGTAGAGGCAGCCCAGCTGGGGAGGAGTTGTTCGGGTGGAAGAACTGGAGATAGATTATTAGGCTGTCAGGGCCTTGGAGGAAGCCCACCAGTCTGGGGGGGGGGGAGGTGACCTTGGGCCAGGGGCGCGGAGATGAACAGGAACCCCATACAACCCAAGGGGTGTCCTGAACAGGAGCAGGAGAAGACAGAGGGGAATACTGCTGCAAGTCTACAGGAGAGATCCATCAGGTGTCGGTGAGTGTCAGGCACATTCAGGAGAGCTGGGAGAGGCATGCAGGAGCAGACTGGGGTGCGGTCTGAGATGCATGTAGAGCCAGTGGGAGACACTGTGATATCACTGGCAGTAAAGCCGCTGCAGCTGGGAGGGCTGTCAGGGTCTGCAAGGGGCTGACTGGGATCAGCAGTCCACCAAAGAGGGCAGATAGCACCAAAACGTTATTTTGCTACACCATAGGGGTCTGCAGTCCCTGCCTGTAATAGGGAACTTTGCTAAGGCCTGGCTGAAACCAGAGTTAGGCCTAACCATGTCCTAGCTGTGCCTGAAGAATTGTGCTGGAGAGAGAAGGAGAGATAGTCTTCAGCAAGGGTTGTGCAGGAGAAGAATATCTGAAACGTCCCAAAGGATAATTTTCTGGGCATCCCATAAATTCCTTAAGCCCATCCAAGTTCTAATCCCTCAATAAAATACAAAAACAAAGCTGATGGACTTGTTTATTGTCTTGGAGTGTCTGGAAGTGAATGTTGGATTGGGCAGGTTGACAGGTGGGCCACAGCACTCAGCACTTCTACACTTCATTTCTGGTGGTCTCTGGCAATGATGGTGCACTGGTCAAACAGAAAAACTTTTTTGCGTCATTACAGGGAAACACATGCACACACACACACCCAACAAAATAACTAATATATCTTATCATTATATAATATTAATGATATATGTTATACATGACAATAAAATAGCATGCTGTTTGTACTGTACCAGTAAGACATGTAAATTTGCATAAATAAAGTAAGAACAATCAATATTTTTGCATGGATCAATATCTGCTTTCTCAGACAGAATTATACAGATGTCCTGCCATCCAAACATCCATAATGAATTACTGGTGGTTAGAATGGAGTGCAATGTCCTATTCACAATGGGCCTCATTTATCTAAGTTAAAAAAAAAAAAAAACGAGAATTGTTGCTTCTATCCAGCAATCATAATCTTCTATTAATTTTTTATTCATTGTTAGAAATACACTCTGTAAATAAGCAGCCACATTAAAACTGTGATTTTTTGGGGGATAAACTTCTAATTCTGAACACTTTAATAAAAAATAAAAACATTGAAGTTCTAATTTTCATACCTTCCTTTTAATTTTTATTATATAATAGATCAGTGTTCTGAGCTTATTTGAGCAAAAATCATTCAGGTGAGTGTCTCATGTATGAAGATTTGTTGCGGGTCTGAAAAAAGCACAGATTTACTACCAGAAATAAGATACTCTCTAAAAGTCTTGCACAAGCTAGTACAAGATAGATTTTATAAGCACTTACTTCATTAGCCTAATTGCCAGTACTGTTACCTGAATTGCTACTTTTACCATACTAATAGAAACAGTTTTTTCAAACTGTAAATGTGAAGCCTTAAAGCAACAATAAATGATATCCGTATGGTCCAAGAATCCAGACACATCCACTATCTGTTCCTGTAATCTATTTTTCATGATATAATTTCTTACTGTGTTTTTCTGCCTCCTTCTAACATCTTCCACAAGTTCCCAAACTACCAAAATTCAATGATTAGGTTGAACAAAGTGCATCCTGAAATCCCTATGCGTTTTGGAGGCAGAGATAAAGTTTCCACATGTATAAAAAGTTGTAGAAATTTTATTAAGGACTTGAAGTAAAAGGGTAAACTTATAACCTTTAAAATTACATAATGGCAAAAAACAAAAATCAACATATCTCACAAAAATACCATTAAAGACCATCTAATCCATCCATAGAGCTGCCTATGTGCAACTCCAGGTCACCCTAGGTGAATTTGTAGTGGTCAACCCAACATGTTTCAGACATATAGTCCTTCCCCAGACCCTGAGACCCTGAAGAAGGACTATATGTCTAAAGCATATTGTTTTATAGGGTGCATGTTTCCCTTTTTGCTTCAAGTCCTTAATAAAACTTCTATAACTTTTTATACATGTGTAAACTTCTTCTCTGCCTTCAAAGTCCATGAGGGGTTTCTGGATGCACTTTGTGCAACCTAATAATTGATGTTTAAAATTTTGGATGTTGGCAGATCACACTGCACCCACCCTTAGTCCCTAGTTTATGTAAACTACCACAATTACTTTGAAATGAGCAGTGTGCATTAGTTACTGTATTTATTGGCTTATAACACTCACTTTTCACAATGAAAATTGGGAGCAAATAGCGTGTGCGTGTTATACACCAATACTTCAATTTTAGCTGCCTCAGAGGGGACAGGGATAGTTGATGGCAATGGTGAGGCTGCTGCATTGATGGTAATGGTGAGGCTGCATTTATGTGGACTTATGAGGCTGCATTGATGGCCCTTCTGGGGTTGCAGATGGGCATTGATCAGGCTGCATTGATGGCAATGGTGAGACGGCAGATGGGCACTGACCCTTATTTTGCTTCAAAGTTCTTTATTTAAAATTTAAGTTTTTATCCTTAAACATCCCTTTTAAAATGAATGTGCGTGTTATACGCCTGTGCGTGTTATACACCGATAAATACGGTATATCCATGTGCATTCATGTGCACTGCTCTATGCATGCTGCACACCCCATAGTCCATCTCAGGAAGAGAAGGTGATTACATTAATACTTACAATAGGACCATGGAAAAAATTTTTGCCACCCTCTAGCAGGGACATGCAATGAGGTCAGTGGCTGGTGAGGCACTGGTTAGTATCAGAGCCAGATACACACAGGTTGCATACGCCATGAACGTTAGAGCGAGAACAATAATTCTAGCACTAGACCTCCTCTGTAACTCTAAACATGTAGCTTGTAAAAAATGTAAAAGTGTCGCCTATGGAGTTTTTGTAAGTACCGAAGTTTGGCGCCATTCCACAAGTGTGCACAATTTTAAAGCGTGACATGTTAGGTATCTATTTACTCTGTGTAACATCATCTTTCATAGTATACAAAAAAATTGTGCTAACTTTAGTGTTTTTTTTATTCATGAAACAGTTTCTTTCCAAAAAAAAATGCATTAAAAAAATTAAACATAAAAAGTTGCAATGACCACCATTTTTTTTCCCTAGGGTGTCTGCTAAAACAATATATATAATGTTTGGGAGTTCTGAATAGCTTTCTAGCAAAAAGATGATGATTTTTACATGTAGGAGAGAAGTGTCAGAATTGGCCTGGGTGGCAAGGAATTAATTACCATAAGTAATATACAAAAAATAATTATTATATATTATTTTTAAGGTAATTCACTATATTTTCAAAACCTGTACTCAAGCAGTGGGCTTAATGGACAAATTACTGAAGTTTGAAGTTATAACTTCAAACCAACAATTTCACAGTAAATAGATAAATAATACATTCTTGTCTTATAACATCTAGCATAATAATATATGATTTAGCCTGTACTTTTTCAGCAGCAGCAGATTCTCATTGTCCCTCTTAAAACCATGGGATAATGGGTAAATCTTATACCTATAAACACATGTTTTTTCCTTGTAATTAAGAGAGCTGGGCTGGAAGGGAGTAGTTGTCTTTTAGACACATGCCCCCTTCTATGACACTGTAGTGAGAGGCGTGCGTCCACTGCAGCATTTTTATTGTACAGCTTGGGCCAATGGTACTTTACCATTGGTCCAAGACTTCAAGCTATCCATTGAGCCCAGTGCCTCTAACAAGACTGGAGGAGAGGCACTGTGAGCTCATCCTCTCAGCCTGCTGCAAACAGAGTGTGCCAGCTTGTATTTAAACTGGCCGCTCTGTATGTAGCTTCTGACAGGCTGCACACAGAGCCCTGTATCTCCGGAACCATGGGTGCTAGGAGCCCCAAATTGACCAGTGGTGGGGTAGGACTTTATTTTAAAATAAATAAATTAATGTTCATGGCAGGTGAGGTTCTGCCTCTTCTGACTGAACATCCCCGCCCTCTAGACTGGATTGAAACAGCAAAAAAAAAATTAATTTGGTGGAAGATAAGAGCAATAGAAGGTACTTTTTTTGAGTTAAGAATACACAATTAAATATCATTTTTTAAAGCAAAGTTTAGAGTCCATTTAACAGCAAAAGCCTAACCCCTGTCAAAATGTTTCATTTTCATGGCAGAAAAGGGTTAGAGGCTCTGCCATTTTTTGTTTGCCATAGGTTTCCCTATTGTGGAGACTTGTTCTCAGGAAAGGAGCTCATGGGAAATCTCTCCAACAGGGCCACAGACAAAACAAAGCATATTTTTAGTAGCTAAAACAGGAAGCGCCCAAAGACTTTCATTGCAGGATCACCTGGTATTATTTTACAGAAAAATGCAGATTTACACATTTTGAAATTTAAATATTAAAGCTTTCATGACATTATGGGTTTGGATCCACTTTAAGGACTAAACCTGCATTGCTTGTGCATACCAGGCCCATGTTTTTGACAAACTGTGTGATATGTATCAGTAAGCAAATAAGGAACATCCTGCATATTGGCACTTACGTCTGACAATTACATGAATGATAGAATGCAGTGAGACCTCAGTTATCTTCTGTTTCAGCACAAAGTTGTCACTAAGGGATTCATGAGATTTGGGGAGATATTGATATAGCTAAATCCAGAAATTAGCCTCATTTATTACCACGTCCTCCTAATGACAGATACTGTCTCTAGGCATTAAATCAGCAATCCTACGGAGGAAATTGAGAAACTGTGCAATCCTCATTTATTGACATTGTGTTTGACACCTCAGCCAAAGTTTGCCAACTCCCAGAGGCCTTGCAGATATGAAGCTCCATCTGAAAACTGATTGTACTACGAGGCAAATGGTGAAGATGATAGAGTGATCAAATCCCGGTGTGTATAAACATAAAGCCAGTACCAAGGCCATTGAAATAGAGACAGAATCAATGATTGGTGTGTAGACAATTAATAAGCTCTAATAAATGTTTATTTTCAGAGATAGAGATAGAAATGTAACAATATGTTACATGAATCTGCAAACAACAGAAGCTTAAAAACTACATTATTAAAAATAGATGCACACACAATGTATTTATTTCTGAAAATAAAGATGTTAAACATACCTGCAGAAAATAATGTATGCAGCCAGTACATCCTGTTTATGTAAATATGATTTTTATAATACAATTATACTAATTTCCGATGTATATATTTATTACTTTAATATTTACAGTAAGGTCGATTTTAATGTGATTTTGTTGAGTGATATGTCTATGCAATGACCCTTATAGCACAGTGTCACTTGTATGTACAACATAACTGCTAAAAGAAGACTGTAAAGACTGGGGCCCCTTTTTTGAAAAGCTGTGCCTGCGTATCCTCTGCAAGTACTTGCTCCTCAAGTCTCTCTTTGTGTTTTTTTCCTACACTGTTATAACAGGGTCACTTTAATGCATAGCAGCTATTCTCAACCATGGTTCCTCCCAAAGCTGGTAGGGCAACGGTGTCAAACTCAATTTCATTGTGGGTTGCATCAGGCTAATGGTTGTCCTCAAAGGGCCGGTTGTATACCATGTATGCAGAGTTCAGGCGTGCACTACATAGAGAGGACAGAGTTCAGGAGTATGCAGCTTTCACAAGGCAGGTTTTAGGGGTACACTGCATAGAGTGCAGGACTCAGACGCGCACTACGTACACAGCACAGACTTCAGGAGTATGCTACGTATGGCATGCAGAGTTCAAGGGTGGGTTGTATACAGATTACAGGGTAGGGGAGTGTGCTAAATACAGAGTGCAGGGTTTAGGGGGTGTGCTATGTACAGAGTGCAGGGTTCAGCTTTCTTTCACAAGCTGTCCATGTCTCACTTCCACCTCTCCTCCTTGGCTATGATCTCTGCACCACTCTCCCCTATCCCCCACCTCTGCACACATCTCCCTCCACAGCCCTCATTTCTCTGTGTTTACAAGTGACAGTTGTGAGTGAGGAGTGGAGGGCAAGAGCCAGAGGTGGTGGAACAGAGTACTACCACATTCTGGCTGAAAAAAACGTCCTGGGAATGAGAGCCAGATGAAATGGCCTAGTGGCCGAATTCAGCCCATGGGCCTTGTGTTTGACACATGGGTACTAAGTGTTCCTTGAGTTGTGGCTTATTGGCCTCCCATTTGACAGTGCTTGCATAGTTTAGGGACCAATGACGCTTGGCAGAGCCAGCAGCATGACACCAATTATGTTTTTAGATGCCTGTAAGAGTGGCATTCTGACCACTGTAAGGGTTTTTTTTCCTATTGATCCCCAATGATTTTGTGTTAGCAGAGGTTCCCCAAGACCTCAAAATTATTTTAAGGGTTCCTCTGGTGTAAAAATGGAGTAGGCGTTCTCTCTAGTGTTAGAGTGGCAACCAACATCCTTGCTGAATGAAAGCATCAGTAGCTAGTGAACCTCCTAGACATTGAGATTGATTTATTAAAGGATCAAAGAATGTAGGGGTGTTCATTTTAACCATCTAGGGACACAGGTCTGAACTTGATGTACATTTTTTTATTTTTTTGTCTTTTTTCGTCTCTATAATCATTCATTATTATTATTGTTACATCCTGTGAATAGCAAATCCTGTTTTTTTTTTTTATTTCCCTGAATAAGATTGGGAACGTATTCTTTACACTGCTTCACTTTTTAGTCAGAGACAGAGAGCATTCGTGACTTTAATTAATCAACCCCATTGTATCAGTTTTAGGCATGTGCATAAAAGTTTTTGGTCAAGTTGATTAGATTTTTTTTCTCTTCATTATTTCTTTTGAATATAATTATTAAAAAAACAGACATTAAATGCAGGGTGTATCCATGATGCCTAATATGCAAAGCATTGAAAAAGAAAAACCAAATACTTTTTACCTGATGTGTATAAATGACTATGGAGTTAAATTGGTTGTAAAGCCTTAGGCCGCGTACACACGGGCGGACTGTTCGCCCAACTTTGTCCGCTGAACAGTGTTTCAGTGGACAGTCCGCTCGTGTGTGGGCTTCAGCGGACAGTTTCAGTGGACAGTCTGACGAACAAAGTTTTTCGGAAATTCCCTAAAACTGTCCGCTGAAACTTGGTTTGAGCGGACAGTCCGCCCGTGTGTAGGCTTGTTCGTCAAACTAAGTTCCGCGCATGCTCAGAAAGGATTTACACGGCGAAGGTTGCATTGCAGTGTATAGGACGTCATATTTCTAGTCCCGTCGTACGTGCCGTTCACGTCATCGCGCAAGTTTCAGCGGACTGTTCGTTCGTCGTGTGTGGCCAAGTCCGTCCGTGCTAATTTTGAGCGGACTGTCCGCTCAAACTGTTTGACGAACAAAGTTGGGCGAACAGTCCCCGCGTGTGTACGCGGCCTTAAGGTTTCTTCACCTTAATGCATTCTATGCCATTAGCCCACGAACCCGCACGGGTACCCCCTTGGAAAGCAGCTTTCCGTGGTGGCACCCGATGAAAAGAAGTAGCCTGGAGCATTAGCGGGGGACCCCAGAAGAAGAGGATCAGGGCTGCTCTGTGCAAAAGAGTCTGCCAGACAAATTCATAATAGAGAGTAAAAATATCTATACACTCTCTGTTCAGCAGTCTTACTACATTTTGCATTTTGCAGCTCATTCATAAAGTGCAGGCTGTGGTACTAAGCCTGAGGGCCCTCACAAAGTTCCTTCTGCATAGTGCACCAGTGAGTGCTCCCACAATTTTAACAAGTCACATGATCAGGGTCTCCTCCCAGGTATTTTTTTAAACTCTCATTCATTTTCATAGTATTTGTAAACTTTGAATCCTCAAACCCAGTAGAGCACAGTGTGCTTTTATAACGCTCATCACAAGCACAAGAAAAACAATATTTTGCTCTTGTACACTGATAAACACAGACAATAACACTTTTTTATTCCTCACAAATGTGAGCAGCCCAATATTTTACATTGCACCACTGCTGCTACTGCTGCACAATGTAGAATCTCTGCTACATTAAAATAGAAAGACATGTAAGTATCTCACTAAAGTGATTACATCCCTCACATTTTTGTAAATATTTTATCATATCTTTCATGTGACAACACTGAAGAAATGACACTTGTCTACAATGTAAAGTAGTGAGTGAACAACTTGTATAACAGTGTATATTTGCTGTCCTCTCAAAATAACTCAACACACAGTCATTAACGTCTAATCCGCTGGCACCAAAGTGTGTACACACCTAAGTCAAAATGTTCAAATTGGGCCAATTAGCCATTTTCTCTCCCCCAGGGTCATGTGACTTGTTAGAGTTACAAGGTTTCAGGTGTGAATGGGGAGCAAGTGCGTTACATATGGTGTTATTACTCTCACTTTCCCATACTGTTTACTGGAAGTTCAACATGGCACCTCATGGCAAAGAGCTCTCTGAGGATCTTAAAAAAGTATTGTTCCTCAACATAAAGATGGCCTAGGCTATAAGAAGATTGCCAAAACCTTGAAACTGAGCTGCAGCATGGTGACCAAGACCATACAGTGGTTTAACAGGACAGGTTCCATTTAGAACAGACCTCGCTATGATCGACCAAAGAAGTTGAGTGCACATGTTCAGCTTCATATCCAAAGGTTGTCTTTGGGAAATAGACGTAGGAGTGCTGCCAGCATTGCTACATAGGTTGAAAGGGTGGGGGTCAGCCTGTCAGTGCTCAGACCACACGCCGCACACTGCATCAAATTGGTCTGCATGGCTCCCATCCTAGAAGGAAGCCTCTTCTAAAGATAATGCACAAGAAAGCCCTCAAACAGTTTGCTGAAGCCAAGCAGACTAAGGATATGGATAATGTCCTGTGGTCTGATGAGACCAAGATAAACTCATTTGGTTCAGATGGTGTCAAGCATGTGTGGCAGCAAACAGGTGAGGATACAAAGACAAGTGTGTCTTGCCTACAGTCAAGCATGGTGGTGGGAGTGCCATGGTCTGGTGCTGCATGAGTGCTGCTGGCACTGGGGAGCTACAGTTCATTGAGGGAACCTTGAACCATGTAATGTGACATACCGAAGCAGAGCATGATCCCCTCTCTTTGGAGACTGGGCTTCAGGGCAGTATTCCAACATGATAACGACCCCAAACACACCTCCAAGATGACCACTGCCTTGGTAAAGAAGCTGAGGGTAAAGGTGATGGACTGGCCAAGCATGTCTCCAGACCTGTGGGACATCCTCGAATGGAAGGTGGAGGAGCGCAAGGTCTCTAACATCTACCAGCTCTGTGATGTCATCATGTGTGGAAGAAGACTCCAGTGGCAACCTGTGAAGCTCTGGTGAACTCCATGCCCAAGAGGGTTAAGGCAGTGCTGGTGGCCACAAAAAATATTGACACTTTGGGCCCAATTTGGACATTTTCACTTAGGGGTGTACTCACTTTTATTGCCAGCGGTTTAGAAATGAATAGCTGTGTGTTACATAGTTACATAGTTACATAGTTAGTCAGGTTGAAAAAAGACACAAGTCCATCCAGTTCAACCTTAAAAACAAATAAATAAAATAAAAAATAATCGTACAATCCAGATACCCAATTTTATGCCCACAATTGATCCAGAGGAAGGCGAAAAAAAACCCAGCAGAGCATGCTCCAATTTACTACAGCAGGGGAAAAAAATTCCTTCCTGATCCCCCAATAGGCGATCGGATTTTCCCTGGATCAACTTTACCTATGTTAGTACCTAGTTATATTATGTACCATCAGGAAAGTATCCAAGCCTTTCTTAAAGCAATCTACTGAACTGGCCAGAACCACCTCTGGCGGGAGTCTATTCCACATTTTCACTGCTCTAACTGTGAAGAAACCTTTCCGTACTTGAATCTGAAATCTCTTTTCCTCTAGACGTAAAGAGTGCCCCCGTGTCCTCTGGGTTGACCGTACAGAGAACAACTCAACACCAAGTTCACTATATGGACCCCTAATATATTTGAACATGTTAATCATATCCCCCCTTAATGTTGAGTGATTCTGAGGGGACAGCAAATTTGCACTGTTATACAAGCTGTACACTGACTACTTTACATTGTGGCAAAGTGACATTTCTTCAGTGTTCTCACATGAAAAGATATAATAACATATTTACAAAAATGTGAGGGGTGTACTCACTTTTGTGAGGTACTGTATATATATATATATATATGTGGATTTTAGAATATTACTTCCTCCCTGAACATTTTGGTAGAGTGTCTTACTCTCTTTAGAATAAGTCAATTACCCATGTTGGCACACAAACATTTTATAAGCATAAAAATAAATATTATGCAGTGGTTGCCACTGGTTGTGTTTGGCTGTGTCACTCTTCTCTACAGAAGCAGGCCATTCAAATCAACCATAAATCATGACAAGTGTTAACAAAAGTCTTTATATATTTCTTTTGTAGCAGGGTTGTTGTTGTTTTAGTTTTACTGTCAGGCATGTCAAGGTGACAAACACAGCAAAGAGTAAATGATACCTCACTGCATTTGTCACCAGCCATGACATGTCAGCCTGCCTAGATTTATCTAATTTTTCAGAAATGCTTTTTCTTTTTTTTGGCTTATAGTCTTCAGTCTGAAGTGTAAAATACTAACATTATTTTTTATCATCACCTGGCCATTACAAGATGCCCTAGTGCTCACTGCTTATCATGTTGCTGAGGTTCAAAACTCTATGAATCATTGCTTTGCTGCAGGAAACTTTAAAAATACAATAAACATTCATATATATTGTTTTAAATCTTTATTATCATCATAATTAATCATCCTGTCTAATCCTTGATACTGAAGTTGCCTATAGACAATAACATTGTAATTTACACCAATGCCTCAACAAAACACCTTTTCCTTATCATACTTAAATCTGTATGCATTCATAAATAATTGTTCAAATGAGGGAGAAATGTGCATAAGAACTCAACAAAAATGGCCAGTAGTAGTAAAATGTACCAACATTAACAGACCTAAAAACTGACTGGTTACCTTGTTGGTGGAGCGATTTTGGTTGGAGTAACCTCTTCCAAGAAGACCTCATCACATGACCAGCACAATTGGAATTAGCATGTGATGATTAGAACCAGCACACATTTCAAAACCTAGAAGTGACATCACCAGAAGTGATGTCTGTCTCATTTCACCCATTCAGGCATTTTCAGGAAGCATCTTCAGGCATCTTCATCAATGTCACTTCCAGGTTCCAGAATGCACGCCGGTTCCGATCATCAGAAGAGCAGCGTTCTTACGCTTTTACCAACCCCATACTGCTGGAAATCCTGAGTGCCAGGTGGGCACTACTTGATGTAAGTGCACATCTAACAGGGGATTATCTGTGTGTTAAAGACTTTTTTAATAAATGTAAAACGTGATGAGTTCATAGTTACATATTCTGTCTCTGCTACTCCTCTCTCTCAATCCCTCCACTGGCTTCCGCTCAGCCAAAGAATTAAATTCAAAATACTAACAACTACGTACAAAGCCATCCACAACTCTGTCCCCAGCTACATCACTAGCTTAGTCTCTAAATACCAACCCACTTGTTCTCTTCGTTCCTCTGAAGACCTCCTGCTCTCTAGCTCCCTCATCACCTCCTCCCATGCTCGCCTCCAGAACTTTTCCAAAGCCTCTCCAATCCTATGGATTCTGGAATGCCCTACCCCAATCTCTCCGCCTATCTCCTACTTTATTAGCTTTTAGGCGATCCCTGAAAACCCTTCTGTTCAGAGAAGCCTATCCTACCCACACCTAACAACTGTATTTTCATTTTCTCCTTCAGCTCATCCCCCACAGTTATTACCTTTTTGTTTCAACTTGACCCTCCCTTCTGGATTGTAAGCTCTAACGAGCAGGGCCTTATAGTCCCTCCTGTATTGATTTGTATTGAAAGTGTACTGTCTGCGCTCATGTTGTAAAGCGCTGCGCAAACTGTTGGCGCTATATAAATCCTTAATAATAATAATAATAATAATATTAGGTAAGGTTGAAAAAAGACACAAGTCCATCAAGTCCAAACTATGTGTGTGATTATATGTCAGTATTACATTGTATATCCCTGTATGTTGCAATCATTCAGGTGCTTATCTAATAGTTTCTTGAAACTATCAATGCCCCCCGCTGAGACCACCACCTGTGGAAGGGAATTCCACATCCTTGCCGCTCTTACAGTAGAACTACGTAGTTTAAGGTTAAACCTCCTTTCTTCTAATTTTAATGGGTGGCCACAAGTTTTGTTAAACTCCTTTCTGCGAAAAAGTTTTATCCCTATTGTGGGGTCATAAGTATGGTATTTGTATATTGAAATTATATACCCTCTCAAGCGTCTCCACTCCAGAGAGAATAACTTCAGTGCTTGCAACCTTTCCTCATAACTAATATCCTCCAGACCCTTTATTAGCTTTGTTGCCCTTTGTACTCGCTCCATTTCCAGTACATCCTTCCTGAGGACTGGTGCCCAGAACTGGACAGCATACCCTAGGTGCGGCCAGATCAGAGTCTTGTAGAGGGGGAGAATTATTGTTTTATCTCTGGAGTTGATCCCTTTTTAATGCATGCCAATATTCTATTTGCTTTTTTAGCAGCAGCTTGTCATTGCATGCCATTGCTGAGCCTATAATCTATTAGGACCCCCAGGTCCTTTTCCATCCTAGATTCCCCCAGAGGTTCTCCCCCCAGTGTATAGATTGCATTCATATTTTGCCACCCAAATGCATTATTTTACATTTTTCTACATTGAACCTCATTTGCCATGTAGTTGCCCTCCCCATTAATTCGTTCAGTTCTTTTTGCAAGGCTTCCACCTCCACATTTATCCTTAGGATTTGTCCCAGCACAGAACCCTGGGGGACCCCACTACCCACCCCTGACCATTCCGAGTACTCCCCATTTATCACCACCCTCTGAACTTGCCTTTGTAGCCAGTTTTCAATCCATGTACTCACCCTATGGTCCATGCCAACGGATCTTATTTTGTACAGTAAACGTTTATGGGGAACTGTGTCAAATGCTTTTGCAAAATCCAGATACACTATGTTTACGGACCTTCCTTTATCTAGTTGGCAACTCACCTCCTCATAGAAGGTTAGTAGATTTGGTTTGGCAAGAATGATTCTTCATGAATCCATGCTGATTACTGCTAATGATAACGTTCTCATTACTAAAATCTTGTATATAGTCCCTTATCATAACCTCCAAGAGTTTACATACTATTGATGTTAGGCTAACTGGTCTGTAATTTCCAGGGATGTATTTTGGGCCCTTTTTAAATATTGGTGCTACATTGGCTTTTCTCCAATCAGCTAGAATCAGTTCCTCTCTGTGGTTTCTTGTTATATATTATTAATCCATCTGGGCTGAGAGAGCAGGAGTGGAGCCAGGAGATCAGAATCGGTGGCACTGGGTCATAGAAATCTGGTGAGTACATTGTGTGATGGGGGTGTGAGTCATCATCACTTGTTTTTTTGGAGCACTGGAAGTTTGGTAGTTGCATTAGCACATGCACAAGAAGGACTTGGTCTTTAACATCAAAGTGAAGTGTTGGTGTTGTGACAGCAGCCAGGCAAAATCGTCTGGTTGCATCCAGGATGGCAGGTATGTTTGTCCTAGATTCAGGTTCTATGAGGATTTATTCCACTAGGGAGAAGTGCTGAGAGTCCTTCAGTGGTGAGATAATGAGCCCAGCTGAAGCAAGTTGGCTCATTAGGGCCTTTACAAAAGTTCCCAGCCTGCTGAGGGAGTTGAATCAGGAACCAGTTTTGTGTTTGTGTAGACTGGAGAGCTTGGTACCTGCATGTGTTGTAAGACAAATCGTATGTTCTGTGCGGTGAGACAAAGCCTGTGTACAAGCCTCTTAAACAGGGAGATAGGTGCTGCGGGCAGCACAAGGCTGCACCTAGTTGATAGATATAACGTTTTATATACATATGAAAGCAGCTGTCTGCATCAAACACAGATATACATCATACACATGTTTTAAAATATTTTTTTCTGGGTTCACCTGGTTTTAAATATGCACAAACCTCTGTTTTTACCACAAACTTTTAAGGTAGTGTATTCATTTATTTTTGTTGACTAGCTGGAACGTTTGCTTGCAATTTTTTGTATTGTATTATTCTGTGAATTACCCAGTCCATGTACACCTTACTTTAAAAATATAGAAATGAATTGATTGGAGCAGTTACCATTTTAGCTGAGCGTAAAGTTTCACTAAGTGACTGTAAATGTAAATATATGAAATATCCATATGCAATATTTCATACTTGCTTGATTAAAATGATTGTAAAGGGTAAAAAAAATAATCAATATGTCATACTTACCTGCTCTGTCTAATGGTTTTGCACAGAGCAGCCCCAGTTCTGGCACCCTTTGCTCCTCCTCTTCTCAGTGTGCTACCACAGGAAGCCACTTCCCATAATGGCACACCTGTGCCATTATGGGAAGTGGGTACATAGGTCCCCGATCCCTCATCACAGGATTTGACTGCTGCTATCAACCTGCCCTGTGAGGAGGGAGAGAAGAGAGCAGAGAGAGACATGGATCTTCAGCACAGAGCTGGATTGAGATCACGCTCAGGTAAGTATAAGTGGGGACTGGCATTAGGAGCTACACACAGGAGATTTTTAACCTTTTTGATTTTTTTTTGTTCAAATACTCTTTTATAACTTTTATTTTTTTTTCCTTTTTATACAACATATACATACAATTCATTAAACAAAACACTTGCCTCCAGTTATCTTAATAGTTAGACATCCCATTAATATACAGTGAATACTGAAATATTTATATACACTAATCTACCCATAAATACGTACGTATATATATATATATATATATATATATATATATATATATATATATACACAGTATTTCACAAAAGTGAGCACACCCCTCACATTTTTGAAAATATTTTATTATATTTTTTCATGGGACAACACTGAAGAAATGTCACTTTGCTGCAATGTAAAGTAGTGAGTGTACAGCTTGTATAAGCACACAGGCAGACCATTCAGATCTGCCTGTCAGTTTTTTCAGGCGGATCTGACATACAGCTCTATGGAGCAGCGGATGTCAGCGGTGACATGTCGGCTGACATCCGATCCACTGGATCCGCTCTGCAAAATACAGACGGATGGATGTCCTATTTTCTATCCGTCTGGTGGATCGGATTGGATGAAAATGGACAGGCGGTCCGTAATCATCCGATCACCTCCATAGGAGAGAGCAGACTCTCTGACAGGTCCATCCATGCATGGTGTGCAAAGATGGACTTGTCATCCGCTAGCTCAGCGGGGATCAACGGAGCAATCCCTGCTGAGCAAGCGGTGCAGTGAAAACAGACAGCCCCATGTGAAAGGGGCCTAACAGTGTAAATTTGTTGTCCCCTCAAAATAACACACAGCCATTATGTCTAAACCGCTGGCATAATAAAATATTTACAAAAATGTGAGGGGTGTACTCACTTTTGTGAGATGCTGTGTGTATGTATGTATGTATGTATATATATATATATATATATATATATATATATATATATATATATATATATATATATATATACAGTACATACATACACACATCCATATATACACACCAGTGGCGGCTGATGGAAACATTTTTTTTGGGGGGGCGACAAACAGAATGACACGGATTCCCCCCCGTCAGTCCGTCGGTCAGTCAGTCACACTTACCCCATCACCGGTGGCTTCCCCTGCTCGGCGGCCACCCGTTCTCTTGCTCTCCACGGCGGCGGCTTTCGTTTCCTAACTCCTCCTCGGTGGCCAAACGGGAGTCTTCTGTTTTCGGGCAATCGCAAAATGGGTTTGACACCCACTTCTTATTGGCTAGATTGAGGATCAGTGTTTCAACAGCGAATATTAATTCGCTGTTGTAACACACCTGGGTGGGCTTCGGTCGAATGCTCTGCAACCCGAACCCACCCTATTTTGAAGCCTATTAGAGCCAGCTCTAATCAGGTGATTAAAAAAAATCCCCTCCCGCTGTAATTAAAGTGCCCGGTGCCCTGAAAGGGGCATGACACATGAATAGGGGGTAGATTCATGCTATGCATTTTATAAATCTTATACATTTTATAAATATCTGAGAGATTCTCCACAATTTCCCATATTCTATTTAGTGTTAAATAATTACTGAAACCACCATTTGGCATATATCCTTTTACCCCTGTTATATGTGTGATAATCTTACAAACTTCCATCAGTTAGTTTCCATGGACTTTATTATTCCCCTCCAATTTCAAGAGAATGCATTAAGGTAAAAAAAAAAATAAAAAAAAACCTTCTGCCTTCAGAAACACTTAAAAAAAAAGGGAAATTATTAAAAAAATTGGAAATTTGATGTTGAAAAGAAAAAAAATATATAAAAAAAAGTTAATCTACTAGAGAGGTAGCCCAGTGAACTAGTGTCTGACTAACAAATACTGTGCAGGAGAATTGGAAAATAAATATTAGGGATATTCCTTGCACACAATTGGATGAAATAAACAGAACTTCACTGGTCTGAAAGAACATCATTCTTATTTACTAAATCTACCCTACATTGATACAAAGTTCATTGTGGGTGCAGCCAGGTTAAATTACTATAACTGCGTGACTCAGAGCATTGCCAGGAGCTCTGATTAACTGTAGCTACCATGTTGCTTTCGCCAAAAGCGTGGGAGAAAAATAAACAGCATCAAACTCTTTTTTTTTTTAACTGCTAAACTTTTTTTTTTTAACCTGATAGGGTCCCTTTAATCCCAGGAAAAAAGACCTTAATTTCATAATGTTTTATTGAAAATAAATATGTACCTTTACTTGTTTTAATAATGTATATCAGTTTTACTTTAAACAGCCTTTCAGAGCAGCCAAGTCAGCATATGCATTTTGTACTTTAAAATAAAATGCATTTTTAATAGTATTTATTGATTTATTTGATTAAAATTTTTTTATTATTTGTCTGTCTGTGAAACTCAAAAAAACTTATGTTTTTAAGCTTAGCTCATGTGTTTCTTATATGATTTCTTTTAACTACCTCATGTATTTACTTTTAATACTACTGTAAAGGTGAACATATAATATTCTAATGCTGAAATACAAAAGTACATTTTTGTAACATATGAAAGAAAGCAATTATTGTAAGAATTTGCAAAAATATGGACAACAGTTTAATTGTGGCATTGACCTTTGCCTGGTCTACTGACTATTTCACCAATCTCTATTTATCATATTACATTGTATCAAAAAGCAGCAGACACTCACTTATTTTTCTTCCTTTCATCCTAAAACAATCTACTTACACCATACCATCTCTTCTATCTTCACGCTACAGTCAGCATAAATCTCTACTTATACCATCATATATCAAATTAGCCCTGGACAGAAGAATATGCTTTATTTTTCATCTACATATATATTATATATAGTGCATGAATTGTATTCTTGCCCCTGCAGCAAAATAGGATGGAGAGAAAAAGAAAATGGGAAAAAAACATTTAGTGCTACTGAAAAAACAATTGAAGATGTATAACTGAAGAATTACTGAAATCTAGGCAGGTGGTAAAACAAGAAAAATAATACAGGCATTTCTAGAAAATAGATATAAACTGATTGATTTATGCGGGCGGTTTTAACCCATTTTTCGGCCGCTAGCAGGGCGGTTTTAACCCCGGCAGTAAAAATAGAGCCAATTTACTACCGACGCCCACCCACCCCAGTGTGAAAGTAGCCTTACGCCCTCTACCCACGGTCGGAAATTCCGATGGAAAATGTCCGATTGGTGCATGTTGTCGGATAATCCGACTGTGTGTGGGCTCCAGCAGACTTTTTCCGTCGGAATGTCCGACCAACAAAGTTTGAGAGCTGGATATAAAATTTTCCGACAACAAAATCCGCTATTAAAGCTAATAAAGCTATTGGCTACTAGCCTGAACGTAGTCCCGACAGAGCAAACGTACGTCATCACGTTCCGAACGATCGGATTTTTCAACAACTTTTTCCGACCATGTGTATGCAACACCAGTTTCGGACAAAATCTTTCGGAAAAAATCTGACGGATTTTGTTTTCGGAATGTCCGACCATGTGTACGGGGGCTAATACTGTGCAAGGAGGTTTCTTTTTGCCTGTTTTCGCAATGTTATGCTGTGAGAGCTTGTCCAAGGAGAATCGTATTGGTATTCCAAAAACGTATAATCTCATGTGGCGAGCTGCAGTCGATTACTCATAAGACCCCTTTCACATTGAGGCGCTTTTCAGGCACTTTCATGCTAAAAAAGTGCCTGAAAAGCTCATGAAAATCTATTTTCATTAAAATCAATGAATGCTTTCACACTGGGGCAGTGCACTGGCAGGTTAGTGAAAAAACGTCCCTCTCCATTGAAATTAATTTAAAGCGCTTCAGAAGCGCCTGCATAGCTCTTCAAAAGCGCCTGAAAAGTTTTTCAAAAGTGCTGTGTTTTACTGGCAGTTTACAAGCTCCTCAGTGTGAAAAGCGCTTTTGACTACTTTTGATTAGGTGCTCCATCTGTTGGAGTAAGGGTCAGTGTGAAATTTTCCTTCTAGTGACAGATCCTTCCCAGCACTTCTTTGTGTACCAGTACCCCCCGGTAGTGGGTTTTAAAGGCGAACCAAGATTTTTTTTAATTATCATAAAATTGTGTTTATTCAAAAAGGATAAAAAAGAAACAACATATACACAGACATAAAAGTCCATACATAATACCAATGCATGGATCATAAGTATACATACAATCTTCGGACAGAATAGATTATATATATATATATATATATACTCCAGCAGCCTGACATGTTTAAGGAAGAAATACCCTTCTTCAGAGGCATATTTGCAGGAGAGCAGATACAACTAAAATCGCTATTAATTCTGCACAAAATTTATTATATACATGAAAAGTTTTCCTTCAAAAAGAAGGAAAACGAAGAGCTAAGAGACCTGTCAGGCTGCCGGTATACCCGCAGTGTCTCCGGTGGAGACAGGATGCGCTGCGCTGGACATCATCGTTGGACCCTGGACCTGGAGAGGAGAGATCATCCATTGCTGGACCCCGGAGAGATGATCACCCATCGCAGGATACCGAGAGTGGATTACCACCGCTGGAATCTTTTTTCATTTTTTTTATTTTTAATAAAGGACTTATACCAATGGTGTCTATGTGTTTTTTTTTTATTTTTTTTACACTTTCTTTGTGAAATGGTAGGTGTACAATGTACCCGTTACCATTTCAAAAAGGAGGGGCCGGGATCTGGGGGTCCCCTTGTTAAAGGGGGCTTCCAGATTCCGATAAGCCCCCCATCCGCAGACCCCCACAACCACCGGGCAAGGGTTGTGGGGATGAGACCCTTGTCCCCATCAACATGGGGACAAGGTGCTTTGGGGGCTACCCCCAAAGCACCCTCCCAATGTTGAGGGCATGTGGCCCGGTATGGTTCAGGAGGGGGGTGCTCTCTCGCCCCCCTCTTTTCCTGCAGCCTGCAAGGTTACGTGCTCAGATAAAGGGTCTGGTATGGATTTTTGGGGGGAACTCCGCACCATTTTTTTTATTCGGAGTGGAGTTCCCCTTAAAATCCATACCAGACCTGAAGGGTCTGGTATGGATATTTGGGGGAACCCCAAATTACATTTTCTTCATTTTGTAAACAACGGCTTCGGGAGCCAGTCTGTATGAAGAGACCACTATTTAGTGCACTCGAAATAAGATTCAATATTTTTTTGGATAAATTCTGGTGTAAGTTTCACAGACTATGGATAGATTTAAAAGGTGTGGAAAATGTGGGCTTTGGGTGTTGGTGGTGCCTTCACACCATAACTCTGTAGAGGTACTCTTGATAAAAACAAGAATTGGCCTTGATATCAAAAAGTTAAGTGATATGCCCCGGTCAAACAGATGTGGAAAAATTGGGCTTTTGGTGTTGGTGGTGCCTTCACACCATAACTCGGTAGCGGTACTCTTGATAAAAGCAAGAATTGGCCTTGCTGTCAAAATTTAAATTATATGCACCTGTCAAACAGGTGCAGAAATACTGTGAGAAAGGGCGTTATCAGTTAAAGCCTGAAACGTCGTTGCCAGCTGCATCTGGTGCTTTTTTGATATTTTGTATCTGATGTAATCTATTCTTTGTAAATAAATCTATTTGTGCAGCAATCCCTGTCATTTGCTTCTACATATTGGTCCATGGGAAGAACTAAATTGCTGCCACTATAGGATCGTTCAGTGCATCTCACCCTTTGAACAGTATATATATATGTATCAGGTGTGAATGTGTCTCAGTCCCCACATGTATGCTAAAATACATTCACAGACTTTAAGAGACACAAACCATATTTATTTACAGCAGAGTATAGTTTATTGTTCAAATACAAAATCTAAAAACATTTTTTAAACACATTAAAAAGTCTGAGGACATATTATCTACATGAATGATCAATACATAACCATAATTACATCAATCATGACATGATTGGTGATCCAAGAAACCGGCGTCTATAAAGAATCTCAATGAATTTCACGAGATAACACTCACTTCCTCAGGAGAAATATATCTAAATAAAATGAAAAGTGTTTAACGTAAATCCATACGTGGTGAAAAGATTTCTTCTGCATAAGATATTTGGTATCATAAACCTCACAGATGTGAGTGCAAACATAGCAAGAAAAATTGCCCAATGGTCCGTACTGTCCTTTCCGAGAGTTGTGGAAGGGGAACCGGGGACCAGCTCAGTCCCTATAATGTCCCAGCCATCTCAAAGAGGTGGGACAATGTCTACTCAACCACGGTGTAACAACTGAGCAATACCCCATAAATCCCAAACAATATGATGGTGTCAAATAACCAAAAATGTCTCCTCGATAAAATCAACAAAGCTAGGCAGCCTAGACAGTCTTGCACAGATTCTACATCCCAAAAACACTTAATCAGCAACATTAGCATCAGGGGCTTGATAGCTGCTGCTAATCTAGGAATGATTCATTTTGATAAATGCCAGCCGGTCAACGGAGTCTGTTTACAGATGCACTCTTTTATCTATCACAAAACCTCCAACAGCACTGAATGCCCTTTCAGAAGGAACGCTGGATGCAGGGCAGACTGCCAGAATCCTCCTCCTCGGCACAGTGTTCTGTGGCATCGCAAGAATGGTATCTGCATAAAGAGGCATTGAGAGGAAAATAAGTCCTCCTTATCCTCCCACTGCTCTGCCTCAAATTGCCCTGTCCATAATGCTATGCAGAGTCTGCTCCAGCAGAAACACAAGAGGGATTGTGTCACTGATGGATGCATTGTCATGGCTTACCATCCTTGTTGTCTCCTCAAATGGTAACAGTACAGTCCATGAATCCTTTATTAGCAGCCATTGGCATGGGGAAAAAAAGCTGATCCGCACTGAACCTGTAGTTGGGCCATACTCACATAGGTACTCGCTGCAGCATTGCTAAAGTTAGTTCCACCTGGTAGGCATGCCACAAATCATATGGTTTATGGGCAGGTGGAATTCTCACTGAATTTCAGACAACCGGGCACAGACTGTGTATAACAGCCTGAAATGGCTACAGATTCTTCTGGCCTGCTTTAGCAGATCTTCCAACCCTGGGTACCTGTTTAAGAAATGCTGTCAACTTACCCTGTCAAAAGGTGTACAGGAGGTTAGAGCCATTATTGTACACCACCATTCCTGGCTCAAGCTGGCGTGGCATGAACCACATGTGGGACTGCCCCTGTAGAGCTGAAAGAATCTCTGCTCCAGTGTGGCTCCTGTCCCCTAGACAGATCAGCTGCATGGCGTCTTTTAGCCTAACTCATTAAATAGCCCCCTTGAATGCTTAGAGGGTACTGGTGGTTCATAGGACAATTAAGCAGAGGAGGGCATGGAGGAGGAGGAGGGGGTTGAGCTAATAAATCTTGCATCATCACCACCAGCTGTATGGTCGTGGTGGCAAAACAAGTGGCAGCACTGAGCTCTGTTCTGCATACATCCAAGTTGCAAGCAGAGTTACCCAGTGTGCTGTGAACTAAATATATCATCCCTGACCATGTTTGCTGGACCACGTGTCAGCAGTAATGTGGACCTTGCAGCTTACTGCCTTCCCCAACGATGCCACAACATTGCCTTCCATGTGATGGTACAGAGCTGGAATGGCCTTATGTGAAAATAAATAGTGACTGGGAACCTGCAATTGTGGTACAGCACATTCTGAAAATTAATGGAAGGGGGCAGAATCCACCAGACTGAAAAGCAGGAGTTGTAAAGCCAGCAGCTTTGACAAGCTGGAATTTAGACGCTGGGCATGTGGGTGACAGTGACTGTATTTATTTTTTTGCTGCAGCAGCATGGGCAGAGAATTTTGCCTGCTATACTATACAGCTGGTGGTATGCTGCTGGCAAACATTCTGCAAGGACCTGTGACATCCTTCGCTTTATAATCATTCCTGCCAGTGTAGGTTGCTGAGAGGTCACGAGACATAGCGGGGGTAACCTGAAAGGTGAGGAGCAGAAGAATTGCATCCCTTTTGTGTGGCTTTTAGGTGCTCTTGCCAATGGGCTGAGTGGTGGAAGGTTAAATGCCTTGTCAAATGGCTGGTGTTTTTGCAATGCTTGATCTGCTTGAGACAAAGTTTGCAAATTGCAACAGTGCAATTTGCCAAGACAGCTGAGCTGTGGGAAGTGGGCTGGGAGATAACAGCTTCACAATTTGATGGAATAAGGTGGCTGCTCTCTACTCTTCCATGATGGCTGCCTTGTTGGGGTTGTGCCTCACCCTCACTTTACTCCTCTGCTCTATCCGACACCCAAGTCTTGTCAGTGACCTCATCATCATCACCCCTCCCCCATCCTCATCATCACTGGAGCCAACTTGGCAATACACTGCGCCTGGGGAAACATGCCTGCCAATTTGTTATTTACCAGTGTTCTCCCCTCTCTGTACGCTCATGTTCCTACCTTCCTCAACCTCAGAACCAACATCAGAATCAAATAATGACTGTGCATCGTCAAGGAGGAAGTGGCTGATGCTGTGTTCAAATAACTCAACTGATTCCTTGTGCATGATGCTGGGGCTTTAGCAGGAGTAGCTGTGGACAAGGAAGCAGAATAAGCCACTCTGGCAGCTGCAGTGGACTTCGCACTAGTCTCTGCTTGGGTAATAGAGGATGAGGAGGATGAGGATGGTTTAGTAAGCCAGTTCACCACCTCCTCTCCATGCTGTGGCTGAATAGCACAGGCAACATCACTAAACAAAGGAAATGGTGCCCTGCCTGAGGATGGACTGCATTCACCTTTGCCTGTGGACACAGGTGCTGCTGGCCCCATCACAGTGCCATGAGAACTTCGACCTGTCATGTTGGCCTAACATGATGGAGGGGCTCATTACATAAATGTAATAGAGAAAGGAAAATGTGTACATGGATGCACTTTAATGCATGGAAAGTGGTGTTTGGTGAACTTTCATTTTTGATTTGAGGACTCCACTGACACACTACAATATACTGCAGTAAAACTGCACTGACGCACTTCAATATACTTCAGTAAAAGTGCACTAACGCACTTCAATATGCTGCAGTATAAATTCACTAATGCACTTCAATATATTGCAGTAAAAGTGCTCTGACGCACTTCAATATACTGCAGTAAAAGTGCACTAACGCACTTCAATATATTGCAGGAAAAGTGCTCTGATGCACTTCAATATACTGCAGTAAAAGTGCACTAACACACTTCAAAATATTGCAGGAAAAGTGCACTAAAGCACTTCAATATACTGTAATAAAAGTGCACTGACGCACTTCAATATATAGCAGTAAAAGTGCTCCGACACACTTCAATATGCTGCAGTAAAATGAACTAATGCACTTCAATAAGTAGCAGTAAAAGTGCCCTGACACTCTTCAATATACTGCAGTAAAAGTATAGTAATGCACTTCAATATACTGCAGTAAAATTCCACTAATGCACTTCAATATGCTGCAGTAAAAGTGCACTTACACACTTCAATATATTGCAGTAAAAGTGCCTTGATGCACTTTAATATACTGCAGTAAAAGTGCACTAACACACTTCAATTTATTGCAGTAAAAGTGCCTTGATGCACTTCAATATACTGCAGTAAAAGTGCACTAACACACTTCAATATATTGCAGTAAAGGTGCCCTGATGCATTTCAATATACTACCGCAAAAGTGCAATAACACACTTCAATTTACTGCAGTAAAAATGCACTAATGCACTTCAATATACTGCAGTAAAACTGCATTAACGCAATTAGATATAATATGTAGGGTACCTCTGCGCCAACTAGTTAAATAAAGAATGGAAAAAACGCTGCGTGCACTGAAAATGGTTACTCCTACCTACCACATACAGTTAACGCAATTAGATATACTGCAGTAAAAGTGCCCTGATACTCTACACTGACACACTTCAATATACTGCGGAAAACCAGCCCTGACACACTAAACTGATACACCTCAATATACTGCAGTAAGCCTGTTTTGACACTCTAAACTGACACTATCACTATATTTACACTACACTGACACTCTACACTAACAATAGAATCACAGTAGCACACTATACCGCACTAACTTGATAGTAGCAAGAAACAGAGCCCTGTTCTATCTATCTCCAATCCAAACGCACACTACAAATGGCTGTTCTAGGAAGGAACCTTTTATAGTGTGGAGTGAATCTATGAGCAATGAGCCATGATTGGGCACAGTCATCATTACTTTCTCCAGTCATGGCTCTGACAGTGTTCTGTGCCCTGATTAGGCATTTGGTGGGCCAAACAAACGATTGAATGCTCCGACAATTTGGACCAACACTAATAGTCAACACTTGTAGTACTAAATGGTAATGTCTAGGTATTGCATGTGATCTCAGGTCATCTGTGTATTGGCCATGGGATGTGTTCATAGGAAAAGCATATGTCAACTCTGTCTTTAGAGGTCTTTTGAGTTTCCTCCTCCAAGCCATCTGACACCACACCCCAGGCTTGCTGTACATTTATGTTCCTAGGCACTGTGCTGTCAAAACCTGCAATGCTTCACTATCCTAATCCCTCTTCATCCCTGCGTAATCCCCAGGGCCCAAGATATTTGTGAGCACATGATTCTGTCTCGACCTTTGTCCTCTGCCCTCAGAAAAAGGCTCATCTCCTACATACCGATTTTTTTTCCCTTTAGCTTCAGCAAGAACCAATAAGTGTCTCCCAGCACGTTTTTCTGTTATTTTGTATTGTAAAAATGATATTTATTGTACCATGTGTGGCTTGTGACGTCCATCAAGGCACAAAACCTTTCATCAACAATCTTTGGACTTATCAGTTTGAGACACTTCTGTGATCATTCAGAATTCATTGACAGGTACATTTGACCTGCAGTTGATCTCCTTATGACCTGTATTTGAGCTGCTTCAAGCGTTTTTTGCATGCCCATCGAATTTTATGGGAGTGCAAACCCATCTGACACAAAGAAAAGTAAACATGGTATACATAGTAAACATTGGGGGTTATTTACGAAAGGTAAATACACTTTGCACTGCAAGTGCACTTGGAAGTGCAGTCGCTCTAAATCTAAGGGGTAGATCTGAAATGAGTGGAAGCTCTGCTGATTTTATCATCCAATCTTGTGCAAGCTAAAATGCTGTTTTTTATTTTCCTTGCATATCCCCCTCGGATCTATAGTGACTTTACTTACAAGTGCACGTGCAGTGCAAAGTGGATTTGCCTTAAGTAAATAACCCCCATTAGATCACTGTACCTTGATTTTCAGTACAATCCAATTATAATGTAATTTTATACTTATTATCTATTTCATATAGACATCATTTTAATCTTAAAAAAATTACATTTTTAAATATTATGTTGTAAGATCAATTATTCCAGGAGGAGGTTTCAGCACCTTTAAAATCCCAATATTTTGTTGTCTCTTGTGTAATCCCCTTTGTGATGTGGTGCTGATTGTTAACTGAACTACTTCATTATTTTGATATACATTTCATGCCAGTTGCTGACATGTGATCTAAGTTTAAAGCGTCAGTAAGCCAAATTGTTACTTAAAAAAAAGGCTAGGTAAGTTCCTATGGTCTACTTGCAATTACATATGGCTACTTTTTGCCTTTAAAGTGTAAGTTCACCTTTACAGAAAATATGTAAGGTGACCTTACACTGGACCCCATCCCCCTAGCATAATAGTATGGCTATAGAAGGACAAACACAGCTGTTTGTGTAAGATGAGAATCAGCAAAAAAAAGACAAAATGATAGAACATTGACAGACATGCCTTGAGATAGGTAGATTTAGTTAAAGTGTAAATTCACCTTTACAGATAATCTGTAAGGTGACTTTACACTGGACTTCCTCCCCATCCCCCTAGTTCCGCAGAACCAGTGTCCCACGATCCCCCGGATTCACTGGTCCAAATCATTTGGTGGAGGGGGGATTATGGTGTTAGGGCCCCATAGTTCCAGTGAAGGAAACAGTTAAGGCGTCAGCATACCAAGACATTTTGGACAATTTCATGCTCCCAACTTTGTGGGAACAATTTGAGAATGGCCCCTTCCTATTCCAACAGATTGCACACCAGTACACAAAGCACGACCCATAAAGACATGGATGAGCGAGCTTGGGGTGGAGGAACTTGACTGGCCTGCACAGAGTCCTGACCTCAACCTTTGAGATGAATAAGAGCAGAGACTGCGAGCCAGGCCTTCTCGTCCACATCAATGCCTGACCTTGCAAATGCGCTTCTGGAAGAATGGTCAAACATTCCCATAGACACACTCCTAAACCTTGTGGACAGCCTTCCCAGAAGAGTTGAAGCTGTTATAGCTGCAAAGGGTGGGTCAATATTAAAACCTACGGACTAAGACTTGGGATGCTAAGTTCATGTGAATGTAAAGGCAAGTGTCCAAATACTTTTGGTAATGTAGTGTATATGATTTAAATGCATAATTTGTTTGTATACCCCTGGAACAATGAGTACATTTATGTCTAAAAACATAGATTTTTACTGTATGCATATGACAATTATTGAGGTTTAAGTCTTTTTTTACAGTCAATAGAGAAAACACGCTACACCATTTTTTACATATATGCTGAGAGTTTGTAGGAGACTGAAATTGCACCTGCTGATCACAGCTGCAATGCTCTGCAGATTTTTTAGGTAATAAAATTAAATATAATTTTTTTTTCCCTGCAAAAAAATTTTACATTTATTTTATTTTATTTTTAAAGGAGAACGTACTCTTTAACATGTATGACGAACGCATGAGGGGATGTACAGAGATTTCCTGATTTTTTGTATTATTATTTTTCCCATACATACACTTAAAAGATTGTGTTGTATTGTTCTGCAATGTAACTTAAAGTGTAGCTATTGGCAAAATAATTACTACAAATTGTATATGATGTAGTCTGTTAATAATTAACACAGTGTTTTTTTTTTTCCTTTCTGAGTCCCTAATACGTGTTGATCCTCCCAGCAGAATTTTATTCTTCCTTTTAAGCTGTCCAGAAAATGTTTTATTACAAAAGGCCGGGACAAACCATTTAACACTTTCAGGGTCAGCTTTTAGCCATGTGGTTTAAACTTTTTTTTCCCCCAAAAGAAAAAAAAACTGTTGCCAAAGCTGTATAAAAAGTTTTAGGTGGAGTTAGGCTTTAATTTGTTTGTCTCTTACTGAAAGTCTATTTCAGTACTAAAAGTCCAGCTAAACCTACACAGTTGAGGAAGTGAAAAAAAAATTGATCTACTAGTGGGATCAACAAGTAATAAGGGGAACTTACAAAGCCAAAAACTGCACTGTTAATGCTGATGTTAAACTGTCTACAGGTTTTGCCTACAACGCCACTTAAAGTCGTATGAAGAACGGTGTGGCTTAAACTTTTATGCAATAATATATATATATATATATATATATATATATATATATATATATATATATATCATATATATCATTAAATAAATAGATATAAAAAATATCACCCATATTAAAAATTAAGGATCTTCCACACTGGTATCTGACACACTCAGAAGTATCAAATATGAACTTTCAGAGCCAATAAATTGCGAACAGGGTGAAGATCCTAAAAATGGGTGGTGGCATAGATAAGTATTAGTGCTATATATTTTTTTGCAGATGACAGGGTTTCTTTAAGTTTTAGGGTTAGAGGTAAGGTGATTGTTAAAGTTTAGGGTCAATGTTGATGTTTAAAGCAATTTTAGTATTTAGATGTTATAAATATGCACCAAAATAGCCCAACTGAGTAAATCATTATACTAGTAATAATAATTAACGTATAGGACAAAAAAACTAACAATAATCAGGGTAGTGCAAGAGGAGGTAATGAAACATTCTCCAACTGGGCACATGTCAGAACTCATTATATTTGGAGCAGATTTGCATAATTCAAGAAGCATCAAATTAAATTTGCATAATTCCTTTGATTACACTTGTTATTAAATGTAAGTGACATTGATGTACAAAATGGACCAATATAAGGTTAATAGCAAATGTCACCTTCTAACAGGGTGAAGAGTCTGCAGGGGAGGGGGAAGCTATTACACAACGGTAGTATCAGTGAATACTCTTTGTGCTGTGTTTGTAAAGGATCTAGAGTCTAGGCTTAAGGAATATATGCTTTCTATGACGCTGATGCAGCAATGGATTGTAGCTGTATAAGAATGAGGGGTGGGGGATATGGGGGGATTGTCTGGTTATACAAAAGCATGGTTAGAGCTTACTGAAATGTACACTATATTAGCAAAAGTATTGGGATGCCTGCATTTACACGCACATGAACTTTAATGGCATCCCGATCTTAGTCCGTAGGGTTCAATATTGAGTTGGCACACCCATTGCAGCTATAACAGGCATAGAAAGAAATAGGCGGTATTAGTCAGTTCTTCAGTTTACTATAGAGAATTAGAGAATATCCAGCTAATAATTATCAGAAAGAACACCCACATCAGTGTGTAGATTTAGGAAGTTTTTGTGATTATGATTATTATTATTATTATTATTATTGACATAGATCACTTAATTGGCATGTTAGAGCTAGAATGGATCAATATTATTCGCTGTTTATGTTCACTAATTTGGAGGCATTAAAAAGGTTCCCATAGCTCTACTCTTCCCTGCCAACAACCACCTATTCAGTGAGAAGGGTCCTATTGACCACTGAGGAGCCACAACTACACAGTTGTGCAAGTTGATGGCCCTAGGTAGGAATGCATGTTTGATGGGTTTTCCTAATAAAGAGACTGGGATATCTGAATATCTATCTAAATGTTCAATCCACTTAAACATTCATATTTCAGTTTTGGGCTTTTGGCTCTCAATCATAAGAAAGGAGTAACTAATTTTGTAAATACACTCCTTATTTCTGTAGTAGATGAAGTGTCCAGCCTCTAGATTTATTCTCTGTATTGCAAAAAAAAAAAAAAAATAATAATATGTAAGAGTGAATACTGTAAAGGCAGGTGGGTAGAACCTAGACATTAAAATATAGAGATGTGTCCAAATAATATAAGAGGCTAAAGTTGAGTATAATATTGCGTTTTGAGATACTAATTTTTAAAACTAATAGTCACATTTTCTGCTACTTGATCCTCAAATTTGTTTGGAAAATTACATTTAAAGACATATAATATTATAGATGGCAACCAACCAACTAATTTGTCTGTTCTGACATAGGGTTCATTGAGTTTGTTAACAAGCAATGACTGTTTTTTGGCATAAGAGCAGATCCAGGATAGTTGAAAGGAGCTTCCCCAACCCTCAGAAGCCATTTAAATCCTATTGCACCCTAAACATAAAAAACAACAAAAAACACTTTACTTTTTCCATCCTCCATGACTCCAGTGCATTAGACTGAAATGGTAAATTTTACCCACATGAAATAAAAAACTCTTAATTTATTAATCACTAACCCCTACCTCGCTCCCCCCGCCACTCACCCACACAAACACTTGTTGTTTTCCTCCTTATTTTTGTCCACATTTTTCAATGACCTAGCGTGACTCAAAATGTGCGCTACCAAACGATGGAGCAGAACGTTAAAGGGTTAACAAAGTGAAAGTTCCCTTGCAAAGTGAACAGCATAGCTGTCTTTATTAAATCAATATCTGTATGTTACATGGCTTGCATTCTTGGAGACTGGTCTATTTGTAGACTATATCTTCAAACCATAGGTGTGCGCACAGGGTGTGCCGGCTGTGGCTGGGCACAGCCTAATCACCCCGTTTGCATTAGCATTATCGCTCTGTGTGCCAGTAAGGAAATGGGAAAGATCTCCCACTGAGCAAGTCTGCTTAAAGGAGAAATGTGGAAGCATTTATCTCTCACTCTGAATCTGCAGGCAGGCAGACCATGTGCTGGTTGCGCAGAGTGCCACAAGGAAAACTGTATGTACGGTGTATATACAATGTTATGAAAAAGTATTTGCCCCCTTTCTGATTTAAATTAAATGACTTAGATCATCAAACACATATTATTATTACACAAAGTTAACTTGAGTAAATTCAAAATGCAGTTTTTAAATGATTGGTTCATTTATTAAGGCAAAAAAGCTGTCCAAATCTGCCTGGCTTTATGTTACAAAGTAATTGCCCCCTAAACCTAATAACTGGTCGTGTCACCCTTGGCGGCATCAACTGCAATCAAGCGGTTGTGATAACTGGCAATGAGTCTTTCGCATTGCTGTGGAGCAATTTTGGGCCACTCTTCTTTGCGGAATTGTTTTAATTCAGCCACATTGGAGGGTTTTCCAGCATGAACGGCCTGTGTAAGGTCATGATACAGCATCTCAATAGGAATGAGTTGAACACCCCCCGATTCGGTTTGCAGCAGAACATGCGAACAGGCAAAAAAATTGTGCAAACTCAGTTAAAGTCCATGGGACACGAATGTGAAAAAAGGGTTATATGCAAGTTATTGCCATAAAAAATGTATGGTGACCCGGGTCCTGCCCCAGGGGACATGTATCAATGCAAAAAAAAGTTTTAAAAAACAGCAGTTTTTTCAGGAGCAGTGATTTTAATAATGCGTACAGTGAAACAATAAAGTTGAAATATTCCTTTAAATATCATGCTGGGGGGGGGGGGGCTCCTTAGTCTGCCATCTTTCCAAAGTACATAACAGTACCATGGCAAAATGACATTTCTAAAAGAAAAAACTGAATTTAAAACTACTAGCGGCTGCAATGTATTGTTGTGTGGGCCCCCCCCCCCCCAGTCCATTACCAGGCCCTATATTATAGTGTATCCACTTAGTGTGTCTGTGTAGTATGAGTAATTAAATTAAAGTGCACCAAACACCTCTTTACATTATTATTTTGTTCTATTGTATGGTTTTATGGCTGCACCATCCTAAATGCATCTTTTAGAGTGTGCCCCCCAAAGTTTTATCTATATTGTCGAGACCCGACATTTCATTACAGCCACAAGCAGCTTTAAATGACTTTTTTTTCCTTTAGAAATTTCATTTTGTGCAGGGACTGTTCTAAACACGGAAAAACTGTGCCACTTTACTGGCATACTATAGACACCCCCAGGCATGATATTTAAAGGAATATTTCATTTTTATTGTTTCACTTTAAAGTGAGGTGCCCCTAAAAAAAAAAAATGAAAAGTCAGCAGCTACAAATACTGCAGGTGCTGACTTTTAATAATCAGACACTTACCTGTCCCAGGGTCCAGTGATGTAGGGGAAGCCCCTCCCCCCTCCTTCCCCGCTCCGCTCGCGGTGCCATCATTTGTACTGTGGGCAGGGTGCCATGATACGCCACACAGTCATCTGGGACATGTGACAGGTCCCAGATGACTGTGCAGTGCGAGGGGAAGTGATGTCACCAGCCCGGGCAAGGAAGAAGGCAGACTATGAGGGACCCCCTAGCAACAGGTATTTAGAGGTGAGTAACATTTTTTTTTCCAATAATTTTTTTTTTTTTTTTTTAAAGATTTTTAAACACTTTTTTTATTTTTTGGTGGCAATACCACTTTAAGCATTATTAAAATCACTGCTCCTGAAAAAAAGGCAGTTTTTAAAACTTTTTTCTGCATTGATACATGTCCCCTGGAGCAGGACCTGGGTCCCCAAACACTTTTTATGACAATAACTTGCACATAAGGCTTTAAAAAGAGCACTTTTGTTTTTTTATTTTAGTGTCCCATAGACTTTAGGGTACCGTGGCTTTTGAATTTGCCGCAAACACCGCATAATGTTCGTTGTTTGCCAAATGTCCGAACAACCAAAGTTCAGCCAGAACTTATGCTCGGGCCGAACTATTCACCCATCCCCAGTTATCTTTGTGTAATATTAAAATTTGTTTGATGATCTAAACCATTTAAGTGTGAGAAATATGCAATATATATATATATATATATATATATATATATATATATATATACTCACCGCCCACTTTATTAGGTACACCTGTTTAATTGCTTGGTAACACAAATTGCTAATCAGCCAAGTACATGGCAGCAATGCAATGCTTTTTGGCATCTAGACGTGATGAAGATGACTTGCTGAAGTTCAAACTGAGCATCAGAATGAGGAAGAAAGGGGATTTAAGTGACTTTGAATGTGGTATGGTTGTTGGTGCCAGACAGACTGGTCTGAGTATTTCAGAAACTACTGATCTAGCGGGATTTTCACACACAACCATCTTTAGAGTTTACAGAGAATGGTCTGAAAAAGAGAAAATATCCAGTGAGCGGCAGTGGTGGGTATGAAAATGGCGTGATGATGTTAGAGCTCAGAGCAGACTGGTTCGAGATGATAGAAAGGCAACAGTAACTCAAATAACCATTCATTACAACCAAGGTATGTAGAATACCATCTCTGAATGCACAACACATCGAACCTTGAAGCAGATGTTCTACAGCAGCAGAAGACCACATTGGGTGCCACTCCTGTCAGCTAAGAACAGGAAACCAAGGCTACAGTTTGCATAGGCACACCAAAATTAGAAAAATAGGAGATTGGAAACATGTTGCCTGGTCTGATGAGTCTCGATTTCAGCTGAAACATTCAGATGGTGGGGCCAGAATTTGGAGTAAACTACATGAAAGCATGGATTCATCCTGCCTTCTATCAACAGTTGAATATGCATGCATCATACATACTAGGGGGAGTACAACTGGGGAATCAATGGTGGAGAAGGATCTGGGGGTTTTGGTAGATCATAAGCTCAATAATAGCATGCAATGCCAAGCAGCGGTTTCCAAAGCAAACAACGTTCTTTCTTGTATTGAGAGAGGAATGGACTCCAGAGAGAGAGATATCATTTTGCCCCTGTACAAAACATTAGTAAGAACTCATCTGGAATATACAGTTCAGATTTGGGCACCAGTTCTCAAAAATGATATCGGGAACTGGAGAAAGTACAGAGAAGGGCAACCAAACTGATAAGAGGCATGGAGGAGCTCAGCTATGAGGAAAGGTTAGAGGAACTGAATATTTTCCCTCTTGAGAAGAGGAGATTAAGGGGGGATATGATCAACATGTACAAATACATAAGGAGTCCATATAGTGAACTTGGTGTTGAGTTATTCACTTCAAGGTCATCACAGAGGACAAGGGGGCACTCTTTACATCTAGAGGAAAAAAGATTTAATCTCCAAATACGGAAAGGTTTCTTCATAGTAAGAGCTGTGAAAATGTGGACTAGATTCCCTCAAGAGGTGGTTCTGGAAAGCTCAGTAGATTGCTTTAAGAAAGGCCTGGATTATTTCCTAAATGTACATAATATAACTGGGAACTAATATTTTTAGTTGATCAAGGGAAAATCTGATTGCCTCTCAGGGGATCAGGAAGGAATTTTTTCCCCTGGTGTAGCAAATTGGAGCATACTTTGCCAGAGTTTTTCGCCTTCCTCTGGATCAACTGTGGGTAAAGGATTGTGTATATAGGATTGTATTTTTTTTTTTTTTTGGTTGAACTAGATGGACTTGTGTCTTTTTCTGACTAACTATGTAACTATATAACAGTTCAGGCTGCTGCTGGTGGTGTAATAGTATAGAGCAGGGGTAGGGAACCTCGGCTCTCCAGCTGTTTTGAAACTAAAAATCCCATCATGCCTCTGACTCTAGCAGTCATGTTAGGGTCTTGCAATGTCTCATGGGAGTTGTAGTTTCAAAACAGCTGGAGAGCCAAGGTTCCCTACCACTATAGAGGATATTTTCTTGGCACACTGTAGGCCCCTTAGTACCAACTGAGCATTGTTTAACTGCCACGGCCTACCTGAGTATTGTTGCTGACCGTGTCCATCTCTTTATGACTACAGTGTACCCATCTTCTGATGACTACTTCCAGCAGGATAATGTACCATTTCACAAAGATCAAATCATCTCACCACTGGTTTCTTAAACATGACAATGAGTTCACTGTACTCCAATGGCCTCCACAGTCACCAGATCTCATTCCAATAGAGCACCTTTAGGATGTGGTGGAATGAAAGATTTGCATTCTGGATGTGCAGACAAAAAATTTGCAGACAACTGCGTGATGCTATCATGTCAATATGGACCAAAATCTATGAGGAATGTTTCCAACACTTTGTTGAATCTATGCCATGAACAATGAAGGCTGTTCTGAAGGCAAAAGGCAGGCCAACCCATTACTAGCAAGGTGTACCTAATAAAGTGAGTGTGTATATATATATATATATATATATATATATATATATATATACATGCACATGTGTGTGTGTTATGTTTTGGTGTGCACAACCTAATGCAAATGGCTGTGCACATCTATGGTTCAAACTGCTGAGGCTCTTCATATTTTCATTGCTCGCTTGTCCTGTTATGCTTACACAGTTCAGTGCTGTATTTTCCTCTCTTGATGTGGTTCATTGCCCTAACAATTTTATTATGTCCTTGCCCTTGTACACACGGTCAGAGATTCCGACAACCAAATCCGTCGGAGTAATTCCGACAGATTAATTCCGGAAGAGGTCCGGAAGTGATGTTGCATACACACGGTCAGACTAAGTTGTCGGAAAATCCGATTGTACATAACGTGATGACGTTATTTCGTTACGACGGGACTACGTTCAGGCTAGTAGCCAATAGCTTTGGTCTAGAAATTTGATCTGAGCATGCGTGGCACTTTGTCCATCGGAGTAGGCTACACATGATCGGAGTATGTCCGATCGGAGCATTTTGTCGGAAAATTTTACCGGCAAGTTGGAAAAGTTGGTCCGTCGGATATTCAGACGGAAACAGTCTGATGGAGACCACACACAATATATCGACAAATCGGTCTGATAGGACACATTCCGTCGGAATCTCTGACCGTGTGTACAAGGGCTAAGAAAGTGTATGCATGAATTAGGAGAAAAAGAAAGACCGTATGGTGATTAGGGCGTACATTTTTGTGCATGTATTTTTTTTTTAGGTCGAACATGTTACAGTAAACACCAGTGAAGGCCTGATGCTCCAGATGTCTATGTGGATAAGGATCCAACACAGATGACATTAAGTGCTAATATTAAACCAATCATAAGACCGGTATTTACTCATTTGTTTTAAGCCTCAAAATATAATTAAAATGTATCAGATATTTCTTTTATCTGTAGTTTTTAACTAAACTATGATTAGCACAGCACAGGCTGAATGTATTGTAACCTTCCAGTTGAATGTTTAACTTGCTCTTCCAGTTACTGTCATGCCTATGTGTCACACTACAAGGGACCTATAAAAATAATAACCAACATTATCCTGTGCCATGGTATTACGTTAATTTTCTCAACATAATGCAGTAGAAAGGCTCTGGTGTGTCATACCCTACTGATACGACACTGTTTGGGAAATAACATTCTATTCACCAACAGCAAAGCCCATTAAAATGTGGTGGCTTGAAAGTAATAAATCTGACGTCTGTCTTTTACTGCATACCAGCCAGCTGTACAATGGAATCGCTAGAGAATGGTAATGTTCAGTCAGGTTTGCCACATCCAATACTCCCAATAAGCCTCTGCTGTATAATCTAGAAATATAGATTTAGTGGTTACTGTTCAGACAGGAATTTAAAACTGAAAATCATTTATTCTTAAAGTGAATCTGTCATTTCCACCAAAGTGTATAAATTAAGAAGTACAGACACTTTACTGTGCCTGCAAGTATATGCTATTGTCTTCAAGATCGGGTCCTTCATATCTGGGATGGGCCCTGGATTTTAGATCCATACTTTATAAAGGACATTGGGGGTGATTTACGAAAGCCATGTGCCATCAGTAGAGGCGCACGGCAAGGAGCAACCGACATTTACATATTTACGAAATGGTGCGCCGGTAACAGAGCGCGAATCCCCCATTTACTATAGTGATCTTGGCACACAGGAGAATGCAATTTGTGTGCCACTATGGACATGGTGCATGGCATCTCCAAATCAATATCGACAGAAGATAGAGGTGCCAATATTATGGGGTGATGTGAGGAAGTTTAGTAACAACTGCCCAAGTAACAAATATGCCCAAAATAGAATGACAAAGTAACTTTTTCAGACAAAGCCTGCTGTGTCTGCAAGTGCGTTTAGAAATGCGTGAGAACAATGTAAGCACTGCGCATGTGTAAGCGGCTGTTGCGCTCATTCACATGCGTTTGTTTACTGCGCGGCCAAAATCTTAGTAAATGTTAAGCAACATACATGTAATTGCATGGGTTGAACGGGCGCACCTCTAAACTTGACATTTTTTTTTTTTTTTTACACTGGTTCACCTTTATGTATTTTTTTAAGGAGATTTGCACACAGGTCATGTTAGCATGTTATGTTGCCAATAATTAAAACACCATCATCGCAGAAGATTGCTGTGTAATCATTGCTTTCTACTTAGTAGAGAATATTCTTTCACATCTTTTGCTTAATAAAAACGCATATTGAACGATCAGTATTGCAAGCAGCTCTCCTCCTCACTGCACATCCAGTATACGAAACACCGGAAGTGGCGTCACAGGTCACATGACTTTCTCAAGGGAAATAAAGCCATGTGACGAGGGTGACGGGTTTATAAGCCACAGTTTGCGTATCGATTGCCTTGGTGACATAGAAATCATTGGGCCATCATGCCCTCAATCACGTTTCTACACAATTCCTTTGATTAACAGCTCAATACATGGTATACATATTATACATAACAAACTTTTTAATAATTTAATAATTTTCGCTGCACAATACATTACTTGAAAAAAAAAAAGAGACTAATTTAAAACCCCTTTCTTTTTAAAATGAATTTAAAATATTTTAAAAAACGATCGGGTGGAGAGATAAGACTCTATTTAGTAGTGAATATCAGACAAAAAAATTAGAAATCAGAAAAAAACAATTTAAATCAAAAAAAGATTGTTCAACCCCAGTGGCGAGGGAGTACCAGGTTAAAATCCATCTTGATTCACTTTTACTTAATTCTCTAACCCTATTATTCCCCCTCCAGTGGGGCTTATATTTATCAATTGCTCAGAACTTAAAGAGGAAGTAAACCCTGATGAGTTTACTTCCTCTTTCATTCCCTGCAAAGGTAAAGCATAATGGACTACTATGCATCGCATAGTAGTCCATTATGTGTCACTTACCTGACACAGGAGCCAGCGATGTCACCGCTGTCCCCTGTAGTCTGGCGCATCCATCTTCTCGGTGGGTCTCGCTGCTCCGCCGCTGTCATTCGGTGAAGCCCCGATGACGTCACTCCCCCGGATGCGCACGGGAGCCGCCGCGCGCGGCATATTCACCGTTGATGGTGACTCTGCGCGCCGGTGCCTGTCCTTCGGCAAATATCTCCTAAACCGTGTAGGTTTAGGAGATATTTCTTGGACCTACAGGTAAGCCTTAATCTAGGCTTACCTGTAGGTCAAAGTGTGTTGTAAGGGTTTACAACCACTTTAAGACCTATTGGATTTTTATTATTGCATTGTGTAAAATGTCTTGAGACACTATGTTTTTGGAAACCATTCCTAATATTCTGTATATGTTCTTGTATTCTTTTCCACATAGGTCGTTTTGTTCTTCCTATATATTGCAGTGAGCATGGACATTGCAACATGTACACTACCCCTTCTGTTCTGCGTGAGATGAAATCTTTTAATAGGTATTCTTTTTTGGTGGTATGAGAGATAAACGTATTACATTTTTGGCAATTAAACTTGGTGTTCCTACACGCATTGCATATTTTACGTGGAAGAAGCCTTTGCCTTGAAAAACGTAAATTCATGTGATTTTGTTGGTGGATCTGGAACATTTTTTGCTATCAAATCCCTCAATGTGGGTGCCTTCCTGTATATAAATCGCGGTTTCTCTGGTAGGATAGTTCATAACTGACTATCCGCTCTGAGGAGTTACCAATGTTTTTTAAAAATATGCAAAGTTTGTCTATGCTGTATGTTGTAACTTAAAATCATGGGGACTTCTTGATACTGAACCACTTTCCTTTCCTTATCTTGAATTAAAAGGTCCCTTGGTAATTTTCATACTTCTTGAATCTTTTCCTTTATGAACTCTTCATTATAGCCTTTATGGATACATTTCTACCCTATCATCTGTGCTTGTTCTAAAAAAACTTTCTGACTACTACAGTTTCTTCTTAGACTAATCATTTGTCCCTTTGGTATATTTATAAGCCACAGATCATATCGGCAGCTATCAACTGGTATGCAACTGTTTCTGTCTACTGGCTTAAAAAATGGCAAAACAAAAAAAGGTGTGATTTGTCTAAAAGCTACTAGGAGGCCCACCCCGGAATCAACTCGGAATCCTAGGAAAATTCAAGTCAATCTATGCTTCACAAGGATTTGCATTAAAGGGGGCTGACTTAGGCAAAGTATAGGGAAGCTAACCAATCAGAAGTCACGCTATGCCAACCAATGAGGCATCAATCTATATTGATATACACAGAATAGCTGGGATGAAACGCACCATCAGAATGGAACTAAAGGTTAATTAAGGAAAAGGTCTGTTTTACTTGTAAGTGAATATGTTTGTAGATTAATGTTTTAAGGAATATACTCTGTATTCCTTCATGTAATTCTTGCATGTTAACCTACTATTTCTTCCTTTGGTGTAAGACTATAGATAGATGTTTGTGTATTAGATAGATGCCTTTAGCTACTTCCTAATAAAGGTTACTATATTAAAACTTTCACTCTTGGTCAAAGAACTCTCATTTAACCCACATCATATCTTTGAGATACTAAATCTTAAATATAATTAATGGGTAAAACGACTTTCCTGGTGCCTTCATGGTAGCATATGCATGGATTGTGCATATGCTGCCTTAGATAGGCACCAGGAAAGGAAAATTACAGCGAGGTAAGTATTCAATTTTCCATTTTAGAGCAGCGCTTCTCAGCCTCAGTCCTCAAGCACCCCCGAAAGGACATGTTTTGGGAATTTATCTTAGCTAAATAGCTGCCCAAAATACCAAGCCATTGACTCTGATTTAAAGCACCTGTGCAAGATGAAGGTAAACCTGCAAACATGACATGTTGGGGTACTTGAGGGCAGGGTTGAAAAGCACTGATTTAGAGCACCGAGCTAAAATCTAGCTCAAGACAATCCTATTTTAATTGGGGGCATTTGAGGCAAACCAAGTGAGTGTTAGATCCCCTGCTTGTCTTTTTTAGGTTGGGTTTGGTGTCCCTTTTCTGAAAATTGGCTTCACTTCCTGTCATATAGCCAAACAGGAAGTGAGGGTAAAAACCCTATCAATGTTCCTTGGAGACACACAGGTCAATCTAAATAGTGTCCCCATTAGGCACATTGCACTCTAGCACTTTGTTGTGTACACCCCAAATTATTAGCCATTTTTGGGTTTATTAAAGGAAAATCCACTCTGCAATACAAGTTTACTCGCTGTAAATCTGAGGGGAAGCACTGGTGATTTTATCATCCAATCATGTAGAAGCAAAGATGCTGTTTTTTTTCCCCCTTCATGTCCCCCTTGGATCTCCAGCAACTGCACTTCCAAGTGCACTTGTAATGCAAAGTGGATTTGCCTTTAGTAAATAAACCCCAAAGTCCAAGATACCTAATAAGTTGGGGTGTACAAAGCAAAATGCTAGAGTGCAATTTTCCTAATGGGGAAACTATTTAGATTGACCTGTGTGACCCCCAAGGAAAGACATTGGTAGGGTTTTGTGACAGGAAGTGAATGAATTTGAAGGAGAAACTGGAAAAATTTGGGAGGTGTCTTCGTCCCAAAAAAAATGAAAAGACTTCTAATCCTTCTGCACTCTGTCCCCAAGCAAAAATAAGAAAGGATTTAATTTAGTTAAACTTTGCAAAGACTCATTTCTAAGTTCAACTGTGGTGCATGTCAATGGCCCATTTAGACCTTGTTTAATAGAAAACACCAGTTGCCTTTCACTATAAACATTTGTTAGTCCAGTCCTGGAAATCTGCATCTGCTTTACTATCAATTTCTATAAAAATTGGGTTCCTGCAACTAGATGCGCCAAATGCATCTAGATGTGTGACTCCTGTGTATGTGAGATGCGCAACTGCTGTGTGCGCGGAGGTATGTACCCGTGGAGCATATCTGGTTCCCAGAAGTGGTGGTCAGCACACAGGAATGACATAACGCCCCTCCAGGAAGTTGCTTGTACTGCTGCAAATTTCTTCCCACCACCATGCCCCGCTAACTGTTCTCTGAGGAAGAGATGATCCTTATTTGCAAATTAAGATAATTTTTGACTTATTTTTAAATGGAGTGGGGTTTGTGTAAGTCATGTGTATGTCTAAATGATTTGGCCTCAAAACATCCCACCCACTTCCTGTGCACAGATTCACTTCCGGGCCAATGTATATTGCTACCTGCTTCAGTGTGTGTGTGTATATGTATGTATATATATATATATATATATATATATATATATATATATATATGTAGGTTCTTGTGCCCACCAGCAGAGAGAAGTTGGGTAGATGCCACACTCCCAATTCTGGAGGCATAATAATGGTCTAGCACAGGGGTCTTCAAACTACGGCTCTCCAGTTGTTCAGGAACTACAATTCCCATCATGCCTAGTCATGTCTGTGAATGTCAGAGTTTTACAATGCCTCATAAGATATGTAGTTCCACAACAGTTGGAGAGCCGTAGTCTGAAGATTCCTGATCACTCTAGCATGTCTTTAACTGCTTGCTGCCCGCCCACTGTCAAATGACAGTGGGGCGGTGCAGCTCTTGTTCTGAGCCGCTGTCATATGACGGCGCCACGGAACGGCAGCGCATCGATCGTGTCCGCACTGTGATGCTAGGACATGGTGCGGCCCCGATATGTGTAAAGAGACGCGTCTGCGCCTCTTTAACCATGTGATCGGCTGTGTCCAATCACAGCCGGTAAAAAATTTAAACACGGAGATGTCAGTAATTGGCTCTCCTTGCCTCACACTGACAGAGGGTGAGGAGAGGAGAGCCGATCAGCAGCATCTCCTCACAGGGGACAGCTAGGGAAGTAATCAGGGCACTGATCATCAGTGCCCTGATTACAATATATAAAGTGTAAAAATACAGTGTTCACCAATGCCAGCATACAGTGCCCATCAATGACAGTGATCAGAGCCCACCAGTGGCAGCAATCAGTGCCCACAAGTGCGACAAATCAGTGCCCATTAGCCATGCCAGTCAGTGCTGGCAATTAGTGGCGCTTATCAGTGCCGTCCATCATTGCCCATCACTGCTGTCCATCAATGCCCATCAGTGTCGCCCATCAGTGCCACCCATCAATGCCCATCAGTGCCCATCTGTACCACCTATCCATGCCGTCTATTCGTGCCCACCAGTGCTGCCTATTAGTGCCCAACAGTGCCACCTAACAGTGCCCATCAGTGCCGCCTATCAGTGCCACATATCAGTGGCACCTATCAGTGCCCATAAGTGTGGCATATTAGTGCCTGCTCATCAGTGCCCATAAGTGCCACCTAATCAATGCCCACCAGTTCAGCCTATCAGTGCCCATTGGTGCGGCCTCATCAGTGAAGGCAAAAAATTACTTCGTTACAAAATTTACTGACAGAAAAAAGTAAAAAAAAAAATGTTTTCCCCAAATTTTGGTCTTTTTTTGTAAAAAAATAAAAAAAAAAACAGCAGTGATTAAATACCACCAAAAGAAAGCTCTATTTGTGTGAAGAAAGTGATAAAATTTTTTGGGTACAGTGAAGCATGACCGCGCAATTGTCATTCAAAGTGCGACAGCGCTGAAAGCTGAAAATCGGCTTGGGCAGGAAGGGGGTGTTAGTGCCTGGTAGGCAAGTGGTTAAAAAAGGTGTTTTTTCATGTGCCTTGTATAATGCCCAAAACATATCATTAGGAAAAGAACAAGTGGGTCATGGCACATCTACATTTCAAATTTGGCACTTAAGATGGTCATGCACTATGCAATCTGATTGGCCAATCTCTGTACAACTTGATATTTAGGCAAAATAGGTAATAGGAAGACACACTTGAACAATTCATTCAAAATATTGGAAATAAAACAGGATCTTGCACTAAATCTAATTTATTTAAGATCTAACTGATTGCAGTGTATGGTCAAGATCTGGAAATATTACTTTATTGGGTTTAGAAACACTTCTCTGTTCTATGTAATGTATTGAAAGATTTGGGTAAAAAAAAGAAAAAAACACATTTCAAAGATATTTTAGAAGTGATAGGAATGAGACTAATTGCGTAACAAGACACATCCAATGAGATGAATTTAACCAACTGTATTGGGCGTGCGCTATTATCAATGAGAAAACTGCAGTTACCCTAGCACCAGTTGCAGTATACATATATATTTATTATCGTTATTTGCGCTTCAATGTGCGCCGGTTCGCACGTTCAATTCATGACTTTTCTGGCGCACCAATTAATGTATGAACTGGTGCAGTGCCTTCTTCTTAGTAAATCGCTCTAGTGATTTATTTACAGATTCAGATAAGCTCCACCATCTCTTTGCCACCAAGGTTCAGGCATTTTATATTTCAGTGACAGGAGAATAAGTATTAGGAAGCGTAAGGCTTAATCTCTTAAGTGTAATCACTAGCAGGTATCAAAAGTTACCTGCATTCTAATAATTATTTTAATTTATACAGTATGCTTTGATGTACTTAAAAGCCTGGACAATATTATTTGTTCTAGCAAAGTACTCATAACTAGAACTTAGATTTTCTTCTTTAGGATGCTTAAAGGTCATTGGCATAAGAGCTTGTCCGCTATAAAATAAAGCAAAGTCATTACTAGCAGTTTTCATTTAAACACTTGGGACCCGCGCTATAGCCGAATGACGGCTACAGCGCGGATCTCCTTTTCCGGGACTATGTCTATTGACGTAGTCCCGTGCACGAGCGGCCTGCGCGCCCCCTGAGGGGTGCGCGCGGCGCGCTCTGTGATCGGCGAGTCTATGAGACTCATGTGATATAACGGAGCCGGTAATCGGCTATTATTCCTCCTCGCGCTGACAGCGGCGGCCGTGATCGGGACATCAGTCCCGATCACGGCCAGCCCTGCCAGTGCCCACCTGCCCCCTCATCAATAAAGATGATACAAAAATAAGTTCCACCTGTCAGTGCCACCCAGCAGTGCCCATAGTGCCACCCAACAGTGCCCACAGTGCCACCCAGCAGTGCCCACAGTGCCAACCAGCAGTGCCACCCAGCAGTGCCCACAGTGCCACCCAGCAGTGCCCACAATCTGCCTCAACAAAGGTGCTGCACCCCAGTGCCACATATCCGTGCCCATCAGTGCCATCTACCAGTGCCCATCAGTGCCCAGCAGTGCCGCCCATCAGTGCCCAGCAGTGCCACCTATCAGAGCCACCTATCAGTGCCCATCAGTCCTATCTATCAGTGGTACCTATCAGTGCCCATTATTGCCACCCATCCGTGCCACCCATCTGTGCCACCCATCCGTGCCATCTTATCTGTGCCCATCTTTGCCCATCAGTGCTGCCTTCTCTGTGCCCATCGGTGCCGCCTTATCTGTGCCTATTAGTGCCGCCTTAACTATGCCTATCAGTGCCCACCAGTGCAGCCTATCAGTGCCCACCAATGCAGCCTATCAGTGCCCACCAATGCAGCCTATCAGTGCCCACCAGTGCAGCCTATCAGTGCCGCTTCATCAGCGCACTTCAGTGAAGGAGAAAAATGACCTGTTTGCAAAATTTTATAACAAACTATTAAACATGATTTATTTATTTTTTTTGTATATTTTTTTGTTTGTTTAGCAAAAAATAAAACTCCCAGCTGTAATTAAATACCACCAAAAGAAAGCTCTATTTGTGGAAAAAAAAATGATAAAAATTTCATTTGGGTACAGTGTTGTATGCCCGCGCAATTGTCATTCAAAGTGCATCAGCGCTGAAAGCTGAAAATTGGTCTGGGACTGAGGGGGGTTTAAGTGCCCAGTAAGCAAGTGGTTAATACTTGATAAGAGGCATTTTTTTTTGCCTAATTATTTAATTGTAATAATAGGAAGAAAATCAGATTTAAATGTCGCTACTTCCCAAGTAAAGAAAGAAAAAAAAAGAAGTGTGTGTCCTAAGTACTACAGTTCTTTTCCCTTTGTGTTAACAGATTTCTTTATATTTAGTGTATTAAACTGGAAGCTTATCATTGCTGTTTGGCTTCCATGCATTCTTTGTTCTGCCCAGAATAGCTTTTAGATCAAGGCTTCTGTAAAATAATTAGTATACAATTATAGTGAGTTTGGGTAGATTGGAGGTGTCAGTAAAGGTAAAGGTATAATAACTGCTAAAACACCTGCATTTCTGGGTACCATTACTATAAAGACCCTAACATTTCCTAAAGTAAGTAGACTGGGCTAAAGTCGGATCTTATCAACTCCATATTATAGTGGATCAGCTCAGCAAAAGCTTCCGGTGTGCAGCTTGGTGTAGGGAGGACAGTTCAGCGTGAGCAACTCCCTTATAGGAAAAGTTATCATACAAGGTGAAACTAAAACAAAAATGGAACAAAGAGAATAACAATAAACTAAAAAGAAAATTGCAAAAGTGCCAAAAATTCAAATTTTAGTTCTTCCGATACCATTATGTTTTCCAAGATGAAGAGCGTACACTTATGTCCTGATGACATTGTCATTTTTGAGCTGGCTTCTATAATAACTCAGGTGTCCAATGTTTGCTTTTTTTCACTCTTGCCTGAAGGATTCTGTGACAGTGATTCAGAGATGGCCCAGCACGTTGGATATGTCGACACCCTCCTGTGTTAAAGTTATTGCCTGAGTCTGTGGAGGCTCAGGTAGGTAGATGAATGTAAAATGTTCCTCTCCATTACTAGCTGCACTTGACTGGAGTCTCATTACATTACAATGGCTCTTTAGCAATGGAATGGGTCTTACATCTGGGTTCCGAGCACCCCTTATTCCTCTCTGATAACGTAAATTACCTTTCGCCTCATTGCCTCAAATGATCAAACATCAAATTGCTAGTAAAAAAAAATGTATAAAAGAAAAAATAAGAGGCATAGGAGAGACAGCAGAACAGAACCACAGGTTGACTCCAGGTTGTTTGTCAGCAACAGAGACGAGTCACTGGCTCTTAAGCACTTGTTCAGAGATGAATACACTGCTGTCTTTGTGTGCATGGTGCTTGTTGCAGCGGCAAATGACACACCTGTAGAATACAAACAATGCTTTATAACTGGATATTATGGCCACATTCATATTGCCTTCTCTTCAAGAAGCAGAAAATAGTTGTAAGTGTTAAACGTTCAATATATATATATATATATATATACACAGTATCTCACAAAAGTGAGTACACCCCTCACATTTTTGTAAATATTTTATTATATCATTTCATGTGACAATGCTAAAGAAATGACACTTTGCTTCAATGTAAAGTAACATCTTGTGTAACAGTATAAATTTACTGTCCCCTCAAAATAACTCAACACACAGCCATTAATGTCTAAACCACTGGAAACAAAAGTGAGTACACTCATAAGTGAAAATGTCCAAACTGGGCCAAATCATCCATTAGCCATCACTCCCCGTTGTCATGTGACTCATTAGTGTTGCAAGGTCTCAGGTGTGAATGGGGAGCAGATGTGTTAAGTTTGGTGTTATTGCTCTCACACTCTCATACTGGTCACTAGAAGTTCAACATGGCACCTCATGACCTCTCTGAGGATCTGAAAAAAGAATTGTTTCTCTACAAAAATATGGCCTAGGCTTTAAGAAGATCACCAATACCCTGAAACTGAGCTGCAGCACGGTGGCCAAGACCATATAGTGGTTTAACAGGACAGTTTCCACTCAGAACAGGCCTCGCCATGGTCGACCAAAGAAGTTGAGTGCACGTGCTCAGCATCATATACATAGGTTGTCTTTGGGAAATAGACATATAAGTGCTGCCAGCATTGCTGCAGAGGTTGAAGGGGTGGATGGTCAGCCTGTCAATGCTCAGACCTTACGCTGCACACTGCATCAAATTAGTCTGCATGGCTGTCATCTCAGAAGGAAGCATCTTCCAAAAATTATGCACAAGAAAGCCCGCAAACAGTTTTCTGAAGACATTGATTACTGGAACTGTGGTTTCATGAAACCAAGATAAAATTATTTGGTTCAGATGGTGTCTAGGGTGTGTGGCGGAAATCAGGTGAGGAATACAAAGACAAGCATGTCTTGCCTGCAGTAAAGCATGGTGGTGGGAGTGTCATGGTCTGGGGCTGCATGAGTGTTGCCATCACTGGGGAGCTACAGTTCATTGAGGGAACCTTGAATCCAACATGTACTGTGACATACTGAAGCAGAGCATGATCCCCTCTCTTTGGAGACTGGGCCACAGGGCAGTATTCCAACATGATAATGACCCCAGACACACCACCAAGACGGCCACTGCCTTGATAAAGAAGTTGAGGGTAAAGGAGATGGACTGGCCAAGCATGTCTCCAGACCTAAACCCCATTGAGCATCTGTAGGGCATCCTCAAACAGAAGGTGGGGGAGCACAAGGTCTCTAACATCCACCAGCTCCGTGACGTCCTCGTGGAGGATTGGAAGAGTACTCCAGTAGCAACCTGTGAAGCTCTGGTGAACTCCATGCCCAAGAGGGTTAAGGCAGTGCTGGAAAATAATTGTGACCACATAAAATATTGGCACTTTGGGCCCAATGTGGACATTTTCACTTAGGGTTGTACCCTCACTAATTTACATTGTAGCAAAGTGGAATTTCTTCGATGTTGTCACATGAAAATATTTACAAAAATGTGAGGGGTATACCGTATATACTCGAGTATAAGCCGAGATTTTCAGCCTCTTTTTTGAGGCTGAAAGTGCCCCCCTCGGCTTATACTCGAGTCATCGCTGTCTGCCCGCTCGATCAGCGTGTCGAGCAGACAGACAGCGGCCATTCTATTCAAAAGCCGCGCCTCCGGCTCCGCCTTCGCCTGTGATAGGCGGAACACTGAATTTCCCAGCAGCCTGTGTTCCGCCTATCACGGACGTCGTATCATCCTCGTACTACGGACGAGGATGATACGACGTCTGTGATAGGCGGAACACAGGCTGCTGGGAAATTCAGTGTTCCGCCTATCACAGGCGAAGGCGGCGGCGCAGCTTTTGAACTTACAATGGCCGCCGACGAAGAGGGCACGGGACGGCACGGCACGGGACGGGACGGGACGGGGGCAAGGCAAGGCACGACACGGGACGGATGCAAGGAGGCAAGGCCCGGCACGGGACGGAGGCAAGGAGGCAAGGCACGGGACGGAGGCTCGGGACAAAGGTAGGCTGGACACACACACACACACACACACACACACACACACACACACACACACACACACACACACACACACACACGGATGGAGACACACACAGGGATGGATGGATGGATGGATGGAGACACACACACACAGGGATGGATGGATGGATGGATGGATGGATGGATGGAGACACACACACACAGGGATGGATGGATGGATGGATGGAGACACACACACACAGGGATGGATGGATGGATGGACACACACACACACAGGGATGGATGGACGGACACACAGGGATGGACGGACACACAGGGATGGACGGACACACAGGGATGGACGGACACACAGGGATGGACGGACACACACACAGGGATGGACAGGCATGTCTCACCCTCGGCTTATACACGAGTCAATAAGTTTGCCAGTTTTTTTGGGGGTAAATTGGGGGCCTCGGCTTATATTCGGGTCGGCCTATACTCGAGTATATACGGTACTCATTTTTGTGAGATACTGTATATAAAGGTGCTTATAGAATGAGTACATTCCAGGACTTTACATTTTTGTAACAAATGTATCATCGTATCAATGTTTTTGTCACACCAATGATTTTCTATATGACTGAGACTTGAAAAGAAAACAAGGTCTTTGCAGTAAAAACAGAAGCAATATATTGCATAGACCACTGGAAAGTTATCAAATTGCAGAAGAGAAATCAAATGAAAGCCCTAATCACAGACTGTTCGCAGGGATAACCTAAGCCTAAAGGTTTGTGTGCTGTCTCAAATATAGGGATATTTGGAACTTAGTAGTATTCTTAAATATAACAGGTCACACATGAGTATATGGCACTGCAGCCTGAGTACATAAGACCTGAACACATAAAATCCAATGTTTAAAATCATATAGGGAGCCTCTGTGGTCACAGGTCAATTGATTATATGGGAGCATTTTGGGAGAATTGTAATAATCTCTACATCCTGTTGTTATAAGGTAGGTACCCAGGTTGGATTCATACTTTAGTTATTAGCTTTTTAGGAGTAAATAATACATTGTGCAATAAGGTATTCAGATAAATGTTTAATTCTAAAGATTTAGGAGGACCCAACAGGCATAGTTGAGGGTCTAGTTGTACCGGGGACCTCATGACACACAAAAAGGTTATTATTTGCTTCTCATAAACCTGTAACTGTGGGTAGAACCGGAGCAGGTGGATAAAAGGACACTTAAGGAAAATAGGTAATTAAACAGTTTATATCTTGCTAGCTGAATTGGCGCTTAATAGGTACAGTGAGGTAAAAATACTTAGGAGAGCTTATCACTCAGTTTCAGGGAGACTAATCAGTGGCTGGTTAGAGCCTCTTCTCAGGTCTCATTATCAATAGGATCCAAAATGGCCTCCCACAAAATCTTTCTATTATAAGCCTGGGCTCATGCCTTGAGGTCCTGGAAGGCTGTGCAGATTTCTGAAATTGTTTTGGACAAGCCCTAACCTAGCCTTTCTCAACCAGGGTTCTATGGTAAGGTTGTTAGGGGTTCCTTGAGCAATGTTAAACGTCTGCCCTGAGATAAGTTCCCACAGACAATAATGACCTTCTAGCTACTGTAAGCCCTTGTACACATGGTCGGACATTCTGACAACAAAATCCGTCAGATTTTTTTCAAATGGATTTTGTCCGAAACTGGTGTTGCATACACACGGTCGGACAAATTTGTCGGAAAATCCGAAAATCCGATAGTTCGGAACGTGATGGCGTTCGATCATTACAACGGGACTACGTTCAGGCTAGTAGCCAATAGCTTTGGTCTCGTAATTTGATCTGAGCATGAGTGGCACTTTGTCCCATCTAAATTCTCTACAAACGATCGGACAAAGTCCGATCGGATCATGTTGTCGGAAAATTTTATATCCAGATCTCAAACTTTGTTGGTCGGACATTCTGACGGAAAAAGTCTGATGGAGCCCACACACGGTCAGATTATCCGACAATACGGTCCAATCGGACATTTTCCGTCGGAATTTCCGACCGTGTGTACAAGGGCTTACAGAGAATTTTTTCCAATGACCACAAATGTAAGGAAGATTCTTTTTTTTTTTTAACAAAGATTTTTATTTATGTTTCAAACAAAAGAAAAACAGAAAACAGACATGCATCAGCAAGGTACATACATATTTTGAGTAGACAGATAATCAAATGTATCACATAGAAGCACAAATAGTTCTTAACAGTGTGTAGAGTCACTAATCATTGCAGCATAGAATGTAAAACCTCCCCGAGACCTCCCCCCACCACACAAAAAACCACATAAATTACAAAAAAGGGAAACCCCCCCCCCTCCACTCCCCCTAGCCTAAGCAATAGTCAAATGCTTCGCCTCAACCCATGCCGCCCAAATCTTTCCAAATTTCCCAGGGCAGTTCCTGCCCAGATATGTGAGTTTGTAGAGCGGCAAAGCCGCGTTCACCAGGGACTGCCACAGTTGTTTAGTAGGAGGGAGAGGTTGATTCCATTGCAGTAGTATGGCTTTCCTCGCATAGAGTGTAGTGTAAAAAATAAACAGTTTCTTCCCCCAGGAGATATCCAGAAAATCACAGATACCCAGCAGGAGAGGTATCGGGCTAAGTGGAATCGTAAGCTCCCCCACTGCATTAATATCGGCCAGGACCCCTCTCCAAAATCCCACTACCCCAGGGCAGGACCACACCGTGTGAAAAAAGTCAGCATCATCTTCCTTGCATCTGGGGCAGGTAGTCAATCGGTCAGGGTAAATCCTTGCCAGGCGTGCCGGTGAAAAATATACCCGGTGGAGGAACTTCAATTGTATAAACCTGTCCCTTGCAGAAATCGCAAGGGTCAGGTATTGCTGTAAACCCTCCTCCCAGTCCTCCTCAGTAAGCTCCGGAATATCGCCTTGCCAGAGCTCAAACAAATGGGAGATCCTAGTCTCCTCCGATACGGTCAGCGCGGCATACACCATGGACAGTGTGCGCGTCCCTCCCCCCTCAGGACCAAGCGCCTCCTCCACCGCCGACACCCCAAGAGTCACTCTAGATGGGAATTGAGAACGGAAGGCGTGTCGCAACTGCAGGAATCTGAAAAACATATGGTTCGGGAGGTCCCTGGCCTGTTTAATAGCATCGAAGGAGAGTAGCTGCCCCCGGGACACTATGTCCCCCAGTGTTGTGACTCCATGCCTGGCCCAAACAATCGGATCCGGGATGGATTGAAAATGGGGCAAGCGGGGGTTCCCCCAGAGGGGAGTCCCCGGGGCCCACACCCCTGCGCCCACCAACCTTTTGTTCACCAGATCCCATATTTTAAGCGTCGTACGCATCGGGAGGGTTATCCCAGGGTTAGATCGTGGTCCCCTATAGATCAGGTTCCTGAGTTCCGCATAAGAGCCCAACAACGCCGCCTCCAACGAGGACGCAGGGTTGACCGGGCCCTCGGAGAGCCACCACCTGACAGTCACTAGGACTGCCGCCCAGTAATATTTCAGAAAACAGGGCAGTGCCAGACCGCCCCTCACAAGGGGCCGTTGGAGGGTTGTTTTAGCTATTCTAGGGGGCCTACCATTCCAGACGAAGGACGAAACAATGCCATCTAATTTCTTAAAGAATCTAAGCGGGATGTGGACTGGGGTCTGACGGAAGAGATAGGTAAACCGAGGAAGGACCGACATTTTAATTAAATTGACCCGTCCCACTGGCGAAAGCGGCAAGGACCTCCACCCAGTACACCTCTGGGTCAACTGGGTAACCACCGGACTCAGGTTAAGGGTAATAAATTGTTTCAAGTCTCTGTGTATTTCCACCCCCAGATATTTAAATTGAGAAACCCTCTGCAGTTGCCCATCTACTCGGGAACCACCCGCACCATCATGTAGTGGGAATAAAATTGATTTCGCCCAGTTTATACGTATACCCGAGAACTGTCCAAACCGGTCTATATGCGACAATGCCGCCTGTAGGGAGGCTCCGTCGTCCTTGAGATACAACAAGGTATCATCAGCGTATAACGAAACTTTTTCCTGCAAAGGACCCCGGACAATACCCCGAACCTCAGGAGAGGAGCGGAGAATAGCCGCCATAGGTTCAATTGCCAGTGCAAAAAGCCCCGGGGACAGTGGGCACCCCTGCCTGGTTCCCCTATGAAGGGGAAAGAGCGGGGAGAGGACCGCACCCGTACGCACTCTGGCCGTGGGAGCTCTGTACACCGCCCTGACCCACGAGATAAAGGCTGGACCGAAACCAAATCTATGGAGGACTGCCCACAAATAGTCCCACTCTACGGAATCAAAGGCCTTCTCCGCGTCTAGGGAGACCACAACCTCCACCCCGCATTCTGCATCCCCCGAGGCCAAAACAGTAAAGAGCCTGCGAATATTAATATCTGTCCCCTTCCCTGGCATAAAGCCAGACTGATCCTCATGGATCAAGGTAAGTATAACCTCGTTCAGTCGCCTGGCAAGGATTTTGGTCAGCACTTTCGCGTCCGAGTTGAGTAGGGAAATGGGTCGGTATGACGAGCACAACTGGGGGTCCTTCCCAGGTTTAGGGATCACCACTATGATGGCTTGTGCCATAGATGGAGGAAGTTCTCCCTCCCGGAGGGCCACGGTGAGCATATCATGCATTCTAACTGACATCTCCTCTAGGTAATGCTTATAAAATTCCGGGGGTATCCCATCCTCCCCAGGGGTCTTCCCCGGCTGCATGGACCCCAGTGCCACCCGGACCTCCGCCAGAGTGATCGGGGAGTCCAGACCGTCCCTGGCCTCAGAAGTAAGGGCAGGGAGTGTCACCCCCTCTAGAAAAGCACTTAACTCCTGCGTTGAGTACTGCACCCTAGATGAGTAAAGGGCGGAGTAGAACTCTGCAAAGCAAGCGTTGATGGCAAGGGGATCCGTCACCATTGTCCCAGCACTATTCTGTATTCGAGGGATAGTGGAGATTGGGGCCTGCTCCCTCGAGATCCAGGCCAACAATCTCCCCGTCTTTTCGCCCTGTTCAAAAATCCTCTGCGTCTGAGCCAGTTGACGTTTGCTTGTCTTAGCCACCCTAAGGAGCACCACCTCTCTATACGCTACTTTCATATCCTGAGCTGTGAGCGGGTTACCCGTGAGGGTGAACCGGGTCTCCAGTTCTTGGGCCCTGGCCTCTGCCTCCTCTACCGTGATCTTATCATTCCTGCGCTCCCGACCAATGGAGGAGAGGTAACACCCCCTCATACAGGCCTTGAAGGCATCCCAGACCATCCCCCCAGAAGCCGTGCCAACATTTGAGGCCCAAAATCCCCGGATTTCACCGCCCATCTCAAAGGCAATGGTGGGATGCTCAATCCAGTACCTAGACAAACGCCATAGTCTATCCCTCTGAGGGGTAGAGGTTTGCAATGTACACAGCAGTGGGGAGTGGTCAGAGATGCCCCGAGGAAGTAACTCTATTCCAAGGACCCTGGGAAGCATGGGGGCACCAGCATAGACTAGGTCAATACGGGAGAGTGTGTTGTGGGAGGAGGAGTGGCACGTAAACTGGCGATCTGATGGGTGTTTCCACCTCCAGACATCCTCCAGCCCAAACACCTGTGCCCAGCGAGAAACTGGAGAGTCTGTGGCCCGGTCAGGCGTCAACCTATCCAGGGAAGGGTTAGGAGGAATATTAAAGTCCCCTGCTATAACCACATTGTCAGTCTGGAATTGGGCTATCCGGGCAGTCAGTTTATGTAGTAGAGACAGATCCGCAGGAGGAGGCATATAAAGACCCACCAGCACCATTTCTATCATGTCTATTGTGGCATGGACCAGCACGTATCTCCCGTCCTTATCTGTGACAATATCAAGAGGCTCAAAATTAAGGGACTTATGGATAAGGACACTAACCCCCCGGGCATAGCCGGAATATGTGGCATGATAGTGGTATCCCACCCAGGGCCTCTTCAATCCCATAATCCTTCCCCCCACTAGATGCGTCTCCTGAAGAATACAGATATGCGGAGCATATTTTTTCATATAGTCAAAAACAAGAGAGCGTTTAATCTTCTGGTTAAGCCCCCTAACGTTCCAGGAGAGGATCTTCAACGGAGCCATAATCTGGAAGGGCAGGGGGGACCAACGGATGAGACCACCCGACCAGGGTCAAGGCACAAATATCTCATCTTAAGTAATGCAATGATATACCTTGTACATTCATTATAGTAGCGCTGTCTATACCAGAAAACATGAAAGCATGTAACAAAAAGACAACAAAAAAAACAGAAAAAAAAACAGAACTCCCCTCCCTTCCCACCCCACACCCCAGAAAAACAGCCCCAGGGTGTTTGAGAACCCAAACCAAACATAATCAAACCCATTTAAAGGAGAAATCTCCCGTGGGGGCGGTGCGTATCAACCAGCACACCTAGGACAGAGTCTCCTGCGCAGAGTAGACAAACTCCAGCGCAGCCGCTTCCTGGAGGCAAAGAATAAAAAAAAACAAGTCAAACGGGAACAAATAGTAGTGTATGTGACGCCTCAGATTGAAGTGCAAGATTCTCTTGGAATGTTCCAAGGGCCCATTCTTAGTAGCAACTCATCCAACAGGACGACAACATCGGAGTAGCGGGGTCCAGCATCCTCAGTACAGTGTATTCACGTCCAGAAGTAATCATACAAACCCCCCCGGGTATAAACTAGGGAAGGGGTAGGGCCCTAAGGCCCGTAAGGCAGAAATATGAAAACATGAACCTGTAGACCCCCCCTAAGGAGCATCAGAATATCAGGTCGGCTCCTCGCCCCCTGCCCAAGACCAGTAATGAAAAGGAGAGGGGCACTCCGACCTGCCCTCCAAGTTCCAAGATGGAGGGACAGAGTTGGGGGGGGGGAAATCTGATCCGCGTGACACTGGGCAAAACTTGTGATGCTTGTGGACCCCAGTCAGGTAGTCACCATCAAAAAATTATCTCTGCCGGGGAAGGGAATCGATCCATCTGGAGGCCTCACTCGGGGAGGTAAAGAAACGAACGGATTCTCCGTCAATCACTCTGAGTTTCGCGGGGAACATCATGTTGTACTTGAGACCTTTGGTGCGCAGCTGGGCCTTGACTTGGTCGAATGTCCTGCGTTGCCTCTGCGTCTCCACAGAATAATCAGGAAAGAGCGTTAATTTAGCATTTTCAAAGCGCAGGTCCCCCACCTTCCTCGCCTCCCGAAGAACCAGGTCTCTGTCTCTAAAGTTCAAGAGGCGGAAAATAAACGTGCGTGGCGGGGCGCCCGGTGGGCCACGAACCGACGGCATTCTGTGCGCTCGTTCCACGACAAAATGAGGGGAGAACTCAGCGAGCGGGAGAAGTGTACGTAGCAAACGTTCGGTAAAGGCTTCGGTGTCACGGCCCTCCGACCCCTCCGGGAGGCCCACCAACCTCAGGTTGTTCCTCCTATTCCTGTTCTCGTGGTCCTCAGCCCTGGATTCCAGCGCCTTCACCCGCACCTGCAGGGTACGGAGGGAGGCATCATGGTCGCGGGTAACATCTTCCACGTCTCCAACCCTCCGCTCCACCTCGGCAAGCCGCTCCCGGTGTTTATCCATATCTCGCCGGATAAGCCCCATGTCGAGCTGTATCTGCTCTATCTTAGTGGTTAGGGTAGTCTGGCAACCAGTGATCGCCTGCATAAGAGCTTGAAATTGATCATCACCCATCGGTGGCGTGTCAGCGTGGTCCGTTTGAGACGCCATGTTGGTGTAGGCCTGCCCGCGTGCCGCGCGGGTCTGTAGCGGGGTTCCCGGCGGGGTTCCCGGGACCGTGTGCTTCTTCCTATGGGAACCGGAGCTACCCCTGCGCATCCCCGAGCCTCACCACCGCTTCACCGGCCCACGGGGAGAGATATCTGTCCCTAAATGCCGGATAAATAGCCTGCCAGGTGCGGAGCTCTCTGCAAACACGTCCTAGCTGGTTGCCATCTTGGCCACGCCCCCAAGGAAGATTCTTCACAGTGACCATCACACTAATGTACTGTGAGTTGTAGATATAGCAATCGTTATCTGGGGTTCCCTGAGAAATTATTTCAAGGGTTCCTCAATGTTAAAAAAGGTTGAGAAAGTCTGCTCTAACCATAGCACTAGCCAAATTATTATCTGCAAGCACGGCAATACAGGCCAAAAATGGCTAGTGACTATTTATAAGCTGAACGTATTGAAGATGCATAGAGTTCATCAAACTACATTTCTCTTCCAAGAGAATTTGAGTTGCCCATCTGATATGATCTAATCTAAATGAGTGATACCATGTTTACACCAGAGCTCAGGATGTGCATAAGCATTCCTTTGAGCACGGGCTTGAACATGGATTTAAGCATGAGCACAGTTTTCCTGACATTGCCCCCCCCCCCCTTTATGGGCAGCCTCCACATACCCATCCAGGACCTCCTTACTGGATGTGTAGCAGCAACAAATGTTCTTCGGGTTCCTAAGAAATTTTCTTCCGGGCCGAAGTTCTTGCACTTTATCAAGTAGTGGGTGCATTCCTCTCTAGTTCTGAGGTCCAAGCTATCCCCCACTTCATACTCCTCAGAGCTGTGTACTATAATTGGCAGTGGAGGTCCTGAGTCCCGCTTCAGAAAAGGATCCAGTATAGCAGGTTTCAACAATGTGATGTAAAGAACACAATGAATCTTATAATATTCATTTAAATACAGTTCATATGCCACTGGATTAATTCTTCTCCTGACTGTAAATGGACCAACATACTGTTAGGTCCATATATATTTGGACACAGGCACAATGTTCATACTTTTGGCTCTGTATGCCACCAGAAGAATAGGGGTTGAACATAAATATCAAGTATAAATTTTAGGAACTGCAACCATTTTTATACACAGTTCCCCCATTTTCTGGGGCTCAAATGCAATTGGACAAATTAATATAATCATAAATACAATGTTCGTTTGTAATATTTTGTTGAGAATCCTTTATTGCAATGACTGAATGAAATCTGGAACCCATGGACATTACCAAAGACTGGGTTTCCTCCTTTCTGATGTTTTGCCCGGCTCTAACTGCAGCTGTCTTCAGTTGTTCTTTGTTTGTGGGACTTTCTGCCTTTAGTTTTGCCTTCAGCAAGTGAAATGCAAGCTCAACTGGGTTGAGATCAAGTGATTGAGCCATTGCAGAATACTCCACTTATTTTCCTTCAAAAGCTCCTGGGTTGCTTTTGCAGTGTGTTTTGGATCATTGTCCATCTGTACTGTGAAGCGCCGTCCAATCAACTCTGCTGCATTTGACTGAATCTGGGCTTACAGTGTATCTCTAAACACTGCAGAATTAATCCAGCTGCTTCTGTCTTCTGTCACATAAACACCAATGACCTAGTGCGACTGGAAGCCATGCATGCCCATGCCATTACACTGCCTCCACCATGTTTTACAGATCACGTTGTGTGCTTTGGATCATGAGCTGTTCCAAACCTTCTCCACACTTTTTTCTTCCCGTCATTCTAGTACAGATTAATCTTAGTTTCATCCATCCAAAGAATGCTTTTCTAGAACTGGTCTGGCTTTTTTAGATGTTCTTTTGCAAAGTCTAATCTGGCTTTTCTATTCTTCAGGCTTATGAATGGTTTGCACCTTGTGGTGAACCCTCTGTATTTGCTCTCGTGAAGTCTTTTCTGGATTGTAGACTTTGACAATGATACACCCTCCTCCTGGAGAGTGTCCTTCATTTGTCTAGATGTTGTTAATGGGTTTTTCTTTACCATAGATGTCCAGGCCTTTTTATGTTGCTGAGCTCCGCAGTGCGTTCTTCTTTTCTCAGAATGTACTAAACTGTTTCTCTGGCCACTCCTAATGTTACTGCTACCTCTCTGATGGATTTGTTTCATTTTGATGCCTTACAATGGCCTGTTTTACTTGCAAAGACAGCTCCTTTGAACGCATGATGTAGGTTCACAGCAATGTAGGTACAAATGCAAATATCACACTTAGAATAAACTCCAGACCTTTTACCTGCTTAATTGATGAAGAAAAATGCCAGAGTAGCCCACACCTGGCCATGAAATTGTCCAATTACTTTTGGTCTCTTGAAAAGGGGGGGGGGGGTGGCTATTCCTAAAAACTGTAATTCCTAAACCCTTCCTCTGATTTGGATATACATAGCCTCAAATTAAACTTGAGAGTGTGCACTTTCAGCCCATATCCTTTATATAACTATAGCTTATATATGTTTTGGTAAATACCTGAAGAAATCAAAAATTGTGCCTGTGTCAAAATATATATATGGACCTAATTGTATCTGGGTCGCAATTTCTTCAATAGGCATGGCAATTTCAGATTCAAGGTAGATAACCATACCTTGTCTCCTGGCTTAAGAAACAGATCCCCCCTCCTATTTTGTCATTTGTATTATATTCTTTGGTCTTTGCAACAGAAATGTGCAATTTCTTTGTTTTCAAAGACAAAATGCATTTTGTCCTGTACTGCAGGAACTTGGGAATCTGGAACAAGGTCAGGCAGAAGTGATGGGCAAAAAACATAATTAGCCCAAAATGGTGCCTGATCAGTGACGATGTATACAGAATTGTTGTAGGTAAATTCTGCCACAGGCAAAAGAAAAGCTCAGTCATCTTTAGAGAAGGAAGAAAAGCACCTAAGGTACTGTTCCAGCATTTAATTTGTACATTCTGTCTGCCCGTTTGCAGGGCTCTGGATATCAAGTCATGCTTCACTTCTGCTTATCAACCACAGAGTTCCCTACAGAATTTTGAGGTAAACTGGACACAATGTTGACAGGTACATGAAGTCTCACCTCTTCTCTTATGAAGGTATGAGCCGTCTCCTTCACTGAGGGTGTGCCCTTTATGTACAAAATGTGACATCTTAGTCAGTCCATCCACAATCACAAAGATGGCAGTCTAATCATCTGAAACTAGCAATTCCACAATAAAATCCATGGAAACCATTTACCACAGTCTCTTGGGAAGAGGAAGTGGTCTTAATCGACTTACTAGATTATTTTATCATTCCTTTTTGGCTATACTTACAGTATAGCTGACACACAATCTCACATAACTTTCACAGTCTTTCCTTAGTTTAGGTCTCTGGCTTTCTGGTACAAAAATGTTAGATTACAATAGGAAGAGACTGTCCTTTTTCTGTAATATCACCCCTTGAGGAAATGACTCCTGCCTAGATGCTGGCTTGATGGAGTTATAATTTTTTTTTGAAGAAGCAAGAAATTCGGGGCCAATAAGATGGTGTCAGATGGAAATGCTTCCTCATTTTCAGGAACATGCAGGATAGTGCATCTGCCTTCATTTTTTGACCCTGGGTGAAACATAATATGGAATGCAAATCTTGAAAAGAATAGTGCCCACCTGACTTGATGAGGATGCTGTCTCTTGGTTGAACTACAGTGTTCAAGATTTGTGTGATCTGTGAAAATTATGATTGGATTGGATGCACCTTTTAGTAAATACCGCCATTCCTCAAGGGCAGATTTAATCAGCAGCAACTCTCGGTCTTCACATCATAGTTCTTTTCAGTTATTGTAAATTTCTTGGAAAAGAAAGTCCAAGGATGCATTAAGGATGTGGGACCTTAGCACTGTGACATAATAGCCTCAACCACATTTTCAAAGTAACCAAAAAGAACTCAGTGCTTAGTCATAACCTAATCATTGGGGTTATACTAAAGTGCTGAGGTAAGTGTGAAATGCATGCTGCTTTGTTTATGATCAATAAAGGTGGATTTTAGTGATCAATGCGGCCAACTGAATCCTTCTCTTTGGTTATTTTCTCCGGTGTGTGAGGTGTTTGGATCAAGTGGACCATCCACTTCAAGTGGTAATTCAAGTGACATCCACTTCCCGAATGTATGGTAGACAGGATCAGGATGCTCCAGCAGGCAAAGTGGAAGGATAAATGAATACTTTCTTCAAGTTCTCGGAGACATATTAATGAAGCGCTTTGTATTCCAGCTCAGACAGAGGAAAAATTTGCCCAAACAGTATCTCGACTTTTGGCAGGAGTTTAGTGGGGCAATCATATGGGCGATGTGGTAAAATATCAGCCTTCTTCTTGTTGAACACATCCAGGAAATCATGGTATCTGGTTGGGACGAACTAAGCAGAGTCTGAGTTACCAACAGTGGAATAGTTTCTAAAGCTGAGGGTGAACAAGACTGCTGACAATTGACTTATGAGAATGTTACCTTGCCTGTCCTTCAATCTATATGGGGGTTGTGAGCTTGGAGCCAAGTAACTCCAAAGATAATTGGAAACAAATGAGATGGAATAATGTCCAACTGGTGAAACTCTTGATGTATGCCCTTGGAAATGGGAAGCAGATCAGTTTCAAGAGTTACTGGTCAAAACTTAAAGCGGTAGTAAAGTCCCCATAAAGATCCTAAAAAATTGTCCCCCTGCAGATTTAGGTCATAATGTACTAGTACGTATGCACCGTACAATAGTACATTATGACCGAGTCACCTGTAATCAGGTCCCTCCAGCGCTGCGGTGTCACGGCTCCCATTTTCTTCAATTTTCTGCTTATGTCACGGCTCCAATTTTCTTCCATTTTCTCCCGGTCTTCCTTCCAGGTTTCATCAGCTCGGTCACCTGAATGGCCTGGCTGTGGTAACATCGCTCTCACGCATTCGCACGGGAGTCACATCACAGAGTCACATGGAGCGGGCCGTAAATGTGGTCTGAGCTGCCCATACATGAGCTCAGATCACGTTACCACTGACAGGAAAGGGGGGAGATTTATGATAGAAGAGACCTCTAGGATCTCTTATGTTATATAAACCCTGCCTGTTGGTTGATTTTTGCATTTTGACTTTACTTCCACTGTAAGTCCAGTTCCATTGACTAAATGTACTCTTAGTCTTTGCTCCTTTGTTTTTAGAGAAATGTTGTGCATCTTAGCTAAATGAATGCCTATAAAACAGCTGCACGTCCCAGAATTAATGATGGCTTGGACCGGAATAGTCTTTTCGGGTATCTGTAGGGAGACAGATAATGCTACATGAGCAGGACTGTTCATGGAAGTACATCCAGCCTCCAGAGAAGAGGAGTAAGACTTATTTGGTCTCACAGGACAAGTCCATAAATAGTGACCTGGGCTTCCACAGTAGGATCATAGATTTGGCCATGTGTAATTTCTCCTAAGTGGGAAATGGAGAGCGCTGAAGCCCAATTTGCATGGTTTCAATTTCAGGTGAAGGGTTAGGCAGGAGAGAAATTGTGCCTGGAACTTTTGACAGCACCCAAGTGGGACAAAAACTGGCGGATCACTCTGATCAGCTTTCACGTAACCTTCGATCTAGTTGGATAGCTAGCTGCATCAAATTTTCAAGAGAACTAGGTCCTCGGAAAACTCTCCTCTGGCCAATTCATCCTTGAGAGAATCTGAAAGTCCTAAGTGAAATTGATATCTTAAGGCCCTTACACCTCTTTTCCTGTTTGCCCTGGGGATGATGACAAGTTATAACAGGGCACAGAGTGGCATGAGCGCCTGTAGGAGATATGGTTTAGAGTATCCTTGTAGTAGATGCATATTTGAATTAAGCAAGCTGGCAGCAAGCAGATGCAGGATATCGCATACGTAGACAGACAGGCAGAGGATGTCACAACCTGGCAGCAGGAGTACATACTAAGGAACCAGGAGCGGAGTCAGAGCCAGGTCAGGGTCAATATCAAAAGCGTAAAGGAGGTACCAGAACAGCAGGCAGGAATCAGGGTTGGGTCACAAGTTGAATCAGCAACAGGGGTTCAGAAGTAAGTAAGTTCAAGCTGGGTCAGGATACAGATGTACATAGGATCAGGTCACAAACAGTAGGAGCTGACCACTCAGCAATGATCCTGAGTCATATAGGGCTAGCTTTAACCACTTCCATACCGGGGCAATTCTGGCATTACTCTCCTACATGTTGCAACTTTTTATGTCACACAGTGTTTGCACAGGAATTTTTTGAAACGAGATTTTCATATATTAAAAAAACGAAACACTAAAGTTTGCCAAATTTTTTTGTATAATGTAAAAGATGATGTTACACAAAGTAAATAGTTACCTAGCATGTCATGCTTTAAAAGTGTGCACTTTCGTGGAATGGCGCCAAACTTCGGTACTTAAAAATATCCATAGGCAACACTTTCAATTTTTTTTACAGGTTATCTGTTTAGAGTAACATGATCTTTGAACCATGTGTGGTTTACATATGTGGGCGCAACATACGTATGGGTTCGCTTCTGCGTGTGAGCACGCAGGGGCGGGGGCGCTTTAATTTTTTATTTTTTTATGTTCATTTTATTAAATTTTTTATTTTTACACTTTTCCTTTATTTTTTTATTTTTTTACCACTTTTATTTCTAGTACAAGGAACATAAACACCCCTTGTAATAGGAATAGGGCATGACAGGTCTTCTTTATGGAGAGATGTGGGGTCTTTCACATCTCTCCTCTAGGCTGAAAAGCCAGAGATCCAAAACAAAATGACTCAGCTTTCCTGCCGAGGGCTGGACATAAAGTTTTGAAATTTTGAAAAAAAAAAGTTTTTCTTTGTTTCTGTTAATTTTTTTTGTAAATAAGTATGTTTTCTTCTTCAGTGACAGGCACTGATATGGCTGCACTGACGGGCACTGATAAGGCAGCACTGATGGGCACCGATGAGGTGGCACCAATGAGGTGGTACTGATGAGGTGGCACTGACGGGCACTGATGATGGGCACTGATAGGCAGCACTGATGGGCGCTGATAGGTGGCACTAATGGGCACTGATAGATGGCACTGGGATGCGGCACTGATGGACACTCATAGGTGGCACTGATGGGAACTCATAGGCGGCACTGATGGGCACTCACAGGCAGCACTGATGGGTACTTATTGGTGGTACTGATGGGTACTTATGGGTGGCACTGATAGGTGGTACGGATGGGCACTGATGGGCTCTGATAGATGGGCACTGATGGGCATGGAGCGGCACTGATAGGTGGCACTGTTGGACACTGATGGGTGGCACTGATGACACTGATGGGTGGCATTGCTAAGCATCACTGAGTTAATTTGTTATATGATGGTGCCAGTCAGTGCCCATTTGTGGGCACTGATTGGCACAGATTGGGCTGTCATTTGCACATGTGGATGGCCATGGTGTACATACCTGGCCATCCACATGTTGCCCCCCTTCCTGGTGGTCCTGGGGGCTTCCCTGGTGGTCTAGTGTGGGCATTCGAGGGGGGGCTGCGATGATAAAAAAATCACCGCAGACCCCCCTGTCAGGAGAGCCACCAATCGGCTCTCCTCTACTCGTGTCTGTTAGACACGAGTGAGGAAAAGCCGATCAACGGCTTTTCCTGTTTACATCTTGATCAGCCATGATTGGACACGGCTAATCACATGGCCAGAGGCTCTTTACCAAGATTGGTGTAGCGGTGTGTCAGACTGACACACCGCTCCACCGATCACCACGGTGCATGCCCCCACGGCCACACGACGGCTGTTATCCTGAAGGACGTCATGTGATGCCCAGTCAGGATAACGGAACCACTTTGCAGATGTCAATCTGCTATTGACTGGACCAGAAGTGGTTAAATAAGCCAGTGGGCACCAAAGTCCATCAAACATGCATGCTCTTGTAGATGTGAGTATGGCCTTATTTCTTTGCACAGTTCTATGGACTGTTCTGCGTACACATACATATTCCTTTGAGTGCGTAATCAAGCATTGGCTTGAGAATGGGCTCGAGCAGAGTTTTCCTGGCAGCTATGAATGATTAGTATATGTACGGTATTTTGACAGTATGGTTCCCTGCCATGGTGTATGTGGCCCAGGATTCTCAACTAGGCAGAATGAGGGGCTTTAGAGGAGTTGCTTATATAGAAGGAAACTGGATTTTTAGTTTCCTCATTGTTTAGAAAAATCCACTTTGGGACCTGGAGCCAGGAGATTTCTTAGAGAACTGGGTGGGATGAAATCTCCAGTCTTGGTTTTTGGAAACCACCAGCACATTCATTGGTCAGGTATGTGCTGGGCTATTAGTAGTGACCTGACCATGATTCTGGGCTCCACCCTCCCGAGGACTCCAGTTGTGCAAGGAAGAAGACAGAGGGGTGCAAGTCTGCACTGGAAAAGACAGAGACCCAGGACTGAGGGTCAGAGCAGCAAGGTGCTGCTAGTTATACAAAGAGTTTTGGTGAGAAAATGGTCTGTGGGAGACAGACAAGGCAATGTTGCATGTGTAAGCCAGGAGGCTGAATCTATCTTTATTTAATTTATTGATGGTGAAAACCCCCTGTGAGGGAAACACTTTGATTTTGTTTTCTGGAACTTTGAACTTTCTTTAATAAATGTGGGCCAAAAAACCCACAAGCCAACAAGACAATTTCTGGCATGGACTCTATTCACTGCTTACTGATAGGGATGGGCGAATGGTTTGGCCCGAGCATAAGTTCGGGCCGAACTTTAGTTGTTCGAATGTTCTGCAGAACACCGAACAATATGCAGTGTTCGGGGCAAATTCAAAAACCGCCGGAACACCGTTAAAGTCTATGTGACATTAACATGAAAAATGGCTTATATGCAAGTTATTGTCATAAAAAGTGTTTGGGGACCTGGGTCCTGCCCCAGGAGACAGGAAAGTTTTAAAAAGGCAATTTTTTCTGGAGCAGTGATTTTAATAATGCTTAAATATTCCTTTAAATTTTGTACCTGGGGGGTGTCTATCGTATGCCTGTAAAGTGACACATTTTTCTCGTGTTTAGAACAGTCCCTGCACAAAATGACATTTCTAAAGGAAAAAAAGTACTCGTGGCTATAATGAATTGGCGGTCCTGGCAATACAGATAAAATAAGTAATTGAAAAAAATGGCATGGCATCCCCCAGTCCATTACTAGGCCCTTTGGGTCTGGTATGAATATTAAGGGGAACCTCGAACCAAAATTTTAAAAAAACATTGAGTGGGGGTCCCCCCAAATTCCTTACCAGGCCCTTCAGGTCTGGTATGGATATTAAGGGGAACCCCCGCGACAATTTTTTTTTTTAAATGGTGTGGGGGGTCCCCCTCAACACAAGATACTTGCGAGTGATCTCTCATGCCTAGTTCACTGGGAGTCATGCTGAACACTTGAGGGCTATGAGGCATGAAGGCCAAGTGCATTCACCCAAGGCAACCTTCTTTTCACCATCAAGTAGGTGGATCCCCTTTACAAGGTCATCACCCGTTCCTGACCTGAACCTGTTGTATCATCCACACACCCCAAGTATTGGTTGTATTAGTTATTTCTCTGGAAGAATACCCGACCAGTCCAGCACTTATGAGAGCAGCCCAAAACATTACCTTTCCACTGTGTATAGACATCTGCTAAGCCAAGCTTGGTTTACCCATGTTGATAGTCTTCACCAAACACATCATGGAACACTGTTAGCCTAAAATGTTTACTAGCTGATTTTTGCATAATCTAGTACATAAATATACAGCCAATGGCTTTCAGAGGCTTTTTTCCCCCAAAATTTTGTAAAGTGCACTATATCAGAGTACCACAGAGTTCAACTATAAATTGTCCAATTCTCCATCCTAGTCTCATACGCTAGTAGTTCTCCATTATACCCTCATCTGAAAGCCTGATGCAGTCAGTTTTTTCCCTGAAAAGGAAAACTCTGTGTGTACCATTCTCTACAATCTGCCTTCTCCAGCTCTCATACTTTCCCATTGCCACTACACCTCTACCATGTCTCCGTTAAATATCCTGCTCCTATCTCACCTGAAAAATAAGGGCTGCACCTCTAAAAGCTAACGGGGGACTCTATCCTGCTATACTGTATACAGGCAAACAAATATATGCAGGTTGTGACTCTGAATCAGCAGAAAAATGGTGAGCGTAAACTGTTATTTACATATCAAACAATGCCTACCTGCTTCCATCCATCATTATTTGGAAAAATTGCTGTCAGACATACTTTATGTGTTCCATAAAAGAATATGGAGAAGTAGTACATTGCAAACTCTGCTGTTAGGAAAAGTGAGATCTGAATTAAAAGTGTATAGTTAGTTCCGTTTTACATATTTTTCTTAAATATGTTGGAAAGCGATCACTAACTTCTCAGTAAAATGAGTTTCCAGCCAGGTAGATTGAGAACCTTCCACTTCATTAACTCCTATTACATTAATTACCGCCTGCCACCTCCTCAGTGTGAGGATACTCATTTTCAACCAGTATGAAACTCATCTGAAGTTGCAGCTTCAATTAATTTTCACCTTAGCCTGGAACTAATTTGAACAGAAAACAAGTTCACTATGGACCACATTAAACCACAATCATTACTGGTTATTGTTGTATCAGGTGTTTTTTTTCCTGAAAGGAACAATAAAGGACAGGTTTAGAGAAAATGTATTTCTTTCTGCAAAGGAAAAAAACGAAGATGTAGACCTGCTTTCAGCCTCTAATATGGCCGTCAGGCATGTAATGTAGTGAAGAAAAGATGGCCTGTATTCTATTTGTGATATTTAAATGTGGTGTGTGCTTAATGTAGTGTTCAAAGGAATGTTTAAGCCTCTGATGTGGATGATGTTTAGTACAGTACTCAAGGAAAGGTCTACTGCCGTATTTCACCAAGATTGTTCTGTGAACAGTACAAAAGGAGAAATTGCTGTGGCGTATCTGGGGATATTCAGTGCAATGGATACTGCAATATCAACAGCGATTTATTTAGTGCAGCATTTTCTAAAACTGATAGCTCCAGAATGGGTGAGGGCGTAAAGAACCAACTTTTTCTTTCAGGCTGGAAATCATGAATAATAAAAGAAAAAGCTATTGTTTATTGAAGCATTAAATACAGAAATGTAGGCATTCAGATATATGTGCACCACACCATTCTAATAATATGAGCTTTTTAGCTTAGAGGCAGGCAGTAAAATGATTTCTCAAGGCAGGCTTTCTTGATGCTTACATGTGTTTTACATGCCCTGAGTGAGAACCTATGTGTATGGTTATGTAGACTGATGTCTTGTCTGGGTTATTTGCTTTTTTTTTAAGGTGCTGCAAGGAACAATGAATATATGTAAAAGTGAAGTACGGTATACCAAAGTGACCATTTGAATTAACTATTGAGTTTAGAGCAGTCAGAAAAGTCAAGGTAATTTTTATATGTTAGCAATGGATTATTCTGCTTAGCCCATAGTAATTTACCCTGCTAAATAAAGCCAATAGTACTTTAATGTATTCTAAGATATATAGCTTTGTCTGGTAGTAACAATTAAATTGACAGATGCAAGTGATTTTTTCTTTATTGGATATTAAAGTGAACTAGTGCTTTGCTTATGCAAACCAAAGCAACAGGTGAAATGTAATATCTGTCCCAAAAGACTACATATACTTATCTTTCTTTGTTTTCTTAATTTTTTGTTTAGCTTACAAGAGAGAAAAGAAACACCCTGCTGTCATGGTGTACATTGGCACCAATGACAAAGCCAGAGGCAGATGGAGTGTCCAAAAGAACAATTTTAATGACTTGGGAGCTAAATTGAGAAAAAAGACCTCCAAGGTAGTATTCTCAGGAATACTACTGGTATATCGAGCCACACCAGAAAGGCAGAGGATGATTAGGGAAGTAAACAAGTGGCTGAAGAGCTGGTGTAGTAAGGAGGGGTTTAGGTTCCTGGAGGACTGACTTCTCAGTCAATTACCGGTACTATAGAAGGGACCGACTGCACTTAAATGAGGAGGGTTCAGATCAGCTGGGAGTAAAGATGGGCAAGAAGTTAGAGCGGTTTTTAAACTAGGCGACGGGGGGGGGGGGGGGGGTGCAGAGGTAGAGATAGTCAGTGCGGAACATATTCCAGAGTGTAGTATTGGGGGTATTAGTGTTAGGTTGACTAAAGCACATAAACCCAAGGTAAGTATAGTAACAAGTCCGTCCTAGTTTCTATCTCGGAACACCCAATAAGAGGATAGTATGCGACCGGTCTAAACTACATTCACCAATGGCAAGAGCCTGGCGGACAAGATGAGTGAACTAGAGATACTGTTGTACAAGGAGGATTTGGATTTTGTGGCATTTTTTAGAGACCCGGTTCAACAACTCTCATGATTGGCTGGCAACCATTCAATACCTGATGCGGAAATATGGGGCAATTTAGGTAACAGCGATCACAGGTCAATTGGCATCCTTATAAATCACACAAATAGGAAACATAAGGGGAATACAAAGACACTGAATCTCAAAAGATCCAACATCCCTAGACTACGAACCTTGTTTGAAGGCATGAATTGGGATAAAATCTTAGGAACAAAGAACATGGAGGAGAGATGAGTTTGCTTTAAGAGCATATTAAATAAGGGCATTACCACAGGTATCGCCGCAAGTGATGTATTGCCGCAAATGTTATGGCGAGAGCAATAATTCTAGCACTAGATCACCTCTGTAACGCTAACCTGGTAACCTGTAAAAAATTTTAAACTGTCGCCTATGGAGATTTTTAAGTATTGTGGTTTGTCGCCATTCCACAAGAGTGCGACATTTTAAAGCATGACATGTTAGGTATCTATTTACTCGGCATAATATCTTTAATATTTTAGTAAAAATTGGTTTAAATGTTGTGCATTTTGCAATAACCACTTAACTACTGGGCCATAGACAAATGACATCCTGGTCAGCAAGTGGAATTTAGGTGTTATGGCTGCCTGAATATTCCATAACCCTGGTATTGTTTTTTCAGTCAGCAATTCTCTGCAAGTGATCCAAATGGTGAATTTGCCCCTGGATCCCTTTTAGAAGCGGCAGGAGAGGTGATCCTACTTACCTGACTGATTTGTGAAGCCCGGGACACATCTTGCAATAGAGATGAGTGAAGGCAAATTTGCCTCCGCTCATCTCTATCGCCTTGGAGGACTGAAACAACATCACAACGTCACTTTCGGTTTCTCTGGCATGTAAACAAGACTTTTTTTAACCACTGCAGCCCCAGGATTTACCCCCTTCCTGACCAAAGCACTTTTTGTGATACGGCACTGTGTCACTTTAAGTTAACTGACAATTGTCATGTAACGCTGCAATTAAACAAAATTGATGTCCTTTTTTCCCACAAATAGAGCTTTCTTTTGGTGGTATTTAATCATCTCTGCGGTTTTTATTTATTGCGCTTTAAACAAAAAAAAGCAAACATTTAAAAAAAAAAGCAATATATTTTTTACATTTTGCTATAATAAATATCACCCAAAAATATATAAAAAAACTAATTTCTTTCTCAGTTTAGGCTGATATTAAGACCCTTTTCACAATGAGGTGTCCTTCAACGCCACAAGAATGGCAGACTGTGGCCTCCCACTTTGCCAGTCGTTGGGACTTTCCCAATTGTGGAGGTGCAATTGATGGGAAGCACGTCCGCATCGTCCCACCACCCAACTCAGGGTCGTACTATTTTAACTACAAGGGGTTTCATAGTATCGTGATGTTGGCGGTGGTGTCTGCGACATATGAGTTTTTTTATGTGGACGTGGGGCAAAATGGACAGATGTCGGATGGTGGAGTGTTCTCCCAGACGGAGTTCTACTGGCGTCTCCAGAGTGGCAGTCTGGACTTGCCACCACCAGAGGAGAATCAGGAAGGACTCCCGTTCGTCTTCGTTGCGGATGAGGCGTTTGCCCTGGCGAACCATCTGATGCGGCCTGACCCGATGAGGACCAGAGGATTTTTAATTTCCGCCTGTCCAGAGCCCAAAGAGTGGTGGAGAACACCTTTGGAATACTGGCCAGCCGGTTCCACCTTTTTTTTAACGCCTATCCACATGGCGGAATACAAACTAAATCACATTGTGCTGGCCTGCTGTGTTCTTCACAATTTCCTCAAAAGACATTCTGCAAACTATGCGGTCTCAGTTGTCCAAGAAGCAGACTTGCTGGAAAATGATAACCTCACGAGCCTTGAAGGTGCTCATCCTGGCTTGCCCCCCCCCCCCCCAAAGCGCCCGTGAGGTTAGAACCCAATACATGGACTACTTTGTGGGTAGGGCGGCCATTGATATGCCAGACAATGTCTGAGCGGCATTTTATGAAACTCCTTCATTTACTGCTTGGCTTGCTTTTAGGTGTCTCCTATGTAAATTTGTTTGTTTTCTTGTTGTGCCTTTTTCACCAACAGTGCAAACCCAAGTTCTGAGCGAGATGAGGGGACAGTCTCTTCTTCAGATAAGCTTATTATGTTGTGGGTCTGCTACACACACACCTTGTTTTTGGTAGATAATGTATGTAGTGCATTACTGACCAAAATCTTGCTCATTTTCAGCACCATGGCAGGAAAATGGCATGATTGTCAAAATTAACACATCACTGTGGGTGTTTTTTTTACTAAATCCACTATAAGTGCACTGCAAAAGTGCACCTGAAACTGCACTTGAAGTGCAAAGTTGAGTTACCTTTAGTAAATAACACCCATTCTCACCGAAAAAAACATTTTTACTCCAAATACATCTTTTGCGCAATGAAAAAGGAAGCCACACATTGTTGATAATTTAACTTTTTAATCCAAGCACATTCACATGTGCGTTTAGAAAAGGGTTTTACAACAAACCAACAAATTGGTGTATCAAAAACAGTCTTTCAGGTAATTTTTATTTCACATTGTGTTTTTGTGTAAACAGGCATGTATCAAAGCGTAACATACAGAACACAGGAACTTACAAAGTTCAACTTTGAAAAGTGAAGACAATATCAGGCATGAGTATGTACAAACTGGGCTGATATTGCCTTCATCACATGGGGGGTCACCCCTGGAAAATCCAAATTTGGAAGATGCACACAGTGTGTCAACATGGGCTATCTCCCATCATGGGGGATCAATTTACATGTTTTGGGGCTGCAACCCCTTTATCTCAGCCACTTTCCACAAAACACGTACATTGATCCCCCATGATGGGAGATAGCGCAGGTTGATACACTCTGTGCATCTTCCAAATTTTGATTTTCAAAAAATACAAAATTTGTGTTTTAAAAGCCAAAAAATAAAACCCTAGCTAGTTTGGGGTGTTTCACACTCTCCCCAAAACATCAATGATGTTCTTCATTTTATTTTTAACATCATTGATGTTTTGCTGTATATTTTCTAAATCCCGATTGCACCCCATTATCTCCCCAATCAGGATCTGGGCACTTTCACTGGTAAAATGGGATTCTTCTTCCACATCACCTTCAAAACAAAGCAAAAAAAAACACCATGTATTATAAATATGGTGAAATACATTGATGAGCTTACCGGAAGCTGTGTTCTCCTACACTCACCTGTTGTGGTGACAATTTGTCCTACTTCAACGATCTCTCCTTCCTCCTCCTCTTCCTCCTGCTCCTCTGCTTCTGGTTTTGGAATTTTGGCTTCTTTGGGAGGGGTGGGGTCCCTGGTGTCCTCATACTTGCCGAGTCTTCTCTCCCCTATGAGAATGTAAAAAAAGAATAATTAGCACACAGAGGGCAGAAATAGGTATATGAAACATTGCTTGGAAGTGTTGTACAATTGTGTTTTTTGGCCGAGTTCCAAGGTGAGAACATTATTGTGGGCACTTTGTTAAGCTGGAATACTTGCAGAACGATGTTTCTTACGAACGAATGAAACCATGAACTTGAAAGTGGCCATTTTAAAATGCACAACATGAAATCAAAGCACATGGAGCATGTATGCAAGCAAGAATAATCATATGAACACACGACAACTACTTACTTTTTTCAAGAACACACTTTATTCCTTATGTACTGCTCGTGCTCCCTCAGTTTCAGGTCTGACCAGCGTTTTCTCAGTTGATCCATGGATCGGCGTACCCCAAAATTCTTCTGAAGACTCTTCACAACTTTAGTCATGATCTTGGCCTTTCTGATATTTGAGTTTGGGTAGGGTCCATACTTCCCATCATAGTCGGTCCTGTTCAATATGTCCACCATCTCCAACATCTCTCCAAAAGACATATTTGAGGCCTTAAATCTTCTCTTCCTGGATTGTGACGTTTCAGGCTCCGGACTTTCCTCACCCTCCTCCTCGTTAGTGGAACTCTGATTGCGCACCTGCGTTCTCTCCGCCATGTGCTCTCCCCACTGCGCCGAAAGCGAAGGGGCGGGAATAGTCTAGAAAGAACGTCAGGGGTGGGTGGAGTTTCATGCATGCGCACTTTATATAAAACGCAACGCGCGTGTGTCGTCCGTACGATCTGTGAACAGAGGGAGAAGCTGAGGTGACGAACGTGCAAACGAAGGTAAAATTTTGAACTTGGTACATCACTAGGCTATACTGCTTCTAGATTGAGGCCTGCATTAGTGGAGTTTAGCCTGACATTAGGGTTTGTCTTGTGTTGTGTCTTGCAGACATTATGGACGGGTTCAATGATCATAGCTTCCTCCCTCTGTTCATCGATAAATACAGAGAGATGCCCTGCCTGTGGCAAGCGACACACCCTCAGTATAGTAAAAAACTAAAGAGGCAGGCAGCAATGGACAAACTGGTTGAGTTTGTGAAGTCGTTGGTCCCCAAGGCAGATGTCAACTATTTAAAAAAGAAAATCGGTGGCCTGGTGAGTACATATCTGAAGGAGAGGAAGAAGGTGCTGGACTCCTTGCAATCTGGTGCTTCAGCAGATGAGGTTTATGTCCCCAGGCTGTGGTATTATAACAGGATGCAGTTTCTGTCAGACCAGGCTGAGGCCAAATAATCACTCTCTACTCTTCCTTCCACGTGTCCTATGCTACATTCCACACCTGCTGAGTCTTCCGACGCCCAACCTGGGCCTTCCACTCAGGAAGAACTGGGAGAGCCCAGCTTGAGCCAGGTATAGTATTGTTGTACATATTTTGGGAGTATAAATGAATGATGTTAACTTGATTTTTGCTCACTAATTGGTGATTTTAGAAAGTGATCCACATATCAATAGACAGTAGTGGCCAAAACCTTGGGGACAAGAAAGACAAATGCTGGGCTCTGAATGATAGTCTTTTCTATTGGTTAACAACTTACAACAGTCTTGATGTGAAAATTGTGTGTGTTTGATGAACCAAAAACTAAAACTATGTCCCTGTTTCATACACAAGAAGACCTCAGTCAGGAACAGGAGGGTGTGGAATGCAGCAGCCAGGAGGTGGCTAAGGAAAGTGGCAGCCAGGAGGAGGCGGGGGTAAGCGGCAGCCAGGCAGTGGGCAGGCAAAGGAGCCTCACAGAATGCCAGGTCCCTCCCCTCCGCCTGCAACGCAAAAGGGCAAGAAAGGGGGGGGAATGTGGAGGAGTCGGTCCTGAGGCTGATTGGGGAGGCATCAGCGGCCCTCCAAGCCAAACCCACCTATCAAGAGGCCTTTGCCACCTTGGCTGCATGCAAGATTGAGAAAATGGAGGAGGGGCAACAGCTCTTGTGCGAGGAGGTAATTATACACACCCTCAACAAGGGTCTGTTGGGCCAAATGACTCAAACAACACACTTGTGTGATTTGGCCCATGCCCCTCCTCCTCCTCCTCCTCCTTCTGCCATACCTCCAGCACCACAGCCACAGCCTGGAAGGAAGCGTGGAAGAAGGACCAGAGAGTGATGACCTGGGTTCAGTCTGGTCTGACAGAAGATGCAGCCTGTTGTAGTACCACAGCCTGGGAACATAGATGTCATCTGCTGCTGTTCCGGGTTTCTTGGACTTCAGGACCAGACTTCTCTCCCTCAGATATGTACTCCTCAGGCCACCAAGTTTTGTGTTTAAATAGTTGATGTGTGCCCTGGGGGCCAAAGACTTCGCTAATCTCCCCAGTTTGTCCATCGCTGCCTCCCTCTTTATTTGTTACTGACACCTAAAAAAAGTTTTTTTTGTTTGAAGAAATACTTGCATATGTGTTTTACTTCAAAAAGGCCAGTTTATTTGTGAGCAGGCAGGTACATTTCAAAAATACAAAGTGAAAAGGGGGCGCATGCGCGGCACGGAGCAAGCAGGACGCTAGACTCAGGAGCTCCGGGGACAGCGGAGATTCTATATCACTCCCCGGGACAATACTGCTCTCCTATCGACTCCAAACTAACCCCTTCGTCCCGAGGGATCATTCGTGCATGCCGACAGCCAAGAAGGGCAAGCGGAAAACCGCTCAACGCTCTCTTACGAACTATCTGCTCCGGGTCACTGAGAGACAAGAGATTTCCCAAGATGGCGCCCAGGCCTCCACAGACGCGGAGGCACCACGCACAGCGAGCTCCCATGCAGGTACGGGGGAAGCCCAGCTAACGAAAGCGGACTTGGAAGATAGTCTAGCTAACATGTATGATAGGCTAGCTAGGAAATTCCAGGCGGAATTACAGAAATCAACCAGTACGCTGTCTCAAGAGTTAGCGGCCCTGGGAAACAGGACGGATCTCTTAGAAGTGAAGCATGATGAGCTTCACTTAGCTTATGCGGACCTCCGGAGGGACTATGAGATGTTGGGAGACACGGTTGTCCAGCTCCAGAACCATTTGGAAGACCTGGACAACCGCAACAGAAGGAACAATGTTAGGGTGCGGGGGATCCCTGAATCGGTGACCGATCTCCCAACCACGATCACAAAGTTGTTCCAACTCCTTCTTCCTAACCAGCCAAAGGAATCCTTTATTTGTGATCGCCTGCATAGGGCCTTGAGGCCTAAGCCTCCCCCGGAGAAACCCCCATGGGACATTGTTATGTGCCTTAAAGACTTCCTTATTAAGGAGGAAATCCTCAGAGCTTCCCGTAATACCCCGCGTATTCATCTGGATGGGATCGCCGTTCAAATCTTCCCTGACATAGCTCCCGCTACTCTGAAGAAGCGGCGACAAATGAGAGAAATCACCTCTGCGTTGCAGACAGCTCAAATACGTTATCGCTGGGGGTTTCCATTTAAACTTATTGTCCCACATAATGGATCCACACATGTTGCCACCACAGTTGCGGAGGGTAGAGAAGTTCTGCTGAAATTAGGCCTGTTGGAGAGACAACAAACGCCCAGGCACCCACCAACTCCTCGCCCGTCACCCATTTGGGCCACACCATCGCCCCACAGGGATAGACGCTCCCGAAGGCTACAGCCACTACCCGAAATATGATTACATAATGGACTGTCCGGACTTCTCGCTAATGACTTCCACACAGGGATTTCACTTGTCCTCATTGGAACTTCTGGCCGGATTCATTCAGTTGACTTACCTGGATCCCTTGACCCCCCCTTTCCCCCCCCCCTTTTTTTTTTTTGTTGTTTTTTCCCATCCTCCCCCCCCCTCCCTCCCCCCCTTCGCTTTAGCCGATCGGGCATGTCTGCAAAGCAACTCCAGAGTCTCCCTGTCCCCGGAGATGTTTTCTTTTTACCTGTTCTCCCTCTTTTTATTTCTCCATCTTTTTTTCGGCCTCGCGTCTCCCCCCCCTCCATACTGGTCCTCCACTCCCTGCTCGGTCCCTTTTTTTGTTTTTAGACTGGTGGAAAAATGTTTTTCTTTTTTCCTTTACCTTTTCATTGTCTTTTGGTAGGGAGTGAATGGAGCAGGTGGATGTAGGGGCCATAGGGCCCCATGTGTATACTTTATTGGTCTGGTTGGGTCTTCCACCCCGACCCCACAGTTATTTTGTTTTTGTTACTGTTTATTTGTTTTTAATGTTATGCTGACCGTAATGGTTGCCCTGGAATGTGGATAGATATGCTTACTGTTTTTGGCTTTTCTAACTGGTGGAGGTCTGGCTTTGACCACTTCCTGATAATGCTTTGCCTTAAAGTGAGTAGGAGTAGCTCCCTGGGCACTGGACTCTGGCATGGGGTACAGCACTTCTCTGGTAGTATTTTCAGAGTAGCATGCCTACTTACCGGATAGCATGGGTCTACAAATTATTTCCCATAATGTGAGGGGTTTCAACTCCCCACAAAAGAGAAGGAAAGCTTTCCGCCAATATAAGCGAATAGGCGCGGATATTATCCTTTTACAAGAGACCCACTTCTCCTCTGCGGCTTGTCCTAAATTTTTTGATAAGTCCTATAAATTGCACTACTATACCACTTTTGAGTCCAGGGCCAAGGGAGTTGCGATCTTTATTCGTAATAATTTACAGTTTGAACCTTCCCATGTCTATAAGGACCCTGATAGCAGGTTCCTTGTTCTCCAAGGTTTGATACAGGGTAAGGCGGTGACTGTAGCTAATCTGTATGCTCCAAATTCTGCGCAAGGTACTTTTTATAATCAGTTTTTACGAATTTTGGACAGATATATCTCCCCCATCTGATTGTAGGGGTGAGATTTTAACTTAGTGGCCAACCCTTCGTTAGACAGAAGTAAACCAACTCACTGTGCTAAAGCCTTCCCGAAACTACTTAGCCGATCATTGGATAGATTACAACTTATCGATACTTGGAGGGCACTGAATATTGGCACCAGAGAATATACTCATTATTCCCATCCCCACGACAGCTACGCTAGATTAGATTACATATACACTTCCCCCATATTACTGGCTAACTCGGCTCTGGCGTCTATCCACCCATGTCCCTGGTCTGATCACCATGTGGTTACCTTTCATACCTCTCATATTGGCCTTTCCCCTGCAACGGCCTCTAGGAGGCTGAATGATTCATTATTGTCGGACCCTGAGATACACACCCGCGTTGCGGGCCTCCTAGAGGAATACTTCAACACTAACGACACGGGCGACATCTCCCCCCAAGTACTTTGGACTGCTCATAAAGCAGTTCTTCGTGGCCATCTGATTGAAATCGCAGTCACCAAAAAAAGGCAGAAAAGTGCACAGATTCGAACCCTCACCAGTGACTTACAAAAATTATATCAGTCCCACTCAGGTACACATTCGCCAGATACCATGCAGTTAATCAACCAGAAGAGAGCCGAGTTAGACACTATACTCTCAGAACATACAGAGAAATCATTGCGCTGGTCTAAAGCGAAATTTCTTTTACATAGTAACACAGCCTCTAGTATGTTCTCTCGCAAACTTCATCAGTCTTTACAACCTTCCCACGTTTATAAATTAAGAAATAACTCAGGCCACATGGTTACTCACCCCACGGAAGTACTCCAAATTTTCAAAGCATTCTACCAAAACTTGTTATCCCCTCCTTCACAACCTATAACCCAAGATATAGACCAGTGGCTGGATTCTTTGCGCCTTCCATCCCTCTCGGACTCACAACTTCAGGCCTTGAATGCTCCCTGTTCCGACCAAGAAGTCATAGCCACTATGAAAACCCTTAAATCCTCTACGGCTCCCGGCCCAGATGGTTATACCTCTTTATATTACAAAAATTTTTCCCAGATTTTGGCCCCTAGATTGACAAAACTTTTTAATCAGACTTTGCAAGGTCATACTCTTCCAGATGAAATGTTACACGCCAATATGACATTAATCCCCAAACCGAATAAGGATCACACCATGCCCCAAAATTATAGGCCCATTTCAGTTTTAAATAATGATATCAAAATCTTAGGAAAAATGTTAACAAATCGATTAGCCCTTATCATTTGTACCCTGGTCGGCCCGGACCTTTACTCCCACAAAGTCTTGATCCTGGGATTGGACATACATAAAGCGTTTGATAGTATTTTATGGCCTTATCTAGACAGAGTTTTAACAAAATTTGGGTTTATGGGAGAATTTGTGAACGGATTTAAGGCACTATATCATAGCCCTCAAACTAGAATAAAAATCCCTGGTTGTTCATCTGATTTCTTCCCATTAGGCAGAGGTACCAGGCAGGGCTGTCCCTTGTCTCCCTTAGTATTTGCCCTGGCCTTGGAGCCCCTTGCCAGGGCACTTATAACTAACCCGAATATAGGAGGGTACCTGAAGGGGGAAGGGGAGTACAAGATTAGTCTCTATGCGGACGATATCCTCCTGTTCTTACCCAATCCTTTAATATCCTTACCCAACCTTATTGAGAACCTAAATTCCTTTCAGAAGCTTTCAGGATTAGCAGTTAATTTATCTAAATGTTCTGCCCTCCCTATTAATTTCACCCACCTGGAAATTTTAAATCTCCAAAACACATTTGGTCTCCCCTTATCTAATCATACATTGCATTACCTCGGGATTCACCTGGCCCCTACACTGAAAGACACATATAATGCTAATTTTCCGGTTGCCTTCTCTGCAGTTAGGAGATGGCTGAAACTGTGGTCCACATACCATATCCCCTTAATGGGTAGGGTGGTGGCTGTTAAAATGTCTATTTTACCTAAATTACTTAATTTTTTTAGAGCCCTCCCCCTGTATATCCCGCGCCAATCCCTTACGTTGTTACAACGAGACATTAACGCCTTTATATGGCAAAATAAAAGGCCCAGGTTTGGGAAGCCCCTGTTGCATCGACCTCTGCCTCAGGGTGGACTGGGTTTACCAGATATTTGGTTGTATTACCTGGCAGCTAGGTTAGCCCAAACAGCTCAGTGGCACGGGCTCAGGAGGGGATGAGGCCGGGGGTTCTAGCCCCCCTAAATACTATTGTCAGTCGCTCCTTTTTTCTTTGGTCACTCTACCATTCTAAATTTAAATTACGCCCAAGTAGACCCCGTTTGGCTTCCTTTTTGGGGGATAAGAGGTTTCCCCTGGCCTTTGAGTCCCCCGGCTCCTTTAGCTGGTGGGTTCAAAAATCGTTGGTCACCCTACGGGCTCTCTGCAATGATAGCATACACTTTACCTCTTTCTCACAACTTCAGACAAGATACGAGATACCGAGGGGGGAGTTCTTTAAATTCCTCCAAATCCGCCATTTTTTTCAAACACACTATAGCGTAACTCGAGCTCACACTAATACACAATTTGAAGCTATATGCTTTCGTCACTCTAGGGACAGAGGTATTATTTCCACCGTATACAAATATCTCATGGAGACTCAACTACCAGAGAAATCTAGAGCTATGGGATTATGGGAAGCTGATCTGGCCACCAAATTCTCCCTGGAGGAGTGGCGAGGCATGCTCCTGAATATGCATAGATGTTCCCGCTCAATGGTGATTAAAGACACCGTGGTGAAATTACACACACGATGGTACCTCACCCCAGAGAGGGTTCATAAGTTTTATCCTTCGGTCCCCGACCTGTGCTTTAGGGGCTGTCCTGAGCCTGGCACCTTGCTCCATACATTTTGGAGCTGTCCCCTACTTCAACCCATCTGGGATCAGGTTTCGGCCTTGGTAGCCACCATCATAGGGTCTAACGTTGAACTGACAGCTGCACACTGCTTACTATTTGCCTCAATCCCAGGGACTACCCGATCCTCCCAAAGGTTAATTAATACATTATTTAGCGCCATCCAATGGGCGGTGGCACTTCATTGGCGCACACCCTCGATTCCCTGGTCTCAGGTTCTTCGGAGGATGGATTCTATCCGTCTCATGGAGCGGATCCACCATACACTCCTGGACTCTATGCACATACACACCGCCAAATGGGCCAAGTGGCCGATCAGTACAAGGCCCGAGGGGATGATACTTCTTCCCCCCCTCCCTCGGGAGGACCTCTGAATGTAAGTTGGTCCTGAACCCCTTTTTTGGGGCATAACAGTCTCCCTTGCCTTGATCTTGCAGCCTACTCCACCAGGCCATTGCACATTTTCAAACATTCGATGTTTAGCGGCTACTAGCTGCTACAGGGCTGAAGGATATCATTAATGGTCAGGAAATAAATTCGGGAGAAGTGTGTGACTATAAGCATCAAAAGGAGTTCCTTCTTGCAGCATTGTAAAGAACAAGAGAATGCGCTTCATGAAAGAATTTTTAACATTGCAGCGTGACGAATGTGCTATATCGATTCTCGCGAGATTTCGGCTGTAATAGCCGAAATCACGCGAGATTTCGGGTGTATTAGCCGAAATCTCGCGAGATTCCGGGTGCATTAGCCGCAATGTCTCCTGGGATTACTTGGACGAGATCCCAGGAGACAGTGCGGGCTTCAGCAGGAAATGATGCTGATCCCCGCAAGAGACCGCCCATCGCCGCAGGGGAGGAAAATAAAAAACTACGAATTACAAAAGGTAGATTAATAAAAAAAAAAAAACATGTGGCATTATCAAATGTACGGTCTAGAGGCAACAGAATGGGCAAATGTATTATTATGAGTGCAGAACCGCTTTAAGTCAATATTTCAGAACAAGCGTGTAGATAAAGATTTCTGATTTTTCCCTGACTTTTCTAATCTGAATTCTGACTTTTCCCTGACTTTTCTAATCTGTATACTTGTTCCAGGTTAGTGACTCATGCCGCATACACATGACCAGACTTTCCAGCAGACTAGGATCCGACAGACTTCACGCCGGAATTCCGGCGGAGTTCTGATGGACTTTCCGAATGAACGGACTTGCCCACTCTTGACCGGACTTCCCGGCGGAGTTCTGGCGGACTTCCAAATGAACGGACTTGCCTACACAAGGACTAAAGTCCGTTCATTTTGAACATGATGAGTTAAGACGGGACTAGAAAAGGAAGTCAATCTCGCCACTTTTAGCAGCAAAATTGACACCTTGCGAGCCCCGTCACCTGGTATGGATTTTAAGGGGAAGCCCCTACGCCGAAAAAACAGCCTGGGAGTCCCCCCAAAATCCATACCAGACCTTAATCCGAGCACGCAACCTGGCCGGTCAGCAAAGGGGGTGGGGACGAGCGAGTGCCCCTTCCTCCTGAGCCATACCAAGCCGCATACCCTCAACATGGGGGTGGGTGCTTTGGGGAAGGGGGGGCGCCCTGCGGGCCCTCCACCCCATAGCACCTTCTCCCCATGTTGTTGAGGACAAGGGCCTCTTCCCAACAACCCTGGCCGTTGGTTGTCGGGGTCTGCGGGCGGGGGGGGGCTTATCGGAATCCTTTAATAAGGGGGCCCCCCAGATCCCGACCCCCCACCCTATGTGAATAAGTATGGGGTACATCGTACCCCTACCCATTCACCTGGGGGAAAAAGTGTCAATAAAAAAACACACTACACAGGTTTTTAAAGTAGTTTATTAGGCAGCTCCGGGGGTCTTCTTCCAACTTTGGGGGTCTCTTCCGACTTCTCCACGCTTTCTGGTTCTTCTCCAGCTTTCTGGCCTCTTCTCCCACTCTCAGGTTCTTCTGCTGGGCTCCTCCGCTATCTTCTGCTCTTTTTCCTCTTTTGGTCTTCACGGTACCCCCTCCTTGTTCCATGACTCTCACCTCACCAGAAATAAAATTGTCACTGTGTAGCGCTCCACTTACCTTAACTATGGGTACTGTAGCTGTGGCTATCTCCCGTGTCCTCTTTGGCTGGCTGACAACCTAGCCCTGCTGTGGGTGGCTGGCTCATGTGCGTGGCTGTCTGGCTCCTGTGCATTGCTGGCTGGCACCTTGCTGTGGCTGGCTGGCTCCCTGGTGTGGATAAGTCACTGTGGGTGGCTGGCTGACACCCTGGCCCTTCTGTGGGTCATCGTGGGTGGCTGGCTCCTGTGGGTGGCTGGTGGGCTCTTCTGGATGGCTGGCTGGCACTCTGGCCCTGCTGTGGGTGGGTCACTGTGGCTGGCTGGCTCCTGTGGGTGGCTATCTGGCACCCTGGCCCTGTTGTGGGTGGGTCAACATGGCTGACTGGCTCCTGTGGGTGGCTTGCTGGCTCCCTGGTGTGGGTGGATCACCGTGGGTGGATGGCTGGCACCCTGGCCCTGCTGTGGGTGGGTCATTGTGAGTGGCTGGCTCCTGTGGGTGGCTGGCTGGCTCCTGTGGATGGCTGGCTGGCACCCTGGCCCTCCTGTGGGTGGGTCGCTGTGGCTGGCTCCTGTGAGTGACTGGCTGGCACCCTGGCACTAGGGTGGGTGTGTCCCTGTGGCTAGCTGGCTCCTGTGGGTGACTGTCTGACACCCTGCTGTGGCTGGCTCCTTGGTGTGGGTAGGTCACCGTAGGTGGCTGGCTGGAACCCTGGCCCTGCTGTGGGTGGGTCACCATGGCTGTTTGGCTACTGTGGGTGGCTGGATGGATCCCTGGCCTAGGTGGGTCACTGTGGGTGGCTAACTGGCACCCTGGTCCTGCTGTGGGTCACGGGTGGGTCACCGTGGGTGGCTGGTTGTCACCCAGGCTCTACTGTGGGTGGGTCACCGTAGAGGACTGGCTGGCACCCTGACCCTGCTGTGAGACACTGTGGGTGGCTAGCTCCTGTGGGTGGCTGGCCGACTCCTATGGGGGCTGACTGGCACCCTGGCCCTGTTGTGGGTCACTGTGGGTAGCATTGTGGAACCCTGGCCCTGCTGTAGATCACTGTTGGTCACTTGGAGGCATGCTGGCCCTGGTGTGGGTGGCTGGGGGGCATCTGGGCCCTGCTGTGGGTAGCTTGGGGGCACTTTGGCCCTGCTGTGGCTGGCTGGTGGTGTATACTCCTCCTCTCCTCTTCCATTCTGGGCAGTTTGGCAAGCAAGGGAGGGACTCGGAGGGAGGCAGCGGCCTATCTGGGTATTATGACAGGGAGGGTTTTAGCAGATGCACAGGACGTGTGTGGAGCAACACGTAATGAGGTAGTGTGGGCGTGCCGTGCACCTCCGAACACTGGGCCTGCTTCAACGCTTCCTAGTTCCTTCCTGGGGTGGTTTATTTTACTGAAGCCGGGTCAAGCCAGGCTGGGGCCCCCTCCCTATGATCGACCTGCTCGCTGGGGCCCGACCTGAGGAAGGTGGTGGCCACGGGCAAGGGAGTTTCAGCAGGCAGTGCTGGTGGGCCCCCTTCTGCGGTCGGGCCCTCGGTCACCTGTTTCAAACATCTATTTTGCAACTGAAAATTAATATCTGCCAGCACAGTAAAGACAGGGTTAATTATAATAAACATAACTCTCCAGCCCCCTCCTCATTATTACATAGAAGGAGAAAACTTCAGTTTTAGCGTTTTCAGAAAAAAACAGCTAGAAAGGTGCACATGTAAATGGAAACATATAACAAATATAAAGAAGGTGTTATCCCAATTTGGCTGCAAACAAAAGTAGTGTATACTGATAACATAATAAAAGAACTAAGCTAGCTTAGTTCTTTAACCACTTGAGACCCGCGCTATAGCCGAATGGCTACAGCGCGGACCTCCTTTTCCGGGACTACGTCTATTGACGTAGTCCCGTGCACGAGCGGCCTGCGCGCCCCCTGAGGGGCGCGCGCGGCGTGCTCTGTGATCGGCGAGTCTATGAGACTCGCCTGATCACCGATCCGTGCAAGGGGTCGATCCTGATCATGTGATATAACGGAACCGGTAATCGGCTATTATTCCTGACAGCGCGAGGAGAAAAAAAAGGCCGATCACCGGCATCAATCCCGATCACGGCCAGCCCTGCTAGTGCCCACCTGTCCCCTGCCAGTGCCCACCTGCCCCCTGCCAGTGCCACATTAATAAAAAGTGCCCCCGTCAGTGCCACCCAGCAGTGCCCACAGTGCCACCCAGCAGTGCCCACAATCTGCCTCAACAAAGGTGCTGCACCCCAGTGCCACATATCCGTGCCCATCAGTGTCATCTACCAGTGCCCAGCAGTGCCGCCCATCAGTGCCCAGCAGTGCCACCTATCAGTGTCCATCCGTGCCACCCATCCGTGCCACCCATCTGTGCCCCCTATCCGTGCCATCTTATCTGTGCCCATCTTTGCCCATCAGTGCCACCTTATCTGTGCCCATCAGTGCCGCCTTAACTATGCCTATCAGTGCCCACCAGTGCAGCCTATCAGTGCCCACCAATGCAGCCTATCAGTGCCCACCAATGCAGCCCATCAGTGCCCACCAGTGCAGCCTATTAGTGCCGCCTCATCAGCGCACTTCAATGAAGGAGAAAAATTACCCGTTTGCAAAATTTTATAACAAACTATTAAACATGATTTTTTTTTTTTTTGCATCTTTTTTTGTTTGTTTAGCAAAAAATAAAACTCCGAGCTGTAATTAAATACCACCAAAAGAAAGCTCTATTTGTGGGAAAAAAATGATAAAAATTTCATTTGGGTACAGTGTTGTATGCCCGCGCAATTGTCATTCAAAGTGCATCAGCGCTGAAAGCTGAAAATTGGTCTGGGACTGAGGGGGGTTTAAGTGCCCAGTAAGCAAGTGGTTAAATAAAGAGAATATGAAGTTGATTTACTAAAGGCAAATAGACTTTTCAAATGCAATTGCACTCATTTTCCACAGTGGGGTGTTCTGATTTCCACCATCGAATCACGTGCACGCAAAAATGCTGTTTTTTTGTTTTAATTTTCCTGGTACATAAATTAAGTAGTTGTAAAGGTTTTGCATTCTCTTGCACCTGATTGGGAATTTTTACAAAGTGAAGCTTCTCCACATTCACTAAGCTATTTGTCTTAGTAACTCTACCCCAATGTGTTCACTTTCATAATGTAATCATGTGGACATTCTGGTAGGTTAACTGGCTCCTGGCTAAATTGGCCCTAGTATTTTTAGGTATTAATGTGAGTTATGCCGCGTACACACGTAGCAGACTATCCGGCAGACTTAGTCTGGCGGATTTTCCGCCGGACTTTCCGAACGAGCTACTTGCCCACACACGGAACTTTTGCTGCGGACTAATATGGCGTACTAAGTCTGCCGGACTATCCGCCGTACTTTTGAAATGAATGGACTCACCCACACACGTGGAGGAAAGTCCACTAATTTTGAGCACGTCTCCAGGTAGCCAGGGCCAGCGAAGGAGGCAGCGCTGGCCCCGTCACCTAGTATGGACTTAAAGGGGAACCCATATGCCAAACAATTGGTGTGGGGGTCCCCCCCAGGTCCATATCAGACCCTTATCCGAGCACGCTACCCGGCCGGCCAGGAAAGGGGGTGAGGACGAGCGAGCGCCCCCTCCTCCTGAGCCGTACCAGGCCGCGTACCCTCAACATGGGGGAGTGCCTTGTCCCCATGTCGGTGAGGACAAGGGCCTCTTCCCGACAACTCTGGCCGTTGGTTGTCGGGGTCTGCGGGCAGGGGGCTTATCGGAATCCGTGAGCCCCCTTTAATAAGTCCTCTGGGACTGTGACATCATAATGGGCGGGTACATCATCCGGGATGTCCCTATATAAGTCGCCGCACGATGCGTTCCTGTCATTGTGAGTGGAGACAGCGACGAGGCAACATCTCTAGAAGAGAAGAAGAGAAGAACAGAAGAGAAGAACAGAAGGCCAGAAGACAGCGGCGACAGAAGACCAGGCCACCGCTTGTAAAAGAGCTAGAAGAAGGCGCGGTGGCCCGGCAAGAAGAACCGAAGAAGGAAACAAGACCCCCAAAGAGGGGGACAAGACCCCCGAAGTCGGAAGAAGAGGGCGGCGGCGAAGAAGAAGAAAGCTGGGCTCCTCCGCTAGTAAAAGAGCTAGCAGAAGATATCGGAGGAGTCCAGCGAGAAGACCTCCGAAGATGGAAGAAGACCCCCGGAGCTTTTTTTTACAGGTGAATGGGTAGGGGTACATTGTACCCCATACTCATTCACATAGGGTGGGGGGCCGGGATCCGGGGGGCCCCCTTATTAAAGGGGGCTCACAGATTCCGATAAGCCCCCCGCCCGCAGACCCCGACAGCCAACGGCCAGGGTTGTCGGGAAGAGGCCCTTGTCCTCATCAACATGGGGACAAGGTGCTTTGGGGTGGGGGGGGCGTGCGGCCCCCCCTTCCCCAAGGCACCCCCCATGTTGAGGGAACGCGGCCTGGCACAGCTCAGGAGGGGGGGTGCTCGCTCCTCCCCACCCCCTTTCCTGGCTGGCCGGGTAGCGTGCTCGGATAAGGGTCTGGTATGGACCTGGGGGGACCCCCACCCCGATTTTTCGGCGTAGGGATTCCCCTTTAAGTCCATACCAGGTGACGGGGCCAGCGACTTCTCCTTCGCTGGTCCTGGCTACCTGGAGACGTGCTCAAAATGAGCAGACTTTTCTCCGGGCGGGAAAACTACGTTCATTTCAAAAGTACAGCTGACTGGCACACACACGGCTGTATTGTCCACCGAAATGCGAGTCTGGCGGACAGATTGGAGTGCAAAAATACTTTCTTAGTCCGCCGGACTTTTTGGTAAAAAAAGTCCGCCGGAGCCCAAACACGGGGGATTGTCCGGCGGACTTGAGTTTGCCGGACTTTTCCACCGGATTGTTTGATCGTGTGTACGAGGCATTAGGGACCTTAGATTGTAAGCTCCTTGATGGCAGGGACTGATGTGAATTTACAATATATATAGTAAAGTGCTGTGTAAATTGACAGTGCTATATAAATGCTAGTGATGGGCCGAACACCCCCCCCCCCCCCCCGTTTGGTTCGCACCAGAACTCACGAACATGATGGATCCAAGCCACAAACCCTATTAAAGTCTATGAGACCTAAACTTGAAAGAGCAAAAGTCCCCAAGGTTTTTTTTGCAAGTTATTGGCCATAAAAAGGGTATGGGGGTCCGGGTACTGCCCTTGGAGACATGTATCAATGCAAAACATTTTTTTTAAAAGATTGTTTTTAAAGGAGCAGTGATTTTAATGATGCTTAAAGTGAAATAATAAAAATGAAAAATGATTTTAAATATAGTGCTTGGGGGTCCCCTTAGTTTGCATGTAAAGTGTCGCATCTATACCATGTATAAAAACTGACATTTATAAGACCCCTTTCACACCAGGGCGTTTTGCAGGCGCTATAGCATTAGAAATAGCGTCTGCAATCCGCCCTAAAGAAGCTGCACCATGGTCTGTAGTGTGAAAGCCCGAGGGCTTTCACACTACAGCAGTGCGCTGGCAGGACATCAGGGAAAAGTCCTGCCAGCAGCTTCTTTGGAGCGGTGAAGGAGCGGTGTGTTTACCACTCCTCCACCGCTGCTCCCCATTGAAATCAATGTGGCAGCGCTGTAATACCGCCGGCAAAATGACGCTATTGCGGCATATTGCCGGTGGTTTTAACCCTTTCACGGCCACTAGCAGGGGGTAAAAACGCCCCGCTAGCGGCCGAAATAGCCACAAATCCGCCGCTATTTTACCGCCCACGCTATAGGCGGTGTGGTGTGAAAGGGGTCTTAAGAATTGATTTTCCCGACTGCAAGACATTGCCAGCAATAAAATGTTGAATGTTAAAAAAAAAATGGGTGTGAGGTCCCCCCAAAATCCATACTAGACCCTTATCCGATCATGCAGCCTGGCAGGCCAGGAGAGGGAGAGAACGAGCAAGTGCACCCCCCTCCTGAACCATAGCAGGCCACATGCCCTCAACACGGGGGATGCTTTGGGGTGGGGGCTCCTCCCCCCCACCCCAAAGTACCTTGCTCCCATGTTGATGGGGACAAGGGCCTCTTCCCCAAAATCATGAGCTGTGGTCGTGGAGGTCTGTGGGCAGGGGGCTTTTGCCAGAATCTGGAAGCCCCCTTTTCTAAGGGGGCACCCAGATCCCATCCCCCATGTGAATGGGTAGGGGTACATTGTACCCCTACTCAGTCACCAAAAAAAAGTGTCAAAAAGAAATAAGCACACACACACAGTTTTTACAATGCCTTTATTAGAAATAAAAAAAACAATGTCCCCTGATGTAGATCACGACGCCTGCCACACAGCTGGACCCAAAAAAAAAATTTGTAAGGGACAGAGCCACTTGGCGACATCACCTGGTGGCACCACCGCCATGTGGTGTCACTGATCGCTGCATGCTGGCGAGTACCTGTAATAAATAATATAAATATATAAACAAAAACCCTTTTCTAATCTTCTTTAACCAGTTGCCGACCGCCGCACGCCGATGTACGTCAGCAGAATGGCACGGGCAGGCATAAGGGCTTACATGTACGTCCCTTGCCTCCCGCGGGTCGGGGGCCCGATCGGGCCCCCGCCCGGTGCCTGCGGCGGTCGGTATTTGTTCGGGAGCGATCCCGGACGAGGGGACGGCCATTCATGGCCACCCCCTCGCGATCGCTCCCGACGAATAGAAATCCCCTGTGACATCACTTCCTCTCCTGTAATGTAAACACAGGAGAGGAAGTGATGTATTCTCTCCTCCGTGTCGGTATTTTTCGTTCCGACACGGAGGAGAGCGGATCGGTGAGTTGCACCAACACTCTACACACACAGTAGAACATGCCAGGCACACTCACACCCCCCCTTTACCCCCCGATCACCCCCCAATTACCCCTGCCCCCCAGTCACAGTGACACCAATGTCATTTTTTTTTTTTTTGTTTTTTTTTTTTGCATTGGTGTCATTTGTGACTGTAATAAATGTTAGGGCAGTTAGGGTTAGCCCCCTTTAGTTCTAATGTACCCCCCTAACCCCCCCAATAAAGGTTTAACCCCGTGATCACCCCCCGTCGCCAGTGTCACTAAGGCTGGGTTCACATTGCAGCGGTTTATGAGAACGAATGTGATTCGCACCGCACTGCAGTGCAAATCACATCCGATCTCTGTGCGATTCGAGTTCAGCCATTCGCCGCACCCGCCGCACCCGCCGCACCCGCCACACCCGCCGCACCCGCCGCAAATTCGCACGGGACCCTTTTTTTGGCCCGCAGCAGAATCGGATCGCATGGGTGTTCACACCATGCGATCCGAGTTTGCAGATCGCACTGCGATATGCGAACTGATCTGGGGGTGTCAGTAACATTTCACTGACACTCCCAGCAGTTCGCATAGGGCAGTGTGAACTGCCGCCGGGAGGCATGCGATGCGGGAACCCGCCGCGGATTTGCGGCGTTTCCGCATCGCTCCAGTGTGAACCCAGCCTAATAAGCGATAATTTTTCTGATCGCCGTATTAGTGTCACAGGTGACGCTAGTTAGGCAGGTAGGTATTTAGGTTCGCCGCAGCTTTTTATAGCGCCAGGGACCCCCATATACTACCGCATAAAGCCCCCTGATTGCCCCCTAGTTAACCCTTTCACCAGTGATCACCATATAACTGTTACAGGTGACGCTGGTTGGTTAGTTATTTTTTTATAGTTTCAGGGCACCCGCCATTTATTACCTAATAAAGGTTTAACCCCCTGATCACCCGGCGGGTGTCATTTGTGACTAATAACTGTTAGGGCAGTTAGGGTTAGCCCCCTTTAGTTCTAAGGTACCCCCCTAACCCCCCCAATAAAGGTTTAACCCCGTGATCACCCCCCGTCGCCAGTGTCACTAAGGCTGGGTTCACATTGCAGCGGTTTATGAGAACGGATGTGATTCGCACCGCACTGCGGTGCAAATCACATCTGATCTCTGTGCGATTCGAGTTCAGCTATACAGATAGTATGGCTGAATTCGTGTCGCACCCGCCGCACCCGCCGCAAACTCGCACGGGACCCTTTTTTTGGCCCGCAGCAGAATCGGATCGCATGGGTGTTCACACCATGCGATCCGAGTTTGCAGATCGCACTGCGATATGCGAACTGATCTGGGGGTGTCAGTAACATTTCACTGACACTCCCAGCAGTTCGCATAGGGCAGTGTGAACTGCCGCCGGGAGGCATGCGATGCGGGAACCCGCCGCGGATTCGCGGCGTTTCCGCATCGCTCCAGTGTGAACCCAGCCTAATAAGCGATAATTTTTCTGATCGCCGTATTAGTGTCACAGGTGACGCTAGTTAGGCAGGTAGGTATTTAGGTTCGCCGCAGCTTTTTATAGCGCCAGGGACCCCCATATACTACCGCATAAAGCCCCCTGATTGCCCCCTAGTTAACCCTTTCACCAGTGATCACCATATAACTGTTACAGGTGACGCTGGTTGGTTAGTTATTTTTTTATAGTTTCAGGGCACCCGCCATTTATTACCTAATAAAGGTTTAACCCCCTGATCACCCGGCGGGTGTCATTTGTGACTAATAACTGTTAGGGCAGTTAGGGTTAGCCCCCTTTAGTTCTAAGGTACCCCCCTAACCCCCCCAATAAAGGTTTAACCCCGTGATCACCCCCCGTCGCCAGTGTCACTAAGGCTGGGTTCACATTGCAGCGGTTTATGAGAACGGATGTGATTCGCACCGCACTGCGGTGCAAATCACATCTGATCTCTGTGCGATTCGAGTTCAGCTATACAGATAGTATGGCTGAATTCGTGTCGCACCCGCCGCACCCGCCGCAAACTCGCACGGGACCCTTTTTTTGGTCCGCAGCAGAATCGGATCGCATGGGTGTTCACACCATGCGATCCAAGTTTGCAGATCGCACTGCGATATGCGAACTGATCTGGGGGTGTCATTAACATTTCACTGACACTCCCAGCAGTTCGCATAGGGCAGTGTGAACTGCCGCCGGGAGGCATGCGATGCGGGAACCCGCCGCGCATTCGTGGCGTTCCCGCATCGCTCCAGTGTGAACCCAGCCTAATAAGCGATCGTTTTTCTGATCGCTGTATTAGTGTCACAGGTGACGCTAGTTAGGCAGGTAGGTATTTAGGTTCGCCGCAGCTTTTTATAGCGCCAGGGACCCCCATATACTACCGCATAAAGCCCCCTGATTGCCCCTAGTTAACCCTTTCACCAGTGATCACCATATAACTGTTACAGGTGACGCTGGTTGGTTAGTTATTTTTTTATAGTTTCAGGGCACCCGCCATTTATTACCTAGTCTCACTAGTGTACCCCTAAATTTAGGGGTGTCTACTTTCCAAAATGGGGTCATTTGGGGGGGGTTTGTGCCATTTTGGCATTTTATGGCCTTCAAAACTGTAACGCCCTTAGAAAGCCTGAAGGCGGTGCTTGGTTTTCGGGGCTCCGTACGCGGCTAGGCTCCCAAAAAGTCCCACATATGTGGTATCCCCGTACTCAGGAGAAGCAGCAGAATTTATTTTGGGGTGTCATTTCACATATGCCCATGGCATGCGTGAGCAATATATCATTTAGTGACAACTTTGTGAAAAAAAAAAAAAAAAAAAGTTTGTAATTTTCCCGCAACTTGTGGCAAAATATAAAATATTCCATGGACTCAACATGCCTCTCAGCAAATAGCTTGGGGTGTCTACTTTCTAAAATGGGGTCATTTGTGGGGGTTTTGTGCCATCTTGGCATTTTATGGCCTTCAAAACTGTAATAGGTAGTGAGAAGTGAACTCAAAAATTTACGCCCTTAGAAAGCCTGAAGGCGGTGCTTGGTTTTCGGGGCCCCGTACGCGGCTAGGCTCCCAAAAAGTCCCACATATGTGGTATCCCCGTACTCAGGAGAAGCAGCAGAATTTATTTTGGGGTGTCATTTCACATATGCCCATGGCATGCATGAGCAATATATCATTTAGTGACAACTTTGTGAAAAAAAAAAAAAAAAAAAAAAGTTTGTAATTTTCCCGCAACTTGTGGCAAAATATAAAATATTCCATGAACTCAACATGCCTCTCAGCAAATAGCTTGGGGTGTCTACTTTCTAAAATGGGGTCATTTGTGGGGGTTTTGTGCCATCTTGGCATTTTATGGCCTTCAAAACTGTAATAGGTAGTGAGAAGTGAACTCAAAAATTTACGCCCTTAGAAAGCCTGAAGGCGGTGCTTGGTTTTCGGGGCCCCGTACGCGGCTAGGCTCCCAAAAAGTCCCACATATGTGGTATCCCCGTACTCAGGAGAAGCAGCAGAATTTATTTTGGGGTTTCATTTCACATACGCCCATAGCATGTGTGAGAAATATATCATTTAGTGACAACTTTGTGTAAAAAAAAAAAAATATATATTTTTTTGTCATTATTCAATCGCTTGAGGCAAAAAAATAAAATATTCAATGGGCTCAACATGCCTCTTATCAATTTCCTTAGGGGGTCTACTTTCCAAAATGGGGTCATTTGGGGGGGTTTTGTACTGCCCTGCCATTTTAGCACCTCAAGAAATGAGATAGGCAGTCGTAAACTAAAAGCTGCGTAAATTCCAGAAAACGTATCTTAGTTTGTAGATGTGACAACTTTTGCGCAAACCAATAAATATACAATTATTGACTTTTTTTTTACCAAAGACATGTGGCTGAATACATTTTGGCCTAAATGTATGACTAAAATTGAGTTTATTGGATTTTTCTAATAACAAAAAGTAGAAAATATCATTTTTTTTCAAAATTTGCGGTCTTTTTACGTTTATATCGCAAAAAATAAAAATCGCAGAGGCAATCAAATACCATCAAAAGAAAGCTCTATTTGTGGGAAGAAAAGGACGCAAATTTTGTTTGGGTACAACATTGCATGACCGCGCAATTACCAGTTAAAGCAGCGCAGTGCCAAAGTGTAAAAAGACCTCTGGTCATTTACCAGCAAAATGGTCCGGTCTGAAAGTGGTTAATGTAAGATTACTAAGTGAACATTCATATTGAAAATGATCATGCTTTAGTAAATTAACCCCATATTTGTGGAAATCTAACATGCTGGTTGTACCCAAGTCAATTGATGGATCAACTTGGGTACAATCAGCCTGCCCACGGATGGCTCGAATCTCAGCTGGTCCCTGCTGAACCGAATAAGTTTCAATCCATCTATGGCCGGCTTTAGTATGGTGAATGTTCACTTAGTGACCATGGTGAAGTTGTGTTCACTTTGAAAATACCCAGTTATGTGAAATGAGATTTAAAAATGATTGCGTATGATTTGCTGATCGAAGTCATTGTATCTTTCCCTAAACAAAGAAGTTAAACCCTAACTTTATGAACTGAAAACGATCTACTCCTTTAGCAAATCCACAACAATAAATAGAACATGCTCTGTCCTCTGTTTAAACATTTGCAACTTTGTCCATTTTAAATGAGAGTGGCTTTAAATGTTCCTGTTTTTTTTTTTTTTGATAATTTTGAATCACGGATAACTTTAGCAGATATTTGCTGCAAGTAAATTACAAAGAGTGCCAATAGCTGCCTTCATACTATTATGAAAAGTTTGAAATTTTAATTTGCGAAGTTTGGTAGCCATTTTGCACAGTCTTTAAGTGGAATAGTAGCATGAAGAGCAGTGGCCTTTGGGTGGTCAGGTCACTGATGATTGGTGGAGTTATATTATACTGTCACCCTGCTTCATTTTCAGGAATGGACCAAGAGAGAACCACAGGCCGTGAACACATACACAAATTGCAAGGAGAAAGAGTTTTGTGGCAGAAGAGACGTTAAAAACCTTTCTTAAGGTTTCTTTCTGCTTTAACTAATGTCTCCAAGTTAGAAAAAAATTGAGATCACCCACCTACATCGACCAGTGTTATTTATAATATATAGTCAAGTGTTATTTTAAATAGTCTTAAATGTTAAATGAATCTGTCTATCATAGTGTCTTTCAGATGTAGGAATAAAAAAATAAAAAATATTCTCTGCAGTAAAACTAAAATCACGTTCTGTTTACTGGATTTCAGCATCCTGACATTGTGCTTTTTTTTCAATCTCATAGGTTTACATGAGGGAAAAAAAACAAATCAAATGAACTGGCAAGTTTTATATAGCTGTAGGATACCTTCAATAGTGAAACCTCTAGTAAATTGGGGTTTGGAAAGGAATACAATGTTTGTATGCTTGGATAAACATTTTCTTCTTTCCCTTCAATTGTTTGTGTTTGCTGCTATTTGTGATTTTGTCATTTAACATTACAAAACTTGTAGTTGTCGCCAAATTACCAATGTGTCGGGAGTTTTAGCACGCCATCTATAAAGAATTGAGTTTATTTGGTTAAACACTTTACTTGTTCATTGTATTGCTATGTAAATTTACTACATTACACAATATTCACAAGGCTTCTTATTAAAAGCCATCTCTTAGACTGTGTTCCTCAACTTATTCGATTTTTGAAACCCTGTGTCCTCGAACCAGCGTGAATTAATGTATAATTCTATAGCCACATTATGGGAGATGTCTTTATCCATCTTGACACAGGAAAGATTCTGCATATCATATCCTGCTGCCCCTTTTCATTAACAATAAAAAAAGCCTTTTAAGGCCAAGAATCCATTTCATAAGTCAGAGCTATTCAGGCAGCCTAGTCTCCGAGCCTTCAGAATGCAAGGCATATTTCCTTGGTCACCTTATTGGTTATATATCATTGTGTAGAAATGGTGAATGCTGTCATAATCCCTTGATTATTACTGTTGTGCTACAATATATATGGACAGAATGTCCCCAGGCATAATAGAATTGCCATCCCTCCCGTGTCAGCATTAAAATATTCGCTTATCTTGAGTACCGAAGTCAACTAAAAGCCTCTGAGGTGGATTGTGCATCTCATTAGGTTAAGTCCAAATGCCATGTTAAAGCTAGTGACAAGTACTTAACCCTTGCACTTCTCAACAACTAGTTTAAAGAGTTCCCATAATCCTTAGTGCAACACAAGTAGCTCAATCATTGTCCCTTCAAGAAGCTCCAGAAAGTAAACAGAATTGATCCATGCAGACAAAGGCGAAATAAATATTCCATAGTGTATTGGAACAAGCTTTATTTCTTTCTGGCTGGCAAGGGTTGCATCCATAGCTAGCTATATAAATCCCAGTAAAATTATAAATATTTAGAACACTAATTATTTCAAAACTTAGCTAACTGAGAATAAAAAAACACTACTCTAATATAAAACTATGGGGTTGCGTTACAAAAATTAGAGAGTGCAAAATCTGGTGCAGCTGTGCAAGGTACCCAATCTTCTCCTAGCGTCAGCTTGCTTAAATGAGCTTTGACAAAAAAAAAACTGGAAACTGATTGGTTTCAATGCAGAGCTGCTCCAGATTTTGCACTCTCCAGTTTTAGTAAATAAACCCCTATGTTTACCAGGATGACGAGTGCTGGTGAACGCTTATCTTAACTAGCATGAACGGGGCAAGTAGCAAAACATACAGGCATACCCCGCTTTTAAGTACACAATGGGGTTTATTTACTAAAGCTGGAAAGTGCAAAATCAGGCTCACTTCTGCATAGAAACCAATGAGCTTACATGTTTTATTATCAAAGCTTAATTGAACAAGCTGGGGTTAGAAGATCATTGGTTTCTATGCAGAAGCGAGCCTGATTTTGCACTTTCCAGCTTTAGTAAATAAACCCCATTGTGTACTTAAAAGTGGGATATGACTGTATTATTTATCTGTGAATTTATTTTTCTCTAGCCCATTGCAATATATGTTTTAGAGGAAAATTATAAACTACAAATAAACAATTCATGACCTTGTTTGCTATATAAAGTAAGGAAAGGTATAAGAACTGTTATTTTTAATGGAGGAAGAAACACGGATAGTAGTTATTTTTCCCATAATCATACTTACTTAGGTGGATGCAGCATTGGTCCAATACTGCATCTGTTCCCCACCGCCTCAGCACTGAGAACCAAGCCATCAAACATCACTGATGGTTAATTTCTCTTGGCTCTCCAAGCAGAGAGCTGCTGACTGTCAATCAGCATCTCTCCTGCTCTGCTCCTCCATGCTCACTGGAGCGCTGAGCTGTGGAGGGGCGGTGAGCGACTGTTTTAGCCTCTCAACGGGCATCAGTCCAGGCACCTGGTGGATCCAGACACCCAGATTCAGGATGGAGCAGTTCCTGGACTGATCTGTGTGATGTCAGCAGAGAGCGGACTTCTGAAAATGGGTCATGGGCGTGCAAAATGAATTGCACTGCTGTGACCCATAGGAGAAGCCCAGCCTAAGAAGCTCAGGCTGGACTTCTCCTTTAATAATGAAAGCTGTTTGTTTTCTGACTGTAAGTAGCTAAAGTTTTTCAAGTTACCCAGAACCTGCTGCAAAGATAGAACTGGAACTCTTTTTGTGCCTCTACCAACCACTAGTGATGAAGTTTAGGTGCTGCACCACCATGGGTTTAAGGCAAATCCTGGTTAGAGATTTGGAATACCAGCTAATTTATGTTGAATTTCACAAGGTCAAATTTTTTGCAACCATAATGCACTGTAAGGACGATTGATCTTTGGTCAGCTGGCTTGAAAATGCCAATAATGGAGCTTTGTTATGTTCCAACCCCCTCTCACTATATAAAGGGGAATGAACAGAGCAGCAATAGTGTCAGTGTATAGGGAAAGCTGAGAAACTTTATGAGGAAAGATAAGGTTCAGTTAGAAAATTATACTTTAACCGATTCAGCCCTGGAAGATTTTACCCCCTTCCTAACCAGAGCACTTTTTGCGATTCGGCACTGCATCGCTTTAACTGACAATTGTGGGGTCATGCGACGTTGCACCCAAACAAATTTGACTTCCTTTTTTTCCCACAAATAGTGCTTTCTTTTGGTGGTATTTGATCACCTCTGCAGTTTTTATTTTTTGCGCTATAGAGTGACAATTTTGAAAAAAATGCATTTTTTACATTTTGCTATAACAAATATCCCCCAAAAATATATAAAAAAACAAATTTCTTCCTCAGTTTAGGCTGATATGTATTCTTCTACATATTTTTGGTAAAAAAATTGCAATAAGTGTATATTGATTGGTTTGCGCAAAAGTTATAGCATCTAAAAAATAGGGGATAGTTTTATGCTATTTTTATTTTTTTATTTTTTTACTAGTAATGGCAGCGTTCTGCGATTTTTATTGGGACTGCAACATTATGGCGCACACAATGGACAATTTTGACACATTTTTGGGACCATTGGCATTTATACAGTGATCAGTGCTATAAAAATGCATTGATTACTGTAAAAATGAAACTATCAGGGAAGAAGTTAACACTAGGGGGGCGATCAAGGGGTGAATGTGTTCTCTAGTGTGTGTTCTAACTGAAGGGGGGATTGGGCTGTGTAGGGGAAGAGAGAGATTGTCACTTCTCCCCTCAGGAAAACGGAAACTGTGTGTTTTCACATACAGATCCCGGTTCTCTGTGTGCCCCGAGCGATCGCGGGAGCCCATCGGTGATCACGACCGGCGGACACTCGCATCTGCTCCATGAGCGAGCAGGGGACACGCGCGCCCCTAGTGGACAAAAACAGTTCTGACGTAACATGACAGTGATTCATGCAGCCCAGCCATGTTGCCGCAGTGTAGAGTCGGCAAGCGGTTAAAGAAAATCTATCATTTTTTTTGTTTGAATACTGCACTATCACATGCTTTTTTCTTACCATAGTTATGAGGTCTGACCTTCCCCCATTCCCTCCTGACTTGGCCAGCAGCTTTGCGCACACAAGCAGAGGCAAGATTAATGTGGTAGTAGGGATAAATTATCAGGCTCTGCATTCCTCTTGCCTTTGCTTGTCTGTGGAAAGTGTTTACAGTCAAGACAAGCTGTCGCAAATAATAAATCAGCCATCTCCTTCTAAGATGTTGTCAGATCAGCTATGGACATCATAACTATGGTGAGAAAGCACTTAGAAACATGGGACAAAGTGCTACATGTACCGTGTCCCATTAGGGGACAGAACTGTAAAAAAAAGTTAATGATAGATCTTCTTTAACACTTGCTCTTTGGGCAATTGACCACTTTGCTGTCTTTTTTTATATGTATATTTATTAAGGTTTTTCATAAAAAAGTGGCATAAACAAGTGACATATGTCAGAGAAGGCATCGAAACACAAAACAAAGCCTTCACAGAGCAGAACAAAGAGAACAGTAGTAAACAGACTCAACAGATTGGCTTAAAGTCAGTAAACATTAGTAAGATACCCAATAACGCAGTATCTGGCCCAATGTAAGTACTTAACCAAGAGGTCCACCAAAGAAGCGACCTGAGGAGTGGAAGCGGGTAGACATTCTAACCAGATAGGGGAAGAGAGACTGTTAAGGTTGTTGTCAAATGCACAATTTAAGTCAAACATAGCAGTAAAAGATCACATAAAGTATATGGAATGCCTGAGGGGGAGTAAGAGGTATCTCGGATCCTAAGTTTGCCTAGTGCGTTGGCAAGGTCGGCACGCAGATACCAGTCTGTATATTGGAATGATGTCTTGTAATGAGAAATCTCTGCTAGTGAGAAGGAATGCTCCATGAAGCGGGGCCATCTGACAATAAAATGTTTCAAGGAGTTAGAGTGTTGGGTGACAGTGTCCAGCTTTTCCATGAGGAATAAGGTTTGAAGCGCAAGTTTCCTCAAATCAATTTGGGGGGGGGGGGGGGTGAACCCAGGCCTGCATGAGGGCTGTGCAAGCTATTAGAAGGCGGGTATGAATCCATTGAGGGAGAGAATCACAAGTAGATGATGATGAAGAAATCATAGAAACATCACAACTAATAAGGCATAACAAGGGGTCTTTAGGAAGAGTTATCTGCTGAATCCTGACAATATAATTTAATACTTGATCCCAGAAGGTGGGATTGCTTGGCTTGCTGTCTTTTTTGATTTTCCTATTAGTGTGGCCTACTTTGCCTTTGATTTAAAGAGTATATACGGTAAAAATGTAAAATCATATTTTCATTTCCACATTGTGTTATTTATATATATATATATATATATATATATATATATATATATATATATATATATATATATATATATATTATATATATATATATATATATATATATATATATATATATATATATATATATATATTTTAGCAGACACTCTAGGAAATAAAATGGCATTGCAATTTTTTATGTCACGCAGTGTTTACACAGCAATTTTTAAAACACAACAAAAAAAACACAACATACCGCAATTTTATTTGAAAATATGAAAGATGATGTTAGCCAAGTAAATAGATGCCAACATGTCATGCTTTAAGATTGTGCATGGCCGTGGAATGGCGACAAAATACGGTTGCTCTCACTGTAATGTTTGCGGCGATACCTCACATGTGTGGTGCGGACACTGTTTAAAAATGTGTGCGCAAGCTACGTATGCATTCGTATCTGCGCAAGCATAGATGGATGGGGGTACTTGAATTTTTTTTTCTTATTTATTTTCTTATTTCACTGTCCCTTTCATTTTGTTTATCACTTTTATTTCTATTACAAGGAATGTAAACATCAGAAATAAGGATGACAGGTCCTCTTTATAGAGAGATCTGGGGTTTAAAAAGACCCCAAAACTTTCCTTTACTTTTAAAAGCAAAAGATCAAAAAAAAAAACATTTGATTTTTTGCTTTAAAAAAAAAGTTTACTTCCATCCTAGACCAGAAGTGATGTCGTGACTTCGCTCCGGTCCTCCAAGGCCATAGACAAGATCATCTTTGATCGTCTCTGTGACCAGCCGGCCGCACTGTCATATCGTTTCCCAGGTGCGCAGGTAGAAACGGTAAGATCGAGAAACATTGGCGAATGGCGGAAGGGGGGGACGTCCCCTTCCACCACTTCTGAAAGTGTTCCAGCAGCTCATAAGCCCCTCGGAACGCTTTTATGAGAAAGCCAGACACCGGCTGAAAAAATAATTCTGGGGTTATGGCTGATATCTTCATAGACTCCCCCTTCCTTTCCCGCCCTCTTATTTCATTTGTTCCCTTTTTCCTTTTTCTCCCCCCCCCTTCCCTCTCTCCCCCTCTCCATCAATCCCTTCCTCCCTTTGTTTCTCTCCATCCCCTTTCCTCTTTCGTTCTCTTGGGTTCTAAAAATCTGTGCGTTGAGGTGCATATGTGTTTGTCTACATCTATGTTTATAGAAACACATATTCAAAATTTGTTTATTTACATTTTTGCTACAGTTACTACATAACATTACATATCCACCATCAACCGTCCCTTATGTCCACCGTAGGGGAGTGGTGGCAGCGGCGCTGTCTCAATCCAGTAGTGTGTTGGTCTCCAGTGGTAGGCGTCATTGCTTCTCCCCTTTCCCCACATCTTCAAAACTCTACTGACCATATTATAATTATTATTATTATTATACCATATGTTCCATATTTTGTATATATTTATATGGTACATTGTTTCCTGGTTACTATCTGTATTTTTTGCTATTATATTTCAGACAGTATTCCTCCTGAAGAAGTGGTAGTTATCCGCAAAACATGTAGAGGTAGTCTATGTCCATTTGAGGACCCACTAAATCCTTTGACTCCCCAAGGGAGTGTACTATTAGTGGAACCAATGTAATAGTTTGACTGTATTCCAATACAATGCTTGAATTTTAACCATTGTGTCCCTTTGACTGTATCCTTATAGTCTGATTCTTGTCTTCTTGTATTAAAAAAATATTATTTTACCTAGTTATGTGTATTGTGCCTGAGGTACTGAGATAGTCCATGTATTTTTTTCCCTCTGTTTTCACCTTTGGACGACACCTTTGGAAAGCAGCATTGTCAGTCTCGGGAGGAGAGGAATGCACTAGGACAGCCTTTCTTAACCTTTTCAACACAGAGGAACCCTTGAAATAGTTCTCTGGTCTCGGGGAACCCCTGCTAAAAAAATAGAACTCTACAACTCATGATACATTAGTGTGATGGTCACTGAGAGGAATGGTCCTCATACTTGTGGTCATTGGGAAGAATTACCTTCTTACAGATAGCTAAATAGATCAATGGTGTCAGTGAGAACTTATCTGAGAGGCAGAAATTGCCCAATGCTGAAGGAACCCCTAGAAACCTCTGGAGGAACCCTGGCTGAGAATCACTGCACTAGGAGATTTAAATACACTAAAAAATCTAAGCTTAACTCCACCTAACACTTTATAATCAGTTACAGCAAACAGTTTTCTTCCATTTGGGATAAAGGTTTAACATGAATAAATCAATGCTGATCATTGTAAGAACCCCCTGTCAGTTGGGAATGGTTTGTCTCATCCCTCTAAGTGCTACACCTGCAGGAAAGTTTGTTCTGTTGAAAAAAAACAGACTTCCTAAATGGATCAACAGGTGAACATAAAAGAAAGAAAGCCTGAAAAAGAAAAGTAATGCAGCCACCACACCCAAGAATTGATAAGCTGCAATATAATAAATGTTTGCTTTTTGGTTTGATACTGCTTTAATTGTGCTGAGGAAAGTTTTTGTTTATGTACTATTGCTTAAGAGGCCAGTTTTCGCATGCAGTAAGGAATATCTCAACGTGATATATCAGACCCGTTGCCACCAATAATATTTTTTTGTTAAACAGAGGGAAAACATGGGCAATATTGAGTGTTTGAATTCAGCAAACGTCTTCAGGAGCTGCTGCAGATATTTAAAAACGACTTAAAAATCCCTATATACTGTAATAGTTAAAAGTAAACATGAGCTGGGTACACAGATGGCATTTATACTGTATATGGGAGCTGTTTTACTTGCCAAAGGATTTGCATTTTTGTGCATCCAGTCCTAAAATACAAACAGCACAATGAAAGGAGACTCAGCAGGCTGGTGAGCTTATCTCTCCGTTATTCTGTTTTCTCTCCCAATCAGTGTGTTCCTTGTTAGCACATGTACACAGCACCACTAGTGATTGGTTGCTTGTGCTGCTTCTTCCTCTTTCCTACTGAGCTGTAATGTACAGGCGATTGCGAGAGGTTCATCAAATGTAAAAATGTGTTAATGAATACATGAATGTATCATTTTTATATCATATGTAAATTATGGCTAACACCTACATTATTTTTTAAGCTTTTGATAAAACCCCTTTTAATTTTTTTTTTCTTTTGCTGTCTGTGTCCCCACAAAGGATATTCTTCCTCTGTTTTTGTCTTGGTGACAGTTATCACCAATATAGAAGTATTGGAAAATGCAACATGTTATGGACTAAATTGTCAAAAGTATTGGGACACCTGCCTTTACACACACATGAACTTAAATGGCATGCCAGTCTTAGTGCATAGGGTTTGGCCCACCCTTTGCAGCTACAACAGCTTCAACTCTTCTGGGAAGACTGTCCACAAGATTTAGGAGTGTGACTATGGCAATGTTTGACCATTCTTCCAGAAGCACGTTTGTGAGGTCAGAGACTCTTGTGTCGACGAGAAGGTCTGGCTCGCCGTCTCCGCTCAAATTTATCCCAAAGGTGTTCTATCTGGTTGAGGTCAGGACTCTGTGCAGGCCAAGTTCCTCCACCCCAAACTCGCTCATCCATGTATTTATGGACCTTGCTTTGTGCACTGGTGTACAGTCATGTTGGAACAGGAAAGGGCCATCCCCAAACTGTTCCCACAAAGTTGGGAACATGAAATTGTCCAAAATGTCTCGGTATGAGTTCCCTTTACTAGAACTAAGGAGCCCAGCCCAATGCCTGAAATACAACTACACTCCATAATTCCCCCTACACCAAATGATTTGGACCAGTACACAAAGAAAGGTCAATAAAGCCATGGATGAGAGAGTTTGGTCAAACATTCCTACAGACACACTCCTAAACTTTGTGGACCGCCTTGCCAGAAGATTAGAAGCGCTTATAGCTGCAAAGGGTGGGCCAACTCAATATTGAACCCTACGGATTAATGCCCCGTACGCACGATCGGACATTGATCGGACATTCCGACAACAAAATCCATGTATTTTTCCGACGGATGTTGGCTCAAACTTGTCTTGCATACACACGGTCACACAAAGTTGGTCGGAAATTGCGAACACTGAAGTGCAATAGCCAATGCGGCTCTTCTGCTTGAGTCCGAGAATGCGTTGCTCTTTGTACATCGGAATTGTGTACACACGCGAACGGATTTTGTTGTTGGAAAATTTGAGAACCAGATTTTGTGTGACGGAAATTATGATGGAAACTGTCCAATGGAGCCTACACATGGTCAGAATTTCCAACAAACAAGCTCCAATCGTGCATTTTACGTTGCAAAGTCCGATCGTGTGTATGGGGCATTAGACTGGGATGCCATTAAAGTTCATGTGCCTGTAAAGGCAGGCGTCCCAATACTTTTGGCAATATAGTGTAGTTGCCACCAGAAAAGAATAATGCCCTGTACATGCAGTCGGACTTTCCGACAGAAAATGTGCAATCGGACTGTGTTGTCGGAAATTCTGATCGTGTGTGGGCTCCATCTGACTATTTCCGGTGGAATTTCCGACACACAAAGTTTGAGATCAAGACCTAAAATTTTCTGACAACAAAATCCGATCGTTTAAATTCTGATCGCGTGTAGACAATTCCGACGCACAAAGTGGCACGCATGCTCAGAATAAATTACGAGAAGAAAGTTATTGGCTACTGGCCTCTTTATAGTCCCGTCGTGCGTGTTTTACGTCACCTTGTTCTGAACGGTCAGATTTTACGACAACTTTGTGCGACCGTGTGTATGCAAGACAAGTTTGGGCCAAAATCCGTCTGAAAAAATCAGACGGATTTTGTCGTCGGAACGTCCGACCGTTTGTATGGGGCATAAGAGGGGAAAGCCCTCAATGTTGACACCTGTTAAAAAAGAAGAGAAGGGCCAGAGATTTTAACCACTATAGGCAATTGACGGTGGCAAAGTGGTTGCATAATCCTGATCGGACGTCATATGACGTCCTCAGGATTATGAGCCGCTGCGCGCCCCCGGGGGCGCGCATCGCGGCGATCGTTGTTGCGAGGTGTCAGTCTGACACCCGGCAACTACGATCTCGGTAAAGAGTCTCCGACGGAGACTCTTTACCACGTGATCAGCCGTGTCCAATCACGGCTGATCACAGTGTAAATGGGAAGAGCCGGTGATCGGCTTTTCCTCACTCGCGTCTGTCAGACGCGAGTAGAGGAGAGCCGATCGGCTGCTCCTCTGACAGGGGGGGTCTGTGCTGATCGATTATTAGCACAGCCCCCCCGAGGATGCCCACACTGGACCACCAGGGACGCCACCAGACCACCAGGGAAAAGGTAATCCTCCCTAGACCACCAGGGATGCCAGTCAGCATAATGGATGCCAATCAGTGCCCATAATGGATGCCAATCAGTGCCCACAATGGGCATCACTGATTGGCATGCATTATTGTTTGGCACTGATTGCCATCCATTAGTACAGTATAACACCAATGCCGCCTATGAGTGCCCACCTGTGCCACCTATCAGTGCCCACCTGTGCTGCCTATCAGTGCCCACCTGTGCTGCCTATCAGTGCCCACCTATGCCCATCTGTGCCGCCTATCCATGCCCTGCCCATCTGTGCTGCCTATCCATGCCCATCTGTGCCGCCTATCCATGCCCATCTATGCCAATCCGTGCCAGCTATCAGTGCCAATTTGTGCCACCTATCAGTGTCCATCTGTGTCGCCCATCAGTGCCGCCTATCAGTGCCACATATCAGTGTCCATCAATGCCACCTCATCAGTGCCACATCATTGGTGCCCATCAGTGCCACCTTATCAGTGCCCATCAGTGTAGCCCCATCAGTGCCCATCAGTGAAGGAGAAAATGTACTTATTTACAAAGTTTTGAAACTAAAACAAAAAAAACATTTTTTTTTTTCAAAATTTTCTGTATTTTTTTATTTGTAGCGCAAAAAATAAAAACCGTAGAGGTGATCAAATACCACCAAAAGAAAGCTCTATTTGTGGGAAAAAAATGATAAAAATTTCATTTGGGTACAGTGTAGCACAACCGCGCAATTGTCATTCAAAGTGCGACAGCGCTGAAAGCTCAAAATTGGTCTGGGCAGGAAGGTGTTTAAGTGCCCTGTATTGAAGTGGTTAACAACTTTCTATTATATCCTATACTAATAAAAAAAGTTTAGGCTTTAGATATATTTTAGGTAGCCTAATACTTTGGAAGACACCTTGAAATGTGGATTAAAACCTGCACAACCAAAAATAGAGGTACAAAAATTCAGATGCTGTATTTATTAACTCATTAACAAAAGACGTTTCCATGTTTGGGCAGCTTCAGATCCTAAATACATTTTTAAGTGGTCAAGTAAATATCATTCAATTCCCTTTAATGGTGAACTATTTCATCATATGATGTGCTTGGTGTGAATCATTGCCATTATCTTTTACCTCAATGAAAAATCTTTTTACTTTTTGCAGATGCAGAGTCCAAATCTTAATGGAGGAATAGTAAATGTAAAAAAAAAATCTAGTTTGCAAATGAAAAACTCCCAAATATTCACATCATGCAGCAAAACATGTTTCTTGCAAGTATGTCTAGAAACAAAGAACTGTTTTTTTTTTTTTTTTTTTTTACACTAGATCAATGCCTCTTTCAGTATTTTAATGCACCCATTGGTGTCCTTAAAAGATAATGATGCAGGTTTGGAGATGTGGCCATTTATTACACACAGATGGGGTGATAATTATTGACAAGATTGTAACTAATAATTAAACTCATTTGTTCCTTTGAACAAGTTGGAGTGAATGATATCTTTTCAGGACTTTTAGTGGACCAGTGGTCATCTTTTCAGTCTGGCTGCTGCTCACATTTTTACAGCTGTATAGTCACACATAGGACATATCACTGTGGCTATAAAACAGAAATGAGCAGTGACTGATATTCACTGTTGTCGTCAGCAGAAGGCACACAATCCTCCATTTGTTATAATGCCGCGTACACACGATCAGACATTCCGACAACAAAATCCATGGGATTTTTCTGACGGATGTTGGCTCAAACTTGTCTTGCATACACACTGTCACACAATGTTGTCGGAAATTCTGAACGTCAAGAACATGGTGACGTACAACCAGCCAGAGAAAATTGAAGTTCAAAATTAAAGTTCTTCTTGATTCCGAGCATACGTAGAACTTTGTACTTCGGAATTGTGTACACACGATCGGAATTTCCGAAATGTATTTTGTTGTCGGAAAATTTGAGATCCAGATCTCAAATTTTGTGTGTCGGAAATTCCAATGGAAAATGTCCAATGGAGCCTACACACGGTCAGAATTTCTGACAAAAAGCTCCCATCGAACATTTTCAATTTGAAAATCCGACCATGTGTACACGGCATTATTGTAAATGGTTCCTATGGTGATAGATCCAAAAACTGAATTTTCGTAAGACATGAAAAAAATAAGCAATTTAGTTTAATGTTAATTTTACACATACAAGGTATTGTTTTGGCTACTTAGTACAAAGGGTATTGCCTATAAAGCAAAGAGATTACTTGATAATATTGTCATGTATTGCTTGCACTGATTTTAGAGAAAATTGAGTTGATCTAATAAAATGAAGAGAGATTGTTTACTTAGCATAGTGAATGTTCAGTTAGCTGAAGATGTGTTCAATTCAATGATCTAATGATGTGCAAGAAAAAATCGGCCCTTGCATATGATTGGGTATGCAAAGTGAATAGAGCTTCAACTATGCTGAGTGAACATTCCCTTTGCAAACTGAATATAAACTTTCAAAGTGAACATTCATTTTGTGGAGTGAACTATCTCTATTAGGGAGACCATACACAGTGCAAATTTATTTCCTGCAACCACGGGTGGGGAATCCCTCCTGTCTGCTCCTGGGAGAAGACAATGATTATCGATAGCGGCTATAGCAGCAGATAGCGATAATCGTAAGAGAATCCATCAGGCTGGTTGCACGCAAAATGATCAAACATTCAACCTGCCCATTAACAGTTCTCAGACAGCTCCTGCTGAACCGTCCAAGATTTGAACAGTGTATTGCCAGCCTTACTTTAGTACATCAAGCCAAGTGCCACTGTATATCACGATATCCCAAAGTCTGGTTATCCTTGGCATATACTTTCTAATAGGCTTGTGCAATTAGTTTTGTAACAAATCGAAATTCGGCCAAATTTTGCATCTTTCGGACATTGGGATGCATCCAAATGTCCGAATAAAGAAAATAATAAACTTCAACTAATACTAAATAAATTATAGTGGATATAACGAATGAATTCAACATGATTCGGTAATCCGTTCAAGATCTAATGAAACAAAAGGTCAACTCAAAATAAATCTTACAGTCCAATCAGCTGAATAAATTTGTGCTGGAGGATGGATTACTGGCAAAATGCATGCCTGAGAACTTAGTGAGAAGGGTGTTGTATTGTATTTGAGCAGAGGAGAAGAGATATTTTCATTGTGTGTGTTAATAGATTCAATAAACAAACAACTTTCCAAACTACGAATCATTATCACAAATCGAAATCAATATACATACATAAATATTGAATTTTAACAAATACAAAAGAAATTATAGCGGATACGAAGGAATTCGACATGATTCGGTAATTTGTTAAAGATCTATTGAAACAAAAGTTCAACTCAAAGTAAATCTAAAGCCCCATACACACTTTTTGATTATTGTCTTCAGATTTACCAAAACCATATAATATTAAGTCAAACCTAAGGAGTTTCAATTTGTATGCAATCAGGCAAGCCCTTGTACTACATGGTTTTGGGAAATCGGAATACAAAAATCAGCAGAAAATCTGATAGTGTGTATGGGGCTTTACAGTCTAATCGGCTGATTCATTTTGTGCTGGAGGTTGGATTACTGCATTCTTGAGAACTGAGTGAAAAGGGTGTTGTATTGCATTTGAGCAGAGAAGAAGAGATATTGTCATTGTTTGTGTTAAAAGATTCAATAAACAAACGACTTTCCAAACTACAAATCATTATCATGAATCTATATAGATACATAAATATTGAATTTCAATGAATATGAACAAAATTATAGCGCATATACCGGGTGAATTTGACATGATTTGAGATTCAGTGTAACGAATATCGACACTCTACAGAAATAACGAATTGTCCAAAAACATATTAACGTAACATAACGAATATAACAGAACGAAATTAAGTATTTTACGAATGACAACGAACTGAAACTAAACAAAATTTTACGATGTGCACAAGTATACTTTCTACCAGTGGTAGGGCTTTCAGTTGCCATGATTTTCTAAAGAAAGAGGACTGACCAGTTTAAAAAACAATGTCAACATCTTGGTAATGTTATTAGACAATATAATTCAGTGAAGCTTTTCCAGTAGGCAAATCAGATTACATCATCCCTTCAATATATATGTTTTATAAGTATACCCTTTTATTAATTCAAAGACAGGGTTAATTGGCTTCTATCTAAAATTGGCCCTAGTATATGAATGTGAGTTAGAGACCTTATATTGTAAGCTCCTTGAAGGTAGGGACTGATGTGAATGTACAATGTATATGTAAAGTGCTGCGTGAATTGACAGTGCTATATAAGTACCTTAAATAATAATAATAATAATAATTAATGTTGTCTGATGAGTGTGTCATAGCGCTGGACCTATAGAAGTGAGACTTGGTTCTGATAGATATACAATGGAATGCTTCTTCCTGCACAGGAGCATATCTGTATTCAAGTTATAGTGCATAGTGTAGTGTATGTACTGGGCCCTACTCAGTACTCACCCTTGTACTATTGTTGACCTTATATTAATATTTAAATGCAAAATTAAAACAATTGCAGTTGCCTTTTTATGTTACTGTTGGGACCACACACACACCTCACTGTATAGTAGTCTTTGTGACAGCCACACCTGCTGATGAGAAATACGATAGACCAAGCAAACCACTAAGTGGCACATTAGCAGTAATAAAAACCTATAGGTCCAGTAATCAATTTCTATTCTTTGGTCCTCTTAATTCTCCCTGAGTTGATTCGAATAACACATGTATTCAGGATACTGGCAGATTTACAATGTAATTGATTCATTGTTATTAACTCCCACAAAACAGAATAGCTATCAAGCACACTTCTTTGGGAAGGTAAAAAATATAGCTAAAGGTAAACAATGACAAAACCAGAATATATATATACATAAACCAGAATATATATATATATATATATATATATATATATATATTTATTTATTTATTTATATATATATATATATATATATATATATATATATATAAAGCGGATTTGAACACGCAACATACAGACCAAAATGCCTGCTATAGTCATTTGGTCCAGATTCTATCAGAAACATAGTGATTTGGGTCCCATGAGTGTTCCCATTAAGTTTTTGAAACAGAGAGGTACAGTTCATGTACCTTTTATATCCAGAGTAATAGCAGTGATTGGACAAGATTTTCGAACCCGTTTAGTCAATTGCTCCTCCAATTTGTTATGGCTGGGACTGTCTCAACCTGTTTATAAACATAAGAAAATGGCTGGATTAGGTAAGTGTCACCTTATGCTTAAGGGCATACAATGTCATCTTTGCAGGTGGCATGTTCAATTGGAGTAATACTTTTGACAAGGTAAGTAAAAATTAGTCCTTGTGACTTGCCTAGCTGGCGTGCCTGGCCAGTGTGCTTGCCAATCTCTGCATGCATGGGCACAAATATCTCCCTTTTCTATAGATAAAAGGGAATGCGTATTCACCTAATGTGTGCATGATGTGTGGCAGTGCATTCAAAGACAGGCAGATGTAGCTCCATTTGGTAAGATATCTGCTTGTCTACAGCCAACCCAAAGAGGAAATAATACATAAAATCAAAATTGCAATTCAAAGGAGTGAACAGATTACAAATCCATCTTAAACGTGTCTTCTTCGGACAATGATAAACTAAAATTACCATGAAAAGTCTATCTATTAGTCAAATAGTGAAAGGTTATCGTTCCCACCCTTGGGAAGTGTCACAAGAGCAACATATTTCGGAACTGCGTGTCATTTTGATAGCTAAGCACAAACTACAAAGGGCTAATTCCCTGAAGAGATTTTTTTTTATTTTATTGGTCTTTACAGAAGAGACCCAGGGGCAGGCTTTTCAGATTGAAATGGCATCGGGACAAAAGCTCCGCTGGGTAAGTTATTAGTCAGGAGAGCTGGGTATGCTGCATCCAGAGAGCTTATGTGACTTGGTTCAGTATCTGGGAGATGCTACAGATGATTCACGGAATCTGGGTTTGTAATGAGAACAAGGCCCCCCTCCCTCAACCCTGTTTTGCTCAGTTGTTATGTTAAAAGAGCCTTTGCCCTCAAGCGTTGACTGTACTGCTCATTCAGAACAGAGGGGCCTGGGTTACATGGAATTCAGCCTTCCTTCTGTTCTCCATATGGATACATTGTCTCATCATTGCCTGACAAAAGCCCCCCTCTAAGCTGCTTTTTCACCCTGCTGTGCTCAGATAAACTGTTGGTTTCACTTTTTATTAAACCCTCAGCAGTGGCCGGTGGGACTGCAGGCACTGGAAATTGTGAAGGACAGGAGAGGGTAAACAAGTTTGTTTGGAGACTGCTTACAAATCTTACAAAATTCACCACTTGTCACCTTGCAACTGTCATTTGCATCTTATACTGGTGACATTACACTCTAACAGACTCACAGGCTCATTAGGCATCATTTGAAATCGAGAGTATAGCTATTATCTATACAGCTTGTCAAATACTGGCACAGAAAAATATACTAGATGTCAATACTATTAGAAACAAATACATAAAAAAAATTATATATATATATATATATATATATATATATATATATATATATATAAAGAAAATAATAATATATTTTTTTTTATATATAAAACAATGAGATAGATAGATAGATAGATAGATAGATAGATAGATAGATAGATAGATAGATAGATAGATAGATAGATAGATAGATAGATAGATAGATAGATAGATAAATAGATAGATAGATAGATTTTCAGTTCATTATGACTGAGCACAGGAAAAATAGACCATCATATATTTTAAAATAATTTTGGTGTTAAAGTAACATAGGTAAACAAAAGCACAACTAAGTGTTTGAACATCAGTCACCCGCATCTTGATTTGATGCACCACACAGGATTTTGGTGCTGGCCATAAACGAACAGTAATATACTGAACACTAATATAATAAACAGGGTTGCAGTGATACTAGCATCGGTAACGGTGCCAATACCGAGTATTTGCACAAGTATCGGTACTCATGCAAATGCACCGATACCTGAAACCGATACTTTATAATACCTGAAATACCTGATACGTTCAGGCTCGGTTCTTTGAGCTGTCAGTGGGTCTCCCTTGTTGGCAGCTAAAATGTTAAAGAAGTCCGGTAATTGGAGCTGTGAAAAAAAAAAAAAAAGCAGCTGGCAATGTTTATTAACAACATTGCTCAGCCACTGAAACACTAAAATAAAAAGAAACATTGTTTCTTTTTGTATCTTTCTGTTTCTTCATCTGCAGATCAAAGGGATGAACAAATGTTCCTTTGTTTAACCCCTTATTAACCCTTAATTTACTCTAATCAGCCTTAATTAACTTCTTATTCTTCTCCATTTAATTATTATTTTCCAGCACAAAATTAAAAACAAAAATCAATTCATTTCATTTGTAAATAACTTGTCAATGCTTTGTACCATTGCTGAAAGCTGAAGTGAAAACAAAACAGTTGCATTAGGTATCAGTAATTGGTATTGGCGGGTACTAAAAAAAAAATATTGTTACTCATTGTAAAAAAAATGGTATGGGTGCATCCCTAGTAATAATATTATAACAGATAGAAGCTAATTTACTAAAAGAGTTGAGAATTATCAATCAATAAATTGTGTGAAGATTCGTTATCATTTTTCAATCATGTGAAAAGCAAATTCCTGTTTACGTCTTTCATTTGTATGTGATTGGTTAGTCAAAGTGAACAGGAATTTGCTTTTCACATGACCGGAAAATTAAAATGAACATTCACACAAGTAATTGTGTGACAATTCACAACAAATTTAGAAAATCAGGCCAATTAAATAAAGATTTTCAATGTTTTTAGTAAATAAGCTCAATAGTGTTATTCTATAACCAATCATTTCATTCTACCTATTCAACATCTGATTATTGCCATCTGTGTGACCTTAGCTATATACACAGGGAGATTAAAGGCAGATTAGGTCTAAAGTCACTTAGACCCCTTTCACACCACACCGCACCTTGCGTCGGCGGTAAAACGCCTCTATTTTTAGCGGCGGATTTGCGGCGCATTTCGGCCGCTAGCGGGGCGCTTTTACCCCCCGCTAGCGGCCGCGAAAGGGTTAAAGGGTTAAAACCGCCGGCAATACGCCGCAATAGCGGCGTTTTGCTGGCGGCATTACAGCGCTGCCCCATTGATTTCAATGGGCAGCAGCGGTGGAGGAGCTGTAAACACACCGCTCCTTCACCGCTCCAAAGAAGCTGCTGGCAGGACTTTTTTCTGACGTCCTGCCAGCGCACCGCTGTAGTGTGAAAGCCCTTGGGACTTTCACACTACACACAATGGTGCAGCTTCTTTAGGGCGTTTTGCAGGCGCTATTTCTAACGCTATAGCGCCTGCAAAACGCCCTGGTGTGAAAGGGGTCTTAATGAAAATATAATAATTGACTTCAGAGTACATCCTGGTGCTGAATTTGTCAATTCAGTACAGTGGGGTAGAAAATTAACTTTTCCAACAAGTCAAATACTCATAGAATATGGCCATGCAGCAATGTAGAGTGCTAGTTAGATCTTCTGTAAAATGGGGGAGATTTACTAAAACTAGACTAAATTCAACTTGTTTAAAAAAAGTGGAAGTAAACTCCCATCTCTGACTTGTACCTATAGGTAAGCCTATAATATAATATCTCCTAAACGTTTACAGGAAAGATATTTCCTGTAAATGCAGCTGATGCTGTCACTGGCACATGCACTCTAAAGGAAGGGCCACGTGGGCTTCCCTGCGCATGCGTGGGAGTGACATCATTGTGGCTTCGGCCAGTCACACAGCCAGAGTCCACGGACCCGGAAGAAAGACCGGGGGAAGATGAAAACAACCCCCATCGGTGACAGCGCATCGCTGGAAGGCTTTGTTTTCAGGTAAGTTTCACATAATGTTCTAGTATGCAATGCATACCTTACAGAAAAAAATAAAAATCACCCAGCGGTTTACTATTGCTTTAAACTTTTACAATAAAAGCTGATTGGTTACTATGCACAGTTGCACCATATTCTCTGTACACCAGTTTTAGTAAATCCCCCCTATATGTCTCTAGAGATTGTCTGCTACCCTGTTTCCCCTAAAATAAGACCTAGTCTGATTGTCAGTGATAGCTGCAATAAAAGCCCTACCCCCCAAATAAGCCCTAGTTAATGTCCTTGTAGGTCTTCTTTTCAGGGTAGGGCTTATTTTTGAGGAAACAGAGTAGGGCTTATTTGGGTGGTAGGGCTTATATTGCAGCCAACACCAACAATCACGCTAGGTCTTATTTTAGGGGAAACAGGGTATCATCATTTCTACTCAATGGATAATGAGGTTGTTGCTCCAAAACGGTCTGTATCTTAAGATAAGTTCCCAATACAAACAGAATGTTGGCTTTTGGTTTCTTTTTTTGACTTGCAAATGTTGGATGACTTTACTATTTAGACATTTTTTTTCCTGACATTTAAATTATGTGTAAAAGTAATCAACAAATTACAAAAGGTAAAATCTATAAAAATCTGGAAAAAGTCAGCTGTGTGTTGGAAAATATGACTTTCTGTTATACCACCTTTAACCACTTTCTGACCAGCCGCCGCAGTTATACTGTGACAGGTTGGCTCGGCTGCGCAATTCGCCATACGTCGGTCTCTTTGATGGCTATAGCAGATGCACACGGGTGCCACCAGAGGCATGTGCATGTGACCGCGGCATGTCGCCGGAGCTGATGTGCCGGAGCTGCAATAATCGCCGGCCACCCGTCATCGCACCACAGAGAGCCAGAGTGGGGATCTGTCAACAAACAGAACCCCATTCTGATAGGGGAGTAGAGAACATTGATTTCTCTGTACTCCAAGTCAGTCCACCCACCCCCACAGTTACAAACACCTCCCTAGGAGCACTTAACCCCTTGATTGCCCCCTCCATGCCAATGTCATTTATCCAGTGATTAGTGGCTATCTTTAGCTCTGATCACTGTAATAATGTCACTGGTCCCAAAAAGTGTCAAATGTGTCCGATCTGTCCACCGCAATGTTGCAATTGTGTTGCAATGTTGCTGCTAAAAATCGCTGATCACCGCCATTACTAGTAAAAAAACATTATAATAAAAAGGGCATAAATACTGTATATCCCCTATTTTGTAGACGCTATAACTCTTGCTATAATTTTTGTACAAACCAATCAGTATACGCTTATTGCAATTTTTTTCAAAAAATATGTAGAAGAATACATATTGGCCTAAACTGATGAAGAAATTAGTTTTTTTTGGGATATTTATTATAGCAAAAAGTAAAAAATATTGTTTTGTTTTTTTAAATTCGGTTCTTCTTTTGTTTATAGCGCAAAAAATAAAAATCGCAGAGGTGATCAAATACCAACAAAAGAAAGCTCTGTTTGTTGGAAAAGAAAGACATAAATTTTGTCTGTGAACAGTGTTGCACGACCGTGCAATTGTCAGTTAAACCGACGCAGTGCCGTATCGGGCCAAGATGGTGAACGTCCCTAAAACCCGCAGAACTTACTGCAAGAAATGTGGGAAGCATCAGCCTCACAGGGTCACCCAGTGCAAGAAGGGGAAAGACTCCCTCTACGCCCAGGAAAAGAGGCGATATGACCATAAGCAGAGTGGTTATCGTGGGCAGACCAAGCCGATCTTCTGTAAAAAGGCCAAGACCACCAAGGAGATTGTGCTGAGGCTGGCGTGTGTCACGCAAAAAATAAAAACTGCAGAGGTGATCAAATACCACCAAAAGAAAGCTCTGTTTGTGGGAAAAGAAAGACATACATTTTGTTTGTGTACAGTGTCGTGTGACCGTGCAATTGTTAGTTAAACCAACGCAGTGCCGTATCGGGCCAAGATGGTGAACGTCCCTAAAACCCTTAGAACTTACTGCAAGAAATGTGGGAAGCATCAGCCTCACAAGGTCACCCAGTGCAAGAAGGGGAAAGACTCCCTCTATGCCCAGGGAAAGAGGCGATATAACCGTAAGCAGAGCGGTTATGGTGGGCAGACCAAGTCGATCTTCCGTAAAAAGGCCAAGACCACCAAGAAGATTGTGCTGAGGCTGGAGTGTGTCGACTCCAACTGCCGTTCAAAGCGGATGTTGGCTATAAAGAGATGCAAGCACTTTGAATTTGGAGGAGACAAGAAGAGAAAGGGACAAGTTATCCAGTTCTAAGCTGCCGCATTACTTCTGAAAACCAAACAAAATCTTCAGAATTCAAAAAAGAAAAAAATGGCCTAATCATTAAGGGGGTAAATACTTCTGGGGCTGAAGTGGTTAAATTTCAATATCGTTAAAGGCTTTTTTCTATAAACTAGTCTAAAAATTATGTAAGTTGGATACTGGGTCCAAATGCCCCCTATGGACATTTTCAGTTAAATATTTTAATGTAATAATTAATAGGTACAGAAACATTTTAGTTTGCTCCTTTTTACAGTAAAAGAAATAAAATAATTATCAAAAAGTACAGTAAAAACGAATTAATGATCAAGTTTTGCTGTCAGCAGCGGAAGGAATTAAAAATAAGACATTTGAGCACAGTTTCTCAAAGTTCTAATCTTCTAATGCCTTGTGGACATTTTCAGACTTTTAAAAATGAAACGTGAAAATAAAAAGTCAGAGCCAGATGATTTTATTTTACACAGAGAACATTTGTCTCATGTCAAAAGTAAAATGAGAGGTTTCAAAAAGAAAGATGGAATAGCTTGTGTACTTTGAAAACTGTCCCATCTCTTGCATGCAAAGTGTCAGCTCTGTAAGGATAATTAATGTCCCAATTAGGCAGGTTGGGGTTCTTTTGTTATTTATTGGATGAAATTGATTCCCTGTGAAGCAACCCCATTATGAAGTCGTCCTGAAATATGCGCAACAGCTTTAAATTGGGTAGTCTGTTTCCTAATTTTCTCCAACAGATTTCACCACTGGCGGAGCCATTGTGGGTTAAATTGTGTTTATCTAAAGTCATTTCAATGACATTAAACTTCTTGCCAAGCAGATAAGAGGATTTACACCAGAGGGCAAAAGTTGTTTAGTGGGTTTTCTTATTGGATTATTGATTTTATTTAGAGGCAAAAGAGCTACTTGAACTACTGAGTACTCAGTGCAAAATACATATTCATTTGCATATTATATAGGGCTCACACTCTTATTTTCCAGTCTGAATTTATATTCAGAGCTTTAGAAACAAAATAAACACAGATGTGTTGTTCCATGCATAAGTACATACATTTAAGAGAATGTAAGACATTAAGAGGATGGCATTTTTATCAGTAAATACATTTTTGTTGTAATAAATTAGGCACTATGTTTTTGAGCATGGTAACTTTCTAAATTCATTGAATGAAAATATGCTTTTTGTATGTAAATATTCATTTTTTCAATCCCAAAAGCTTAAAGTGATTGTAAGCGCTACGTAAACTGTTGGCGCTATATAAATCCTGTATAATAATAATAATAAATAAGGTTTTTTTTTTTTTTTTTTAAATAACAAACATGTCATACTTACCTCCTCTGTGCAGCTCGTTTTGCACAGTGTGACCCCGAACTTCGTCTTCTGGGGTCCCCCGATGGCTCTCGCGGCTCCTTCCCACATCAGAAGCGATCTCCTGGGGGGGGTGGGGGTTACCCTACGGGTGTGCTCCCAGGTCCAGTATTTGCATCCATAGACACGAATGCTGGATTCGGCCCCTTCGGCCCCTACATCATTAGATTTGATTGACAGGAACCGGAGCCAATGGCTGCGCTTACAACCCCTTTAAAGTTGTTCTAAAGACAATTTTTTTTACCTTAAAGTAGTTGTAGAGGCAGATTTTTTTTTTTTTTATCTTAATGCATTCTATGCATTAAGATGAAAAAAAAATTCTGTGTGCAGCAGCCCCCCTCAGCCCTTCCTAATACTTACCTGAGCCCAATCTCGATCCAGCAATGTTGCACGAGATCCTCTGCTGTCTGGGACTCTCCATTGACGCCCGCTGCTGTCAATCAAAGTCAGTAAACTAATGAGGAGAGAGAGGGGGTGGGGCCGAACCATGGCTCCATGTCTGCATGGACACACAGAGCAGCGGCTTGGCTCGGATGCCCCCATAGCAAGCTGCTTGCTGTGGGGGCACTTGGCAGGAGGTAGGGGCCAGGAGCGCCTGCAAGGGACTCAAGACGAGGGGGATCTGGGCTGCTCTGTGCAAATCCACTACACAGAGCAGGTAAATATAACATGTTTGTAATTTTTAAACCAAAAAAAAGAGACTTTAACCACTTCAGCCCCGGTAGATTTGGCTGCTCAATGACCAGGCCATTTTTTGCAATATGGCACTGCGTCTGAGGATTTTACCCCCTTCCTGACCAGAGCACTTTTTGCCATTCGTCACTGCGTCGCTTTAACTAACAATTTTACTGTCGTGCGACATTGTACCCAAACAAATTTGATGTCCTTTTTTCCTACAAATAGAGCTTTCTTTTGGTGGTATTTGATCATCTCTGTGGTTTTTATTTTTTGCGCTATAAACAAAAAAAAAGTGTCAATTTTGAAAAAAACACAATATTTTGTACTTTTTGCTATAATAAATATCCCCAATTTTTTTTATATATATTGATTGGTTTGCACAAAAGTTAGAGTCTACAAAGTAGTGGATAGATTTATGGCAATTTTATTATTATTATTTTGTTTACTAGTAATGGCGGCGATCTGCGATTTTTATAGGGACTGCGATTGCAGAGGACAAATTGGACACTTTTGACACATTTTTGGGACCATTGACAATTCTACAGTAATCAATGCTCTAAAATGCACTGATTACTGTATAAAGGTCACTGGCAGGGAAGGGGTTAACACTAGGGGTGATCAAGGGGTTAGCTGTGTTCCCTAGGTTTGTTCTAACTGTAGGGGGGATGGGACTGTCTAGGAGGAGAGAGAGATCGGTGTTCATACATGTATGAATACATGATCTGTCTCTACTCCCCTCTGTCACGAGCGATCACGGGTGCCCGGGGGTCATCACATCGGCTGCGCGCCCTTAGTGCTCAAAAGGCGAATTGACATAAGGTAACATTGTTTCGCTCAGCCGTGCTATTCTGCCACAGTAAAACTGTGGCGGCTGGTCTGCAAGCAGTTAACATCACTTTAATGCGTTCTCTGCACTAAGATAGAAAACACTTTAATTTTTTCTCCTTCCCAGCCCCATCTAAATACTTACCTAAGCCCAATCTTGATCCAGCACTGTACCCAAGTGCGGGAAGGGGGGATTATGAGTTGCTGTCTTTGTCTATCGACACAGGCAATGCGTCTCTGGAATGTGTCTGCAGGTGCATCCCCATAGGAAGTGGCTTCCTATGGTAGCACACTGAGAAGAGGAGGAGCCAGGAGCACAGGTGGGGGACCTAAGAAGAGAAGAATTGAGGCTGTGTGCAAAACCATTGCAAAACCATTGCAGATAGCAGGTAAGTATAAACCTGTTTGTTATGTAAAAAAATAACCTTTACAATCACTTTAAAAGGAATGTTCCAATGTACCATTTACTTAATTTCCAATGCCCCAACTTTCCAATCCACCAAACATATCGCTAGAACATAGCCGAACTTTTAGTAAAACGATAACTTAAGAAGGAACAAAATTGTGTGTGTGTAGGGGGGAGGAGGAACGACTATTTGCCATAATGTGCAACTCTTCACCGTTTACTTGCTCATTAGGCTAGTCTTTCTTCTCAGTTTGCCTGCTTCCAGTGCTGCCATGTTCTCCACCACTTCTTCTGCTTGTAACATTTTTGCCACTGATGTAACTTGAATGCGGTGGAGTTACATGATACCAGCACAGGGCTCCCACTTTCTACATTTTACAGATGCTGTTCATCTATAACCCTCTTTTTGAGAATAATATAAGAGATGGAGAGACAAATAAGAGAAAACAAAAAAAAACCATAATGGTGGGCATATGTCAAGATCCAGTCTTAGCTCATAATCAAAAAATTTGCCAAGCATAATAAAATTGCAATATATTCCCTTCAACTGTGACTACATGGAGAAAATATTTATTTAGTGTCTTACTTCCTTTTACAGATTTAGAAAAAGAAAAAATCTATAAATAACATATAGCACCCAAAGCACCCAAAATCATCCCAAAAAATCAAGAAAAAAGAAAGAGAAAATTCCCCAGGGACTACACGGGTGGGGGTATAGAAACATGCATCAGGTACAGCAGTAATAGGAATATAATACATTTTATTAGAATAATATAAAAATAGACACATTAAAAACAATATGTTAAACAATTCATACAGATAAATCTTTAGATCATGATGTAAGGGAATCTAAAGTAAGCATGATATATAGAATACCCTACATGTTTCGGAACTATGTTTATTCGTATAGTTCCTTCTTCAAGGTTTTTTTTTTTTGGAGATATACTGTATAATCTAATATGGAAATGCATAAATATCAATTATTCAACGTTAAGTATATAGAACAAATGCATAATGTGGGGACAGCACCATACATGGCGAACATTCATAAACAACAACAAGAAACACTTACAGTATAAACAAATTGCTGTACAATCTCTGTATCTGTATTTTATTCATATGGTTTAAAACTTTTTTCCAAAAATAAAAAGCATTTGTGTTGTAACTGCTTGAAAAGTGTTAAGAAGAAAGTAGAAAATGTATGGATCTGTCTGGATCTACTGGCAGGATCAACAGATAATAAAAAGATGTTACAGGGGACTCAAAAAATTAAATACTGCTCTATGTTAATTCGATTGACAGACTGTATTATATATGTCATTTCATTTCTCAAAATTTCTCTTTAGGTGTCCATGGCTCCAGAATAAAATAAAATTTTCAGCATGCTGAAAACAATTTGGATAGGCAGGTTCCTTTATTTTTATGCCTTCTCAAACATTTTTTTTTTTGATTTGACACTACTGGTGTGTTATTGTAAGCAGCTTATAAATCTTGTTCAGTCCTCTAAAAAAATACCTTTGTATAAACAGCACAAAGCTAGTCAATTTTTCATGAAGGAATGTCATTTTATCAGATCTCTACATGTGATCCTTAACACATTTGAGGTGAAACAGACCATCTTCTGTGATGTGGGTACGCAATCAGTCCTTAGATAATTTCCTGTAACTCGGATTGAGTAGTAGTAGTAGGCACACTGATTTCGAACCTTATTTCAATTAGATCTGAATACTGTGACAGTGAAGATTGAGTACTGTCTGTGATACTTTTTTTATTTGCACTAACATACAATTTTTCAGGACAAGCTTTTGGGGTATGTCCCCTTCTTCAAGGTCCAAGCAGTACTGATTTACACATTTTTAAGCAGAATGTAAAAACAAAACAAAAAACAAAAAAACTAAAAAAAAAACACCTCTGAGGGAAAGGAGAGAAAAAAAAACCACATACAAATCAATGGCAATAAAGATACGGCTACAATCACATTAAGTATATCGGAATACTGTCAAATGCAGAAACACGGCACTACAAATACTATGGCAATATTATTAGGTAATCCAGAAGATTAAAACATTTTAAAAAATTGACATCGTCAACAACCTTTTAGTAAATTTTTCACCATGCTGGTCAAAAAAAATGCATCCACATTGCCTGTTTTTTATTTTTTTATTCCCAAGGTGAGTACAGTGCCACCTACTGGATATAGTGATCAATTTGATCAAATAAAGCAGCTTACGTTTATAAAAGCTTTATGATTAAAATGCCTATTGTTGTTCAAAATGCTCAACATAAGCTTTATAATCAGAAAGCTTTTTTTCAGTACTCCTTTCAGCATTTCAGTACTTTATACTACCATTTTATTCTCAGCGATAAGTCCATTTTATTACAGTTTTTACCTGTTTTTACAAAGACATTTTTACCCGCACTCTAACCCTAGGACAGTCTAGCATTTTCAATAGATGTACACTAGGTTAGTTCTGCATTATTTTACTAAAGTGTTGCTACTCTTTATAAAAATCTTTTTCAAGATTTTATAATACATGCTATGCCCTTTAACTGCTAAAGATTCCAGCCTAGTGCATAAGGCCAGCTGAGATCCCTATAGTGAAAGGCCAGATGACATATGGCCACCCATTGATGCCGGTTCATAAATCTTCAGCACTGGGCAGGAACTTCCAGACAGGGTGTTCCTAAAATCACCAATATCTGATGTTTACTGGCACAGGGCACTTCCAGATTTCCTTGAGCTTCAGGAAAAGTTCTGGGTAAACTGTGGAGGCCAATAAATTTGCTAACCCCTGTGGTTTGGTATAGTGGTTCTTTTGTCTCTTAAGTAGTTAATCAAGGTACTTAAAAAAAAAAAAAATAGCTTTATTGTAATAACGTCATTACTCTCTCTACCATTACCCAGTTTATTACAAGAGGTAAACGTTCAATCCACAAAATGTCCAATCTCCTTTTGTCTTTCATTTATTCAATAACCTCATCTACAATAGTATTTGTTTCTCGTTGAAAATCATTATAGTATCTAGCCCATCAGATCCAGGGTGCGTTCAAGAGATCCAATATATGATTTCAAATAAGTTTTTGCTTGGATTTTTGTCATTTTGGACCTTTTTAGGTAGGTGGAGAACATTTCCAGATCTTTATAAATAGGCTACATACCGAATAGAAGTTGTTTTATTATTTTTACTGAAAAAATATTGCCTTCAAAATGTACAGGGATGCCTAAGATACAATAAATACAAAGCTGATACAGTTTGTTAGAAAAGAATAGCATCCTAAAACAACCTGGACTCTCGTTAGGTCTAAGTGACCTAATTAAAAATAATCAGAGCCATTATAGGACCCTGCATATGGGCAGTGTATTGCAAATATATTCCAGCAAATCATGACTGATCGGTGTTGGAAGGGGTTTATAGGAATCTACTTCACAACAACTGCCAGCTCTCTATCTGGCTCCTTCCCATGCAATGTCACTCACATTTAATCTTAATAAAAAGTTAATTCAGTTTCAATAAAATCAAATGCGATAAAGACTCCTAAATAGGGTCATTTTAGTCAGTCCTTGAAATCTTGGCTCTTACAAGCCCATACAGTGGAAGCCGTTTTAGACTTGCTGAGCACATGGAAATTTTTATTATTATGATTATGATTACTATTATTATTATTCGTTTCTGAATCAGAAGAACATGCAGTGTGCCAGAAATCTGCTGCTTTCAGTTTGGAGTGTGTTAGTATCTGCTATGTCTTACTACAGGTGTGAATTACACAACCCCTACCCGTTTAACATCTTCACATCTTGCACGGAAAGACAGACATTGCTGTCATTTGAGTGAAGTTTTAACAAGTTCACTACAATTTAGTAACATTACTAAGGCATGATGCATATAGTACCTCTTTCCTTAGTGATAACATGAGGTCCAACTAAATAGTGTCTCTTCTCATGGAATATCAGGTTCCCAATGGGACTACTGCCTAATCCACTACAAAGTTTCTGCTTCTGCAGCAAGGGTTAAATCTGGTATAAAAATTACTAACATAGGAATTTAATGGAGCTTTATTATTTTGAACCGCAACTGGCTATTTTAGGAGCTTCTTATCTATACTGTCCTATGTAGTCAATATGAAAATGTACGGGGGGATTGTGCAAGTAACCCAAGTATGAACTGATGTAGTATACACAAAGTAGTAAAGAGAAGACAATATTGTCAGCAGTGTGCAAAAACGTTGTCAATTCTCATTTATTGCATTTGGCACAAAAGACTGAAAAGCTCCTTTGTATTGAATTGTGGTAGATAGAATAAGGCCCAGAAATGGGATGTAGTCAGTAGAGGCATCCATTCAATAAAAAGGTGCTCCGAGTGTATTCTGCAGGAAGGTTGACATCTATTGCTCATGAAAACAGGTTAAAACACCATCAACCTTTTTTTTGTCTTTTTAGTAGTAATTTCATCAGGAAAAGGTGTACAGTACACTTTAATGTGTGGGATCTGTGTTCCATCAGCCCAGGATTCTCTGGGCCGAAGGAATGCACACAGATCCCATGCATTACAGTATACTGTACAATACACCTTTTCCGGATGAAGTGGCCACTAAAGAGCCAAGAAATGTGTTGGTGGTGTTTTAACCTGTGTTCAAGATCAATAAATACTAACTTTCCTGAAGAATCTGCTTGAAAACATCTTTCTATTTAATAGGCGTCTCTGCTGACCACACAATGGTTCCATTTTGGGGGCTGTTTATTCTATCTACTATTATTCACCGGATCTTATCGTAACCAAACATGGTGCAAGAATTTCTGGAAAACCCCAGCATCGAGTGTGACCACCCACACTCTGCGTGGAGACAGTCATATTCTCCATATGTGCTCAAATAGATTGCTTGACCCTAGGACGGCTATCCAGCAACCTTATGAATGTGAGAATATGCTTACTACACATTTGACTTAAGCCCCGTACACACGATCAGACTTTCTGACAATAAAACCGTGGAATTTTGTTCGAAGGGTTTGACTCCAACTTGTCTTGCATACACACGGTCACACAAATGTTGGCCAACAATTACGAATGTAGTGACGTATAAGATGTATGGCGAGCCAATAAAAAGGAAGTTCAATAGTCATGTGATATCTCCATTACAAATGCTAGTTTTACAAGATTGAGCGCTTCCGGCTCGTCCTTCATTCCAAGCATGCGTGTTTGTACTTTGGACTGTCCGACTGACTTGTGTACACACAATAGGAAAGTCCGACAATACACATTTGTTGGCGGAAAATTTTAGAACATGCTATCCACATTTGTCCGATGGAGCACACACACGGTCGGACTTACCGTCAACAAGCTCACATCCAACATTTCCCATCTGAAAATATGATCATGTGTACGCGGCATTACTTTTCCTTTACGTTCAACTGAATACTACCCTTAGAAGGATCTCTCTTGTGGCTTTTAATCCCATATTTTTTTGTCTGTCTCCTTTTTTCAGTTCATCTGGAACACCACAGATTTATTTGTATTAAATTGCTGGCATTCACTAAAACACAGAAGACTGTGGATACCATTATTAATACCCCAGTGTTTACTCCACACCATGGTCTACATTTTTAATGCAATTTTTAACATGCATGGAAATGTGTGTTGCTTAATCCTGCATAGAGAACTCTTTGACAGGGTAATCATATGACTTTGAAAGGTCACATGACTAGGCTCACCTCTTAATTTTTATCATTCATCTTAACTCCTTCCCTCCATGAAGGCTGTGCAAACTCCTCGAGGATAAGGTGGCTTTCCGATCACGTTATAACTATGACTGGCTGTCACAGCAGTCAGCCTATTCCTATGGTTCCCAAAAGAGACTGGGAGATGTGAGCAACAGCTCGGTTGGCATAATGGATGGGGTGCAGTAAGCACACTCTTAGCACAAAACCTCAAAGCCCCATGTACAGATATGAGTGGCGGCCTGCCATTAAGGCCCACCACTCATATGTGTTATGCATTCATAAAGGGGTTAATTAGCGCTCTGCTTGCTTATGAGTTCCAAAACTAGTGGAGCATAATGCAAATGAGTAAAGCACGTGACTGTGTTATTTTTAATTTTTTTTTTAAAAGCAGAATGATAACTGGGTCGCTCAATGTTAGTGGCAGCCATAGAACATGTTTGCACCTACAAATATGTTTACTTAATCCAGGATAGGTGTTTGTGGTAAAGAGATGTCAAAAATTGTAGATATGCACTGTCAAAATACTAACCCCTTTTTTGTGCTGGAACGCACCAGTACTGCATACCAACACCTCCTGGCACTGGTCATGTTCTCAGGGCAGCATTATGCCAGCTGGCAGAGGTAGTCTTCTATTACTTGCTTCTCTGCCGTGCTATATATTAGATGATGTCATCAGCCAGAGCCACAGAGAAAAAGAGTAATGGATGATTTCCTCTGCAGTCTGCTGTGTTTACAAGTGGCAGCAGGCTTCTCGGAGTATCTCAGATGCAGAACTCTCCATGCACCATCAAAATTCATAGGATGAGGTAGAGAATTTACACAGCTGCAACAGTCCCATGGCAACAGTTTCTCCTGTAGCCCTTGTCCCCCAAGACAGCAGCCAATGCTAAGGAGTTCTCTGAATTCTTAATACTGAATAACTGACAGTTATTATGTACTACCCTCCTCTTCATCATCATCGCTGCATTACATAAACCTGGGCTGTCTGTAGTGAATGCTAACTGGCCCTCCATAGCAGTCCCTCACTCTGCATTCTTGACCCATGCATCCTATCTATGCAGTATGTACTGGGGAACCCTGCACCCCATGCAGTACACACTTCTGAGCCCTGCCTCCTGTGCAATATGCACTCCTGAGACCTGCACTCCATGTGATATGAATCCTGAGCCTTGTGGGATTTGCACATCTGAAACCTGCACCCTGTATATTATGCAAACCTGCACCCTGTGCATTATGCACTCCTGAGCCCTGCACTATAATACTTTTGCTGTATATTTCATACTATTGACCATTGCATGCTATATTCTGGGCTATATATGACATGATCCTGGCTAACACACCGCTATATTTTACATAACATACTTTGGACCAAAGTATTTATTATCTCAAAAGTTTCTAAGTAGTAACTGACTATTTTGTGAATCTCTTCTTTAAAGTGGACTGAAAGGTATACATAATGGCAGATTTTAATTTTCTAAAAAACAGTTATGTTGAGTGTTGTATGTATCTGTTAGACTTTTGCTTGTGGCACAGTAATTAAAGCATATTGTGTAGGTATAAGGACTGTGGCATACAGTATGTGTGGCATGTATACAGTGAGTATAGTCAGGTTTTCTTTAACTATTCCCCTTTAAGACCTTCCCACACCAACCATTTAATGTGGTACAAACTTTCCAACTTTACCAGTATTCTCTGGCAAAAAAAACTATGAAATACTGATGTAAAAAGGTGACAAGTTCACTCCAGATGCATACATGACCAGGAGGTATATGGGACACCTTCGTCGGTGTACAGAAATCGGAATCCTTGGGTCTAGCTTAAGTAAGTAGATTCTTTATGGTCCCCAATCTCTCAAGGTAACTTAGCCAGCAGAGGTTAGGGGAGGATTAAAGCAAGGCAATCCTGTTCCGGGCAAGCTGATTGCAGAAAAATACTGCATAGAATGCAAAAGTGTTTGTGAAGTCTCTGCCATGTGCAGACATAAATTATAGCAGCACTTACTATATAAATCCAGTATAGGTTTAGGCACCATACAGCTACCTGACTTGTAGGAAACATTGTAAAAGTGTTCCACTAGGGAGTGTTAAACCTTCCCAATGGGAAGGGTAAAGTAGACTAAACAATTATCTAGGACTAGGATCGACCCGACGGTGAGCTGTCCTTTGTATAGCACCAGGTCATACATCCCTTCATCAATCACCTTGGGGCTACTCATTGTTAAAGCAGAAAACTGATCAAAAACTACAATAATTAAAAATTTAATATCCCATTAACAGACAACATAAAAAAAAAACATATTTTACAGCAATACTCACCATTCAGTCTAAAGCTATCGCCTACAGACCTTCTTTTTCTTTACTAGATGTCCTCAGTCTTTTGAGTTGAATGATGGCCAGTATAAGACCCCTTTTACACTGAAGTTGTTTTTTCAGGCATTTAAGCACTAAAAAGCACCTGAAAAACACTTCCCATGCCACCCCAGTGGAAAGCCTGAGTGCTTTCACACTGGGGTGCGCTTGTGGGACGTTCTGAAAAGTTCTGCAAGCAGCATCTTTGGGGTGGTTTGAGAGCAGTGTATACACCACTTCCAAAACGTCCCATCCATTGAAATTAATGGGCAGCACTGCCGAAGCGGCATAGGCAGCACCGCAACACGGGCACTTTTAACCCTTTATTCGGTCGCTAGTGAGAGCTAACAGTGCCCCACTATCAGTCGAAAAGTGCCGCTAAAATGAGCGGTGCTTTACCGCTAATGACGGGTGCTTTCAGTGTGAAAGTAGCCTAAATCAACCCAATTTTCTGACCCCAGGCTATCATGGACCTGTTCCTAGACTAGTCAGACAATCAGCACAGTAATGAGCTCATCTCTCTGTCACTCTACGTTCTCCTTCTATCAGCATGCTCCTTGTCAGCACATAAGCTAATTGACTCTTTTGGCAACTTTTCTTCTTTTTAAACTCTGGGCTCCGCTGTACAGGTACTGCAAGAAGCTGATATCAGTTCAAATTCAGCTACTCAACCACTTACAGACTGCCCCCCTCAGTTTTTTACAATGGCTGTTTGTAGAGGAATATCGTTGTTATGGCAGCAGCTAGCTGCCATAACCCCGGTATCCCCTTCTTCAACGGGTGGTCCACTACAAAATAAAAGTGGTCCCTGTGGCGCTTGTGGGACGTTCTGAAAAGTTCTGCAAGCAGCATCTTTGGGGTGGTTTGAGAGCAGTGTATACACCACTTCCAAAACGTCCCATCCATTGAAATTAATGGGCAGCACCGCCGAAGCGGCATAGGCAGCACCGCAACACGGGCACTTTTAACCCTTTATTCGGTCGCTAGTGGGAGCTAACAGTGCCCCACTATCAGTCGAAAAGTGCCGCTAAAATGAGCGGTGCTTTACCGCTAATGACGGGTGCTTTCAGTGTGAAAGTAGCCTAAATCAACCCAATTTTCTGACCCCAGGCTATCATGGACCTGCTCCTAGACTAGTCAGACAATCAGCACAGTAATGAGCTCATCTCTCTGTCACTCTACGTTCTCCTTCTATCAGCATGCTCCTTGTCAGCACATAAGCTAATTGACTCTTTTGGCAACTTTTCTTCTTTTTAAACTCTGGGCTCCGCTGTACAGGTACTGCAAGAAGCTGATATCAGTTCAAATTCAGCTACTCAACCACTTACAGACTGCCCCCCTCAGTTTTTTACAACGGCTGTTTGTAGAGGAATATCGTTGTTATGGCAGCAGCTAGCTGCCATAACCCCGGTATCCCCTTCTTCAACGGGTGGTCCACTACAAAATAAAAGTGGTCCCTGTGGCGGATTCGCTGCAAGATCACTTTTATCGGTGGCGGGAGAGGGGCCCCCCACCCGCCGCAATCTGGTGCCTTCCATCGCTTACCGGAGCTGTCGGCAGCGGCGGAGGCAATCTCACCCTGCTGTAGGCTCAGTATGGAGACGAGTAAGGGGAAGATGGCCCCCACCCATCTCCATACAATTGGCCTCTTAAAGGGCCGATTTTTTTAAACTATTTTTTTAAAATAAATAAAATTTTATTTTTTTATTGCATTTTAGTCTAATTATGAGATCTGAGGACTTTTTGACCTCAGGTCTCATATTTAAGAGGACCTACCATGTTTTTTTCTATTACAAGGGATGTTTACATTCCTTGTAATAGGAATAAAAGTGAATTTTTTTTTATTAAGCAGTTTAAAAATAAAAAGTAAAAGTAAAATAAATAATAATAATTAAAAAAAGTTAAATGTGCCCCGTCCCACCGAGCTCGCATACAGAAGCGAACACATACGTGAGTAGCGTCCGCATATGAAAATGGTGTTCAAACCAAATATGTGAGGTATCGCCACAATTGGTAGAGTGACAGCAATAATTCTAGCCCTAGACCTCCTCTGTAATGCAAAACATGCAACCTGTAGAATTTTTTAAACATCACCTATGGAGATTTTTAAGGGTAAACGTTTGTCGCCATTCCACGAGCGGCGCAATTTTGAAGCATGACCTGTTGGGTATCAATTTACTTGGCGTAACATTATATTTCACAATATTAAAAAAAAAATTGGCTAATTTTACTGGTGTCTTGTTTTTTTATTCAAAAAAGTGTTATTTTTTTCCAAAAAAAAGTGCGATTGTAAGACCGCTGTTTGAAAAAAATATTGCTACAACAGCCATTTTATTTTCTATGGTGTTAGAAAAAACAAAACAATATATAATGTTTTGGGGTTCTAAGTAATTTTCTAGCAAAAAAAAAACTGTTTTAACCACTTCAATACAGGGCACTTAAACACCTTCCTGCCCAGACCAATTTTGAGCTTTCAGCGCTGTCGCACTTTGAATGACAATTGCGCGGTCATGCTACACTGTACCCAAATGAAATTTGTATCATTTTTTCCCCACAAATAGAGCTTTCTTTTGGTGGTATTTGATCACCTCTACAGTTTTTATTTTTTGCTAAAAAAATAAAAAAATACCGAAAATTTTGAAAAAAAAATGTTTTTGTTTTTTGTTTCAGTTTCAAAACTTTGCAAAGAAGTAAGTTTTCTCCTTCACTGATGGGCACTGATGGGGTTACACTGATGGGCAATGATAAGGCGGCACTGATGGGCACCGGTGAGGTGGCACCAATGAAGTGGCACTGATGAGGTGGCATTGATGGACACCGATATGTGGCACTGATAGGCGGCACTGATGGGCGGCACTGATGGGCGACACGGATGGGCACTGATAGGTGGCACAAATTGGCACGGATTGGCATGGATGGGCATGGATAAGTGGCACAGGTGGGCATGGGTTAGGCGGCACAGGTGGGCATGTGTAGGCGGCACAGGTGGGCATGTGTAGGTGGCACAGGTGGGCATGGGTAGGCGGCACAGGTGGGCATGGGTAGGCGGCACAGGTGGGCATGGGTAGGCACTGATAGGCGGCACAGATGGGAACTGATAGGCGGCATTGTATTATAATATATTGCACTAATGGATGCCAATCAGTGCCAATCAATAATGCATGCCAATCAGTGATGCCCATTGTGGGCACTGATTGGCATCCATTATGGGCACTGATTGGCATCCATTGTGGCACTGACTAGAATCCCTGGTGGTCTAGGGTGGCATACTTTGTCCTTGGCATCCCTGGTGGTCTGGTGGCGTCCCTGGTGGTCCAGTGTGGGCATCCTCGGGGGGCTGTGCTAATAATCGATCAGCACAGACCCCCCTGTCAGAGGAGCAGCCGATCGGCTCTCCTCTACTCGCGTCTGACAGATGCGAGTGAGGAAAAGCCGATCACCGGCTTTTCCTATTTACACTGTGATCAGCCGTGATTGGACACGGCTGATCACGTGGTAAAGAGTCTCCGTCGGAGACTCTTTACTGAGATCGTAGTTGCCTGGTGTCAGACTGACACCCCGCAACAACGATCGCCGCGATGCGCGCCCCCGGGGGCGCGCAGCGGCTCATAATCCTGATCACGTCATATGACGTCCGGTCAGGATTATGAAACCACTTTGCCGCCGTCCATTTGCTATAGGGCGGGCGGCAAGTGGTTAAACATGTAAACACCCAAATCTCAAAGCGAGGCTGGTCCTTAAGTGGTTAAAGTGATTCTAAAGTCGTGGTTCTTTTTTTTAGTTAAAGCGGAGGTCCACCCTAAAATGGACCTCCGCTCATCGGAATCCCCCCCCCTCCGGCGCCACAATCGGCACCTTTCAGGGGGGAGGGGGGTGCAGTTACCTGGATAATCCAGGTAACTGCACCCACTTCCGGGCTAGCTCTCTGCGGAACGGGGCGTACGTTACGCCCCCGTTCCGCAAGCGCCCGCCCCCTTCAGCAAGTGCCCCGCTGCCTGCTGGGAAACACACAGCTCCCAGAGGCAGCGGGGACCGTCCGGATTGCGCCGCGCGGCTCGCGCATGCGCAGTAGGGAACCGGGAAATGAAGCCGAAAGGCTCCATTTCCTGATTCCCATACCCAAGATGGCGGCGGGACCCGGCAGCCGAGCGAGCGATCGGCTTCGGGTGCCGACATCGCGGGCGCGCTGGACAGGTAAGTGTCACTATTTAAAAGTCAGCAGCTGCAGTATTTGTAGCTGCTGGCTTTTAAAAAAAAAAAAAAAAACCCGGAGTCCCGGTGGACTCCCGCTTTAACAATAACTAGACATGTGCAGAGTAAAATATTTTGTTTCGGAATTTCGTTTTCGTCCGAAAAATTAATTTATTTAGTTACTCCCGAAATTCGTTTTTATTTAGTTTTTCGTTAAAAAATTGCATTCGTCCGAAAATCCACATGAATTACGGTCGAATCTGTCTTTGAAGGCTTATGGTGTCTGTCGAATGTATAAAGAAGATTCGACGGAGCTAGTATATAGCATACTTCATGTGAACTTTAGAACCCTATTAAAGTCTATGGGACTCCAACGTTCAAAATCTAAAGTGCTCATTTTAAAGGCTAATATGCAAGTTACTGTCCTAAAAAGTGTTTGGGGACCCGGGTCCAGCCCCAGGGGACATGTATCAATGCAAAAAAAAGTTTTAAAAGTGGCAGTTTTTTCGGGAGCAGTGATTTTAATCATGATTAAAGTGAAACAATAAAAGTGTAATATTCCTTTAAATTTCGTGGGGCGCATGTTTCTGGTGCTTAGAACTGTCCCTGCACAAAGTGTCATTTATGTAGGAAAAAAAGTCCTTTACAATCACTGGCAGCTATTATGAATTGTTGGCTCCGTAATACAGAGAAAACTCATAAAAAATAAAAAAAAAGCGTGGGGGTCCCCCAAATTCAATTACCAGGCCCTTCAGGTCTGATATGGATATTAAGGGGAACCCCGCGTCAAATTTAAAAAAAATTGACGTGGGGTCCCCCTAAAAATCCATACCAGACCCTTTATCAGAGCACACAACCTGGCAGGCCGCAGGAAAAGAGGGGGGATGAGAGAGCGCCCCCCCTTCCCTCCTGAACCGTACCAGGCCACATGCCCTCAACATTGGGAGGATGCTTTGGGGGTCTGTGACCCCTCAAAGCACCTTGTCCCCATGTTGATGTGGAGAAGGGCCTGGGTTGTGGGGGTCTGCGGGCGGGGGGCCAGGTTGTGGGGGTCTGCGGGCGGGGGGCTTATCAGAATCTGGAACCCCCAGATACCGCCCCCCTGTTTGAAATGGTAAGGGGGTACAAAAGTACCCCTACCATTTCACAAAGAAAGTGTAAAAAATTGTTAAATAAGACAAACACACTTTTGAAAAATTCCTTTATTAAAAATAAAAAAATTAAAAAAAGATTCCAGCGGTGGTAATCCACTCTTGCTATCCAACGACGGATGATCATCTGTCCGGGATCCAGCAATGGCTGATCTGAATCAGCGCAGCGAATCCATCCATCTTCTGTCTCCACGGAGGAGACACTGCGGGATCCCGGCGGCCTGACGTTTGTTATATGCGGAGGGCGGGGCCACCCGTCACCTGACCCGCCCCCCTCTGACGCAAGGGGAAACACGGGCTTCCCCGTGATGTATGGGTGACCTGCCTGTGTTACATCAGAGGGGAGCGGGGTCAACGATACGTCATGGGGAAGCCTGAGTTTCCCCTTGCATCAGAGGGGGGGCCCGGATCTGGGGGTCCCCTTGTTAAAGGGGGCTTCCAGATTCTGATAAGCCCCCCGCTCGCAGACCCTCACAACCACCGGCCAGGGTTGTGGGGATGAGGCCCTTCTCCACATCAACATAGGGACAAGGTGCTTTGAGGGGTCACAGACCCCCAAAGCATCCTCCCAATGTTGAGGGCATGTGGCCTGGTATGGTTCAGGAGGGAAGGGGGGCCACTCTCTCATCCCCCCTCTTTTCCTGCGGCCTGCCAGGTTGCGTGCTCGGATAAAGGGTCTGGTATGGATATATAGGGGGAACCCCACGTCAATTTAAAAAAAAAAATGACGCAGGGTTCCCCTTAATATCCATACCAGACCTGAAGGGCCTGGTAATTGAATTTGGGGGACCCCTACGCTTTATTTTTTATTTTTTATTTTTTTTATCAATGACTTTCAATGAGTGTTCTCTGTATTACAGAGCCGACAATTCATAATAGCTGCGAGTGATTTTAAAGGACTTTTTTTCCTGCATAAATGACACTTTGTGCAGGGACAGTTCTAAGCACCAGAAACATGCGCCCCATTCACAGGCATACTATAGACACACCCCCCCCCCTACGAAATTTAAAGGAATATTACACTTTTATTGTTTCACTTTAATCATTATTAAAATCACTGCTCCCAAAAAAAAGGCAGTTTTTAAAACTTTTTTTTGCATTGATCCATGTCCCCTGGGGCAGGACCCGGGTCCCCAAACACTTTTTAGGACAGTAACTTGCAGAATCTTTTCTCTCTGTCAAATCTTTTTTCTCTGTCGAATATTTTCTCTATATAATCTTGGACTAATAGAGGTAAGGTTAGGCACATTCGACCACAGGTTCTATAGACACAGATTGTTATTGTAAGAGTCACGTCGAATCTCCTATTCTATATCGAACTGTTGTAACAACGAAAACGAAAATAAAGCATTTATTTATGTCGGATCTTTCGTTTTTCGGATTCTGTGCTTTCGTTATCGTTTGTCAAAACGAAAACGAAAATAGCTGAAATTCGGACGAAAATGCATTCGGACGAAAACGAATGCATATGTCTAACAATAACAAACATGTTATATTTATCTGCTCTGTGCAGTGGTTTTGCACAGAGCAGCCCAGATACTCCCCTTCTCGGGTTTCTCTTCGGTGCTCCTTGCCCCTCCCTACAGTTGAGTGCCCCCACAGCAAGTAGCTTGCCGTGGGGGCACCCTAGCCATGCTACAGCTCCCTGTGTCCATTCAGACACAGAGCCGCGGCTTGCCAGCTTTCTCTACTAATTGGCTGACTGACTTTGATTGACAGAAGGGGGAGCCAATGGGGCCACACTGCTGTCTCAGCCAATGAGGAGGGGAGACTCGTACAGCTGCAACATTGCTGGATCTAGATGGACATTAAGTAAGTATGAGGGGGCCTGCTGCACACAGAAGGCTTTTTATCTTCATGTATAGAATGCATGAAGATAAAAAAACCTTCTGCCTTTGCAACCCCTTGAAGCCTGGTACACGCTATGAGTTGACTGTCAGCTACGGTCGGAGCCGCTGTACTAACACTGCAAAGTTAGTATAGTGATCTTCCCTGCTGAGCTGCTGTGTTCTGACAAGGAGACGGCCCCCCCTTCCAGAACATTCCAATCAGTGCTCTCTACCATTATCTGAGAGCTCTGATCAGGATGCGGTCAGCTGCTGGTTTTCCAGCATACTCGACAGAACCTAGCCAAATGGCCTAACCACCCGATGTCTCCTAACATTCGGCCTGTGTATACAAGGCTTTACACTGCTTACATTTTATATATATATATATATATATATATATATATATATATATATATATATATATATATATATATATTATAACTATATAGCGCTACATTACTTTTTGTGCATTTTATTGCTGCCTGAAGTTCAGCTCTAAGTTATATTAAGTACATTCGACATTCAGTATATGCAGCGTTTTGTGGTACTGTGGCCCATCATTAGCTACACATTCATCATCACATTTAGGCTTTGTTATAGATAAATAGATTGATTTTAGACCCAATCTGCTTATCAGCTTGTGCTGCTCTTCGCACGCCTTTGGTAACCCAACATGTGCTCAGGCATTGAATAGCTGTAGTGGTAAATAAGGTCATGTAGTGACATCTGCCAGGACATGCTGTTTTCTTTTCACCAAGTCTGTTAGTAGTCAATCACAGTGATTTCTTTAGGATTTCACAATATGCTTATATAGTCAGATATATTAAAGTACCAGAAAGGATAGACGTTTACTTTTTATATACACATACAAGCTAAACTAATACTCTGTGCAGCATGTGCTAATAATTAAAAAATCATGCTTGCGTATATACATTTTTTAGAGCACCTACAAATCTGGATATACAGGCATACCCCACCTTTAAGTACACAATGGGATTTATTTACTAAAGCTGGAAAGTGCAAAATCAGGCTCACTTCTTCATAGAAACCAATGAGCTTCCAGGTTTTATTACCAAAGCTTAATTGAACAATCTGGGGTTAGAAGCTCATTGTTTTCTATGCAGAAGTGAGCCTGATTTTGCACTTTCCAGCTTTAGTAAATAAACCCCATTGTGTACTTAAAAGTGGGGTATGCCTGTATAATACTTACATTTGAACTATTGTACATCAAGTATGAACAAAGTATGTATAAATATGTAAAATGAATACCAACTTTTACCTAATAAGTCAAATTATGTTAATTTAAAATAAGCTACAGCTTCTCTTTACAACCAGGATAGATAAATGACATTAAGTCTATAGGGAAAAATGATGTATTGTTGGTGCCTCAATGCTAAATGCAAACTTGCAACATGCAATATTACTTATTATTATATATGCAAATGAAAAATAACAATTCAAAATAGGAAGGAACATGTTAGACCTTCTGCCAGGTTATTGATTCATGGCTTTGTCTCCTGAGGATATTTTTCCTAATTTCTTGGCATCAGGAAGTGAAAGAAGATTTTCCTATGCAGACAACGATAAACACCTCACAGGGGTTCCTTTTCTGTACGATTTTATTACTGTCTGTGTTTAAATGTTGCTAACAGTTTTCTTTACTAGTCATTAAAACAGAAAGTGAGGCTCTCAAAAGTTATTTTTCCTATACTGTCTAGAAAAGTCAATTTATTATACCCTGTGTTCCTTTTGGGGCCATTCCCCATCACCTGTCATCACAAACAGGAAGTGAGATTAAATCTCACCTTGGACAAAGACAGTGGTAAAAATCTGGCAGTGGTTATATCCCTTCCCAGTGCTAACCAAACAAAAGAGTTGGCTAGACTCCACTTTAGGCTATAATGAACACCATTATAACTAATTTCAGTAAATTTCTCTATTACTTATTTGCATTGCTTAGGTCAGTAATTCTCAACCACTAGGCCGTGGCCTACTGCTGGGCCATGGTCTCCCTTCTCCTAGGCCTCCAGACAACTGTTGGTCTCTTAACCTTCCATAGTGCCCCCCAACCTCCTATAATGGCCCACAGCCCCATCCAAACTCTTCCTACATTTCAATGAACATTTTGCATTCCCATACTTTTATTTTGCGAGTATTTGACTGTTGGGCATGGACATATTTGAAGAATTTACCAGGCTCTCTGGTCTCAGAAATCTTGAGAATCATTGGCTTAGTTACTTACTCAGTGCCATTAATAATAGTGAAACATTAGGAACTTTTGGGAACTATCAAACATAATGTTATTGACACAAACAGACAAGGTCCACAGATATGTAGACAGCAGTTCTATTTTATTTATTTATTTTTATTTGTGAACAGGGTCCCCCTTTGCCCAACTTTTAGGCATACCAAGAGCTGATATCTGATGGCCAATGTTACATGAAATTATTGTTCTTTTTTTTAATCAAGCATTAGGATTTCAGCTTTATAGACTAGAACAATGGCAACATGTGCCTTCAAAAATATTGACAGCCTTTTTATCCAGCTTTCCAGAAACATGGAGAAGTGCACTGGAAAAATTAAGATATATTTCATCTATTTCTCCAAGATCCCGAAAAAAATATTATTATTTTTTTTCTTGAAACTGGCAAAGAAGACGTTAACATGGGATAGAGAACAAGCTTGACTGCCACTGGTCACCATGCCATACATTCCCTTATATCTTTATTTATTTATTTTTAATGTGTTCAAATGGAGGTTGAAATTAGCTTTTCAATGTATCGTATGGATATGGGGGAAGGGGGGAGGAGGGAAGGGGGGAAAAAAAAGTGCAGACTTTTACAGATACAGCAGTGCTTGGCAGTGATTTATAAGCTGGGTCAGACACAAATTGACTCGTATGCAAGAAATGTAAATGGAATTGAGACTTTTGATGGAGAAGCTCATTTTGTGACTTAAACGTTCTAGATTAAACACACTCACACACAAATGCTGAATGGGAGGGGTGCTCTATGTAATTTACATTACAAATCAATTCATTATCCACACAGGCAGGTTGCAAAGATTTTCAAGGATCGCAGGTTTGATGAAGAGGATTCATTTCAAGAAATAAACCCTTTAAATTAAGCAGAGGATGAGGAGGACTAGTTGGTAGCAAGGTTTTTTTTTTTTTAGCAATCCCAGCCTTCCCATATAGCAGTGGTGTTCACGTCTTTTCTGTGTAGGTTGTCCGGTTGGATTATCTGAGTTGAGCTCTTTTCACGTCACCAAGGTCACAGGACTAGTCTCCGTTTGTCAGATTTACAAAATAGCTAGTTATTTATTCAATCTTTTATTCAGCTATTTTTATATAACACCAAACATTTTATAAACTACGTCTGGCCATTTACATGCAAATTCTGTGCCATTGCCCCTTGTAATAATTCCAAATTCCAGACAAGCAACTTAATTAATACACAGTTGATTTACCTAAGTATTTGTAATCTTGTGCAGCCAGTTTTGCAACCCAGGCACATCTGCCAAATAGCATTTTCATGTTCTCAATTCACCATTGTATCTTGCTTGAAAACATACCCCAGCCTGCTGAGCAGAGGATCAATGATCACTCTGCTCTATCGAATAATGAATGATCAATGATCACTCTGCTCTCTCCTACCAGCAGCATGTTTCCTATGAACACTGCAGTAGAGTCAAAAATGGCTGCTATTGCTGGCCCTCCTACTTATGAGTACTGTTATTTTTAGGAATACAAAAAATGTACCGGTATACTTTTTGTGGGTTACCTGAACTCAGTCTCAGACCACACCAAGACAACACTTTGCTTGCTTATAGCAACATACTAAATATAAAAAAGAGCATTTAATTGTGAATGGACACTGCTTGTAAACTCTAGCGTCATCTACAATATTTATTAGCAGATGGGGTTGTTAGGAATTTAAAAATATATATATTTTCTTCTACATCCCTTAAAAGACCAAATCACAAAAAAAAGACATTCACAGCAAATGTCCTCATGTATGAGTCTTACAATAAAACAATAGCATTTTTCAAGAATGCATTTTTTTTTCTCTTTTGCATCTTTTTTAGGTCTCACACTCAGATCCCAACAGACTCTTTGATGCTACTTTCTGTCTACATACATGTATTCCAGCAATTGGCATACATCACGTATTAGGACACGTTTCCTGGTGATAACAATGGTGGACCATGTCTATGTAATGTGTGTTAAAACAGCCATCATAGTCTCCATCCTAATCCTGTAACAACAAGGCAAAGCAAAGGAATATTTGGGAAAAAGAGACACAGCGTTGTCACCCTATAAATTATGTACATTAACAAATACGTACTTTAGGACAAATGTGGATTTGAGCTAAAGGAGATCTTCTAACAAAAGTCACAATTTTACAATAAATAAGCCATATGTGAATTTCATTCTATTTCTGGCCTACAATAATTCATAGGCCTGTTTACAACATAATAAATATTGAGGCAAAACTGCTTTGCTGCCAGTATGGGCCGCAATGGGATTGATTTACTAAAACTGGAGACTGGAGAGCAAAATCTGGTGCAGCTCTGCATAGAAAGAAATAAACTTCCAGATATTTTTTTTGGCAAAGCTTAACCACTTCCATACAGGGCATTTTCACCCCCTTTCTGCCCAGGTCAATTTTCAGCTGTCATCGCTGTCAAATTTTGAATCACAATTGCGACATGCGACGCTGTACCAAAATTTAATTTTTATAATTTTTTTCCCCCACAAATAGAGCTTTTTTTGGTCCTATTTGATCGCCTCTGCTTTTTTTATTTTTTGTGCTATGAACAAAAAAAGAGCATCAATTTTGAATTTTTTTTTTTATATTTATTAAGCAAAGAGGGGGGGAATTTGGGACTTTAAATGAAGCAAAACATAATGCTTCCATCCCGGTAATCGATAAAAATTGAAGGGGGGTTGGGACTTTAAATGAAGCAATTGTATAGTAAAAATGAACAATAAATAAATAATATTTAAATATTTAATTGATGACATTCATCTACAATCATAAAGAGTATAAATTTATTTCATATATATACATAATGCACATAAAGCATAGACATAAGTAGAATAATACAGTCAAAATGGCGCATGATCAATGTCAAATAAATAAATATATAAAGAGGGGAGAATGAATGGAAATAAAAATAAAAAATAGAAAAACAAGATATAAATGCTATGGCACAAAAATGCCACAGCGACAGACCCAAGACTGGCACGTGTACCCACAAGGTATATATAAGTCTATTGGCTAATATAAAAACAATATCATAGAGTATTGATAATAACTAGGTAGGGATCAATCCATATGGAATACAACTGTGTCATTTAGTATAGCTCGACGCGTTTCGTGGATTTTTCCACTCATCAGGAGCAGATGCACCAGATATTCCTGTAAAGGTATATAAAATATGTCAATATTTAAAATAAAATTATACATGATGTTGTATGCCAATAGAGGGCTCACTGAACAAACTCACCAACCCAGATAGCGCACGCAGCGCATGGTGACCGGCGCAGGATGAGCCACCGAAATATACCCCACCACGGGAGCTGGGGCGGCATAATATGAAGGTGCAACATCTGACGAACAGAGGATGTGTATAAGGTGAACAGCCAATTTCAGTGTGACCGGGCGTGATAATGGTGTAATGAGTGAAGGAGGTATATCTGGGGAATAAAAATAAAAAAAATAAAAATAAAAAATAATAATAATTTATGTTGAGTATGTGTGTTAGCATAAAAAGGTGTATAATAATAAATTATATTGTGTAGTGAGCATAGTGTGATTATATAAGGGTGATTGCCATGATATAAGAATTGAAAAAGAAAAAATATTAATGATGTGTGTGATTAAAAGAATGAATAATAAGTGAGGAATTATATGATTGTGACAAATGAATAGTAAGAGTGTGTGAATATAACAGCATGAAAAAAACCCACCGGTTAAGAAAGGAACAAGCAGAAAAAATCAAAAAGTGAACTGTAGAAAAAAGACAGAGACAACCTAAAGAAAGAGGGAAAAACATACCATGATGCTGCACCAAAGCACCACCGGCATAAAAATACACCAGGTGTGCAGTACCCCCAGACAGGGACCGGTCCAATGGATCGCCAGCTCTGAGTGGGGGGTATCTATATATGCCGCCAGCGCCACACGGTGAACCAATGGGGGGCGAGACCTCACCAGGACTGAGTAATCACTCCGTAGCCGGCACTGAAACCCCCCCATGGAGACAACCGGATATTACAAATGGGCGCCGGCGTGTGACATCATCCCAGGCATCACACACGCAGCGTACCCACCGCCACAGCTGAATAGCTTGACGGGCGTGGCGCCGATGCGAGGAGGGGTGTCCGCCCAGATCTCCCAAACATAGGAGAAGAGGCAGGACCCACTGATCGCATCGCAACTCCCGCGACAGGGAACAGAACCAAAGACAAATGCCTGCCCCAAAGTAACCACACGAAGCGTATCACTAGTCAGGCGGAGAGCCTGCATGAGATGTCTAAAAGGGAGCCTAACCTGTGGGGACAATGGTCCAGCGTTAGGAATACTGTCTATCAAGATTATATATGCCATATACACGGCCAATTTATGTTAATACAAATATATAGAAACAATGAAATTAAAAAATAAGCGGCTTAACAAAGAATATCCAAAGAATAAGGACAAAAAACTAGACCCACGGACAGCAGGGGAACACTGCCAATCCCTTTTATACAATTGCTTCCATCCCTAAATTAGATAAGCAAAGAGGGGGGGAATTTGGGACTTTAAATGAAGCAAAACATAATGCTTCTATCCCGGTAATCGATAAAAATTTAAGGGGGGTTGGGACTTTAAATGAAGCAATTGTATAGTAAAAATTAACAATAAATAAATAATATTTAAATATTTAATTGATGACATTCATCTACAATCATAAAGAGTATAAATGTATTTCATATATATACATAATGCACATAAAGCATAGACATAAGTAGAATAATACAGTCAAAATGGCGCATGATCAATGTCAAATAAATAAATATATAAAGAGGGGAGAATGAATGGAAATAAAAATAAAAAAATAGAAAAAAAAGATATAAATGCTATGGCACAAAAATGCCACAGCGACAGACCCAAGACTGGCACGTGTACCCACAAGGTATATATAAGTCTATTGGCTAATATAAAAACAATATCATAGAGTACTATGAAACTAACTATGAAACTAACTATGAAACTATGAAGTATTGATAATAACTAGGTAGGGATCAATCCATATGGAATACAACTGTGTCATTTAGTATAGCTCGACGCGTTTCATGGATTTTTCCACTCATCAGGAGCAGATGCACCAGAGATTCCTGTAAAGGTATTTAAAATATGTCAATTAACACATTACACCATTATCACGCCCGGTCACACTGAAATTGGCTGTTCACCTTATACACATCCTCTGTTCGTCAGATGTTGCACCTTCATATTATGCCGCTCCAGGTCCCGTGGTGGGGTATATTTCGGTGGCTCATCCTGCACCGGTCACCATGCGCTGCGTGCGCTATCTGGGTTGGTGAGTTTGTTCAGTGACCCCTCTATTGGCATACAACATCATGTATAATTTTATTTTAAATATTGACATATTTTATATACCTTTACAGGAATCTCTGGTGCATCTGCTCCTGATGAGTGGAAAAATCCACGAAACGCGTCGAGCTATACTAAATGTCACAGTTGTATTCCATATGGATTGATCCCTACCTAGTTATTATTAATACTCTATGATATTGTTTTTATATTAGCCAATAGACTTATATATACCTTGTGGGTACACGTGCCAGTCTTGGGTCTGTCGCTGTGGCATTTTTGTGCCATAGCATTTATATCTTTTTTTTCTATTTTTTTATTTTTATTTCCATTCATTCTCCCCTCTTTATATATTTATTTATTTGACATTGATCATGCGCCATTTTGACTGTATTATTCTACTTATGTCTATGCTTTATGTGCATTATGTATATATATATGAAATAAATTTATACTCTTTATGATTGTAGATGAATGTCATCAATTAAATATTTAAATATTATTTATTTATTGTTAATTTTTACTATACAATTGCTTCATTTAAAGTCCAAACCCCCCTTCAATTTTTATATATATTTATTACTTTTTGCTATAATAAATATCCCATAAAAAAAAAAAATGTTTTCCTCAGTTTAGGCTGATATGTATTCTTCTACATATTTTTGGTTAAAAAAAATCCCCATAAGCATATATTGATTGGTTTGTGCAAAAGTTATAGTGTCTACAAAATGGGGGATAGATTTGTCATTTTTATTTATTTATTTTTAGTTCTAATGGTGGCGATCTGTGATTTTTACTGTGACTGTGACATTGCGGCGGACACATCGGACACTTTTAACAGTATTTTGGGACCATTCAAATTTATAAAGCGATCAGTGCTATAAAAAATGCACCAATTACTGTATAAATGTGACTGTCACGGAAGGGGTTGAATGTGTGTCCTAGGAAGTGAATCTTAGTGTGGGGGGAGGGGATTGATGAGGGGAGGAGACCAATCGGTGTTCCTCTGTAAAAGGAACATCCGATCAGTTCTCTCCCCTGACAGGACATGACAGAACGTGACAGGATGTGGATGTGTGTGTTTACCATGCACAACTGCACACATTTTGTACTCTCCAGTTTTAGTAAATCAACCCCACTGTGTACAGTACTGGGATCTTAAGCAAAGCAGATACATCCAAATTCAGTACATACATCAAATACAATATAAAACTCAATGCAGATGATAACCTTGGTGGGAAAGGAATCCAATTCTCCAACTCTTAGAGGCAAAAAGGCAAACAGTTTTTTTCACAAATTATTTGATTTAGTTTTTTTTAACTGAATCTGGAACTTAACCCCCTCCCATCCAGTCCCAGCCCTTTAACTAGGTCTTCACACCAGGAATGTATCATACTTCCCAAACATGTGACCATTATGATTGGCTTTCACAGTGATCACATGATCAGGATTCTGCTCTGTTGGCTCAGCATTGTGACTAGGAACCAAGAGTTGTTTATGAGAAGTGGAGCACATTTGGTTCTTTTAAAATGTAATGAAAGGCATTTTTTTAAGTTTTGGATTGAGTTAAGTTTTTGTTGTTGTCTGGGCCCCGATTAGGGAGATTCACGCTCTCAATTTATCATATATATAGTTATCACTGAAAGTGAAAGTAAAGGAAAATCACAAATTCTCACCAGAATCACCAGAACAAGAACATAGGGGAAACCTTCCAATAGAGACACTAGTTCTGGTGACCCTGGTAACAACCAGGAATTTCCGGCACTTTGGAGTGATTTACTCTCACTTCCTGTTTTGATTATTGGACTGGAAGTGAAAAGCAATGTCTCTAAAAAGACACATATGTAAAAAAAAACAAAAAAAAAACTGATAGGGGTTATAAACTCCCTTACTCTATCTACAAACAAAAAATAAGCTTTGCCTTTAGTTCTACTTTAAGTCTATCTCAGACTTGGCTGTCTGAAACCAGGGCAGTAAATGGCTGAACATTTTCTGTCCCTATCATGTTACATGTGTATAGTATTTGTGGGAATCTAGTTTTAACAGTTCTTTTATTGACACAGAACTTGCCTTTTCTGCCGCTGAAAATGTTAACTTTTCCCTACAGAAATGTCCCAATATGCACCATTTCTGTAATTGATATATAATAAGATTATAATACATTTATAACGATATGTCTGCTAAAATTTATTGAACAGAAAAAGGACCTTTTAAGGTGGAATCAGAAATTCAAAAATTATCTCGACCATTGGCAATAATTGAGCAGCTTTGATGCCACTGTCAGTCTATCGGGAATTTTAATTACAACTTTTCAGACTGGCAGTTGTGTTCATTTAGAAAACTACATGTATACTGGGCCTAAACCAGCCTGAAATGTAATAAAAGCTGATAACCAGTATCAAAGTGACATCTATTTTCCTTATGACATTTATCACTGCAGTAGAGTGATTCCATTTTGTACGCTAATATGTATAAATAGCCCACTTTTAAAAACCAAATTTGTCATGTATTCATTTCTCTAAACTGCACCTCTGTCTGTTTCTTTACTGCATTAAAACATGCATTTCAGGCTCAGAGTTTAAACCTAAAGCTAAAGATGCTAAACATTAGACATGTGCATTTGTTTTCATCCAAATGCATTTTCGTCCGAATTTCAGGTATTTTCGTTATCGTTTTAACAAACGATAGCGAATGTGCAGAATCCGAAAACCGAAAGATCTGACATAAACAAATGCTTTATTTTCGTTTTCGTTGTGACAACAGTTTGATATAGATAGGAGATTTGACATGACGCTGACAATAGCAATCTCTGTCCATCGAACCTGTGGTCGAATGTGCCTAACCTTAGCTCTATTATTCCAAGATCATTCTACATAGAGAGAAAAGATTCGACATTATAGAGACAATAGCAAAAAAGTTTGAATATGCCTAACCTAACCCTATTAGTCCAAGATTATTCTACATAGAGAGAAAAGATTCAACATAGAGAGAAAAGATTCGACATTATAGAGACAATAGCAAAAAAGATCGAATGTGCCCAACCTAACTCTATTAGTCCAAGATTATCCAAAATAGAGAGAAAAGATTAGACATGAAGATTCGACGAAGCAATCACCACGAGTGGACATTTATGGTCAAATGCTCCGCCCATAGGCTATAGAAGAATTCTAATGTTGGTTGAGTAGTAATAATAATTCATAAATATAATTATTACTAGTGTCATACAACATTAGAATTCTACTATAACTTGTAGGTGGAACATTCGACTGGACGATTGCGGCGTTGTACAGTTTAGCTGCTCCGTCGAATCTTCTTAGAACATTCGACAGACACCATAAGCCTTCAATGACAGATTCGACCTTAATTATTTCGGATTTTTGGACCAATGCATTTTTTAACTAAACAAAATGAATAAAAACGAATTTCGGGAGTAACTAAATAAATTTATTTTTCGGATGAAAAAGAAATTCGGAAACAAAATATTTCAGTGTGCACATGTCTACTAAACATTTGCCAGCTTGCAAAGCATATTCACACTTTGGGGCTGATTTACTGAAACTACAGAGTGTAAAAAATCTGGTGCAACTCTGAATGGAAACCAATCAGCTTCCATGTTTTTTTGTCAAAGCTTAATTGATCAAGCTGAAGTTGGAAGCTGATTGGCTACCATGCACAGCTGCACCAGATTTTGTACTCTCCAGTTTTGGTCTGATTTTTTTTTTTTATAGGATAGTTTCAATGAGGCATATATTTGATTATGGGTACTAGATTGACTTGATGATCATAGGAAATACACATTTTAGACATTTTTTATACATTTTTATAAATATAATTTTGTAGGGGTTGATTTACTAAAGGCAAATAGACTGCGCTTTGCAAAGTGCAGTTGCCCTCTGCAAGTGCAGTTACTCCTGCTTAGTAAATGAGGTATGGCTTCGCTTTGAAAAGAGTACCCATTCACATACAAGGAAAATAGAGTTTCTGCTCATTTACTAAGCTCTACTAAGCTCTGGAGCAACTGCACTTTCAGAGTGCAATTGCACTTTGCAAAGTGCACAGGGGTTTATTTACTAAAGGAAAATCCACTTTGCAGTACAAGTGCACCGCAAGTGCACTTAGAAGTGCAGTCGTTGTAGATCTAAGGGGAACATGCTAGTACATGATTGGATGATAAAATGCATTTAAAGTGCAACGTGGATTTGAATTTAGTAAATTAACCCCATAGTCTTTTTCCCTTTAGTAAATCAACCCCTATGATGGCTGTTGCACTCTGCAAGAGCAGTAGCCCCAGTGCTTATTAAATGAGGTAAAGAAAAGATTTTTTTTGTAAAGAATACCCAATTACGTGCAAGGAAGATTAAAAAAAATGAATTTTTGCTTGCACATGATTGGATGATGGAAGTCAACAGAGCTTCTGCTCATTTATTAAGCTCTGAAGCAACTGCTGTTGCAGGGTGCAACTGCCCTTTGCAAAGTGCAGAGTTTGTTTGCCTTCAGTAAATCAACTCCTCAGTGTTAGCAGTTTGTTACTAAATATAGGTTTAGGTTTCTTTATATGGTATAGTGCCAGGGAGACCCCCATTGAGGGTTATCCATGGTGCCATTTTGACTTCACAAATTGTTGCGCTGATGTGTTCTTCTTGCTGTTTAGTACATTGCAGTTTGATATTGTTCCAGAAAAGCCAAACTCTCCTACACTGCTATCAGTATATATTCATGTTTTAAATGTTTGCTCTTTCCTGTTGATAGTTGTTTACTACCTCTAGAAAGGCCCAATACCTGCAGGTCTTTTAGACCTGCAAGTCTAAGTCCATTTGCCGACAGTGTCTTTTAGGAATAGGCAAATTGAGAATTTTCAATTTTCCTTTATGTTGGTAAAAGTAGATTTCATGTAAATTTTGCAATTTGGCAAAATGGATCTTGTCTAAATTGGTCCTAGTATGTGTGTGGAAGAGAGTTAGGAACCTTATCTTGTAAGCTTCTTGAGGAAATAATGTGAATGTACAATATATATGTACGATTTTTATAATGGTTTATCTCATGCCAGTGCCAGGATTTTGCCCTATATACTGGTTATCACTTTTGTCCAGCATCAAAAGGGTCGCTGGTTCAAATCCCAGCCACGACACTACCTGCCTGGAATTTGCATGTTCTCTCTGTGCCTGCGTGGGTTTCCTCTAGGTCATCCGGTTTCCTCCCAGACTCCAAAGACATGCTGGTTAATTGGATCCTGTCTAAATTGACCATAGTATGTGTATGTATGTGAGTTAGAGACCTTAGACTGTAAGCTCCTCAAGGGCAGGGACTGATGTGAATGTACAATTTAAATGTAAAAGCGCTGCATAAATTGACAATGCTATATAAGTGCCTAAAATAAATAAATACATTTTTGAAATGGCCTTTAAATGGCTTTTGAGGGTTATAAAAGCTCCTTTTAACTGAGCTTGTACCTAAGCCAAAAAAGTTATTATTTTACATATTTTCACGGGTAAAAAGTAAAAATAAAATTAAAGTGTCAGCAAGATTGCAAGATACAAAATAGGAAAAAAAAGAAAGAACACTAAATAAAATAATAATACGAAAAATCTACCCCCACCCCTCAAAAAAACCTACATCTTCTAAAAAAAAAAATACATTTGTTTTCAACAGCAAAATCGCTTCCTCATTAGTAGTGTCCTGTCATCAGGTCATGTTGCTCGTTGAATTGGTAGGTTTTAATGCTGGATAAACTGATGGTTTTCGGTGTTTTTTGTTTTTTTCCCATCTTTAATGGACCACTAATCCTATTCTCCTTTTTTGTAAGCAGGGTTATACTGGCAAAATTTTCTCCATTTATTCAATTTATCGTTGTTTTCTCTTTCTCTTTTTTTCTGATAGATCTACCAAAGGCTAACAAGAAGCACAGACAGAACTCAATATCTGGTTTGTATGCAAGTCATCCTGAGTTTGCCCTGGGAAGGGTTACATCAACTAACCAGGTGTGAGAATCTAAAATGAAATACATATCATTAATAAGAAATTGTTTTTAGACTAATAATCCTCCATTAATTCCCCTTTAAAATATTGTCTTTGACCGTTAAATGCACACACCGTTATAAAAAGGAAGACAATAAATGATCTTGAAGCAAATTCTCCTGCCAAATGTCATAATTTATTTGCATAATTAGCTCTTAATTTTAATTCAATATGCAAATCAACACTGCTTTAAATTGCAGCAGGCTGTGTGCATTCCCTGGATTCTTGAATTTATTGTGATGGCAGAATTGCAGCCTCCTGGATCTATGTATATATGCATGATTGTTTATGTGTGCTGGGGCAGAGGTCCTTTTTAATCCTTCATACAATATAAACACAGAGTACACATATCCCTGACATACAGTTTTAAAAAATGATTGCTTTGCAAACTTGTGAAAGCAAAATGTTTTTAATTTTGGTGTTCATTTACAAAAGGTAAATAGGCTATTCACTGTGCAAGGGAAATTGCACTATGCAAGGGTATTGGACCCAGAGCTCAAAGAATGTGGTGAAGATTTCCATTGTAATTGTGATTGTAAACCTTTAATTTTTATTTTGTTATTTTTTATAAATAACAAATATGTTATATTTTCTTTCTCTGTGCAATGGTTTTGCTGTTCCTCGCAAAACAAAAAAGCCCTTTTATACAATATACATTATACATTTATACATTATTTCAATGGAATTGCTTTATTACATCTCAGTTCCCCTGGAAGGTTGAATTTGACAGGGGTTACATCAAGTAGTCACAAACGCAGAGCGGGAAGGCATACCAAGGTAGATAAGGCCCAGGTAGTCCCAGAAAGTCATACCAAGGTAGACAAGGGAGATAAGGCACTGTTACCAAGCAGGGCAGGTGTTCTGCCATATAGCGTCATCGGATACTGTCCACCCGTACTGCGCAGGCACATCGCATGCGCAGTACGGAGCACAAGGAGATTTGGAAAATCTCTGAAGATGAACGGCGCCTGTGCCGTGAGTGGAGGTGCTAGCCCCACCATCCAGGTGGACATAGGGCTGCAGATATTAGAGGGCCCCTCGCGGGCTCGCTTCACTCGCCACGCTTCAGGCTCAGCCTCGCTACGCTCGGCTCTTTTTATTCTAACTCTGTGTCCACTTGGATGGGGGGGCTAGAACCTGGACTCACGGTGCAGGCGCCGTTCATCTTCGGATATTTTTGGAATCTGTGTGTGCTGTGTACTGTGCATGTGCAGTACACAGCAGACACTATCCGATGGGGGACACAATGTGACAATTCACCAGCACAACAGTCGGGGGTGCTGCTATGGGGATGCGGGTATACCTCCCAACCCCCAGCTGTTCTAGCACTTGGCTCTGTTGGTGCGGGCACCCACAGGGATTCTTTTTAGATGACGCTACACATTTCTTTCTGCAGCTCCCTGTCGGGGCTCAGTGCTGGTGACTCCCCCTCCACCATTGACACTCTGTGGCCCAGGGACAGACTGACCAATTAGGTGCTGCCCTGTGCGAGCATAGAGAGGTGGCAGCAGGTGCGGGGAGCAGGACAGCACCCATGTCCAGGAGGCGGCGGGGACAAAGATCAGCAAGGTTGGCCAGGACCGGTTGCCCTGGAGGAAGAAAAGTCCCAAAGACCTCCCCAGGACCGATGGAAAGGTTGACCAGGGCCAGAGAACGAGGATGGGTGGGAGGTGCAGGCAGCCATGCATCTGTCAGTAAACTGATCCTCTGGAAGAAGCAGCTCCGTTGCCTCCTGTTCTCATCCAGCTATAATAACCGGCCCTGCCCACTGCTGGCATGGAAGGTACTGTATCACACACATCTTCCCACAGACAGGGACTGCAGACTGAGCTAGGGGTCTCTCACTTCTCCATCCCCCCTCTCTCCCTCTCCTCTCTCCCTCCTCTCCCCTCTCCTTTCCCCTCCACCCCTGCCCTCTCCTCTCCTCAACCATGCATTCAGTATGTAGCGCACCCCACAATCCTGCACTCAGTACGTAGTGCACCCCGCAACCCTGCACTCAATACGTATTGCAACACTGCACTCAGTACGTCACTTGCTTCCCCTTTCTGCTGTGTGAAGAGGACTCAGCTCTGACCCATGTGGGTCTGATGCCGCAAGCTACAAGAGGGGCACCACCGCAGTATCACTGAAACCAACAGGACCAGACGATTCACTGTTCCAGCAGCCAGTCCATCATCTCAGCCCATTCTGCAGAAGGAAGAATCGACTTGGATCGCTCTTCAGGATGTTCCTACACTGTCCCCAGATTGGTGAGCAGGCACCTGCCCACAAGTCCAGTACCAGTCACTATCATACTCCACAGGAAGGACACTGTATACAGACATCTTATCCCTGAATTACCTAAAGGATTGCCACTGGCAGTCTCAGCTGATTTGCCTTGACTGCATATCACTGTGCCACATTTAGAAGTCATGTTTCTTTGAGCTCCAACTTGCCGGTGAAGATAGCTGCAAGGCCTTGCTAATTCCATTAAAGGGACATGTCACTAGCCACTATATTACTTCATCTCTCATTAGGCTTAAAGGTATAATAGGCCGGCCTGGGGTTCCCCTTTAGCAGTGGTATTATATTCAGCAACCCATAGCCCTTTTGAAATACATTAATTTATTGTCTGCTCTCTATATGCTGTGATATTATATTTCTGCCATTGCCAATTGTCATTTAACTGCTTTGGGGAACTTTTTCAACTGAGTCTTGGCTGTTTGTTCAGGATTTGGCTGACTAATACCCCTTTACAAACCTCTCCTCTCGAATAAGTAAAACCAGAGAAAGCTAATCAATATACCTTGTGTCAGTGTGTTATTTAAAGGTATACACAACACAACATGTTTGAACCTAGAGTATTAGGAGGGCTGGAAAGTTCACAGGTTCAAGGTGGCGCAGGTGAGCATGCAATTCTAAGTAACTCCCAAGGGGGCAGTGCTACACATTTTTATTTATGTAGTCTTAATCACAATTAATAAATAAAATGAGCACATACTGTATTTTGAGTTTATTAAGAGTATGTTTTGAAGTAATTTTATGTGATTACTACATTTTTCACTGCATCATATTTTAATTATTCTATAGGCTCTTTCTACAGGTGTTGATTCATATAATCTGTCAGCCTCTGGGATCAATAACTGCTGAGAAAAAAAATCTCAGCCCCATTTCATTTAATGAGGAATAATAATGCAGACATCCCAACCTGCAAAAACTAATTTCAGGGAGGTGGTACTTCGCGCCCGCAATCCCCCCCCCCCCCCAGCAAAATATTTTTTTAAACACCCTTTTAATATTTTTACACAGTGCTTCTGGGTGGTATGTGGCAGTGGACGGTGTCAGTAGTTTTTTTTTATTCTTAATAATAGATTTTTTTACAATTTGTTCCTTCATTTTTTCACAATGCTTTTTGGAGGGAGGGGGATGGGGATGGGGCAGTGGGCAGTGTTGGTAGGGCAGGGAAGAGTGGTGTCAGTAGTTTTTATTTTTTTTACACTTTTTAATGTTTCTGAATTATTTTACAATTTTTAAAATATTTTTGGGGTGGTTTGGTGAGATGTCAGAGATGTCAGCATATACACTTGTTATTTTTTTTACTTCAAAGCAGATTATATATATAATGCTCTGAAATAAAGTATAAAAACATAAAAAAAATAAACAGTGTTTATGTGTGAATATGTATACTCAAGACAAGGAGACTCAACACAAGAAGATTATTTGTTCTCTAGTGTTTGAGAATTCTCCCATTAAAAGCAATGCAATTTGGTCCACCACAAAATGGCCGCCAGCCGGAGCCCTAATTACAATTACAGATTGTTTAGTGTTGATGGGAATGCTGGGAGCGGAAGCTGTTTGCAGAGACATCTGCGGGGACAGAGTCTGTCTTCACAGCTGTTCCCCTCCACACAGATCATTCCCGGGAGATTGGGAGGCGCCGCAGAAATGCGAGAGTCTCCCGCAGCTCGTGGGAGACTTGAGATGTCTGGTAATGCACAATCGCCGTGCATTTGTGCCAAACAGGAAACACTGTTCACTGTGAAGCGATAAAATACTTTAAAGCTGTAGAGTAGTAATGCAATCTTTGACTAGCCATCCTTGAAATCGAATTGCACTCTAACTGCATTTAAACTTATAGTGATTGAGTTACTAAAAGCAAATATGTTGTTCACCATGCAGGGGAATTTTCACCAGAGCTTAATGAATGAGGTAAATCTCTGCTGACTTCCATCTGTATATCATATGCAAGCAAAAATGCTATACTTATCATTTTCCTTGAACATGATTGGGGATTCTTTGCAAAGTGTAATTTCACCACATCTATTAAGCTCTGGGGAAAATACCCTTGCAAAGTAAACAGCCTATTTGTCTTTGGTAAAACAACCCTATACTGTTAACCCTCAAACTCACAGTCTACCTGCCAGTCCTATTCTCATCTGTCTAATAAAACAGTATATTGGCTTTGTGGCCTCAATGGATACTATAAATTCTCATTAGGAGAAAGGAAAATGTGGCAAGCAGGCCCAACAAATACAGTTTTGGCAAGTGGCTGTGCAATGCTGATGAGGTGGAATAGTCAATATTTTGCTGGATCGGGGACAGGTGACTATAATACTGGCAGGGATAAAAATTAAGTGTAACTGCCACAATCTGTTATACAAATCTTGGTGTTCACCTTGTTTGCAAAAAATCAGGCTATAGTAGATATACAGTTTTATTATAAATGTGCTCAGTTACCTTAGTAATCTAAAGTTCTACTAAACATAAAAAGTCTCTTTCCTTATGGGGCTGTAGTGGATCTAGTACTCTGTCTTTTATTCATTTTCCTAATCATTTACTATAACAGCTATCAGGTCAATAGAATGGATTGTGGGAGGATAATTACTTCTTGTAAGATGTTAATGGATGTTCCTGAGACCAGGGCATTGGTTAATGACTATTTTATGGAAATTGACTAATTGGGAAGTATTCTTGAAACATGCCATGGATCTTTCCTTTTTAGTTTTTATGACCTGCTTTGTAGGAAAACAAATACATTTGACATTTGCCAAAATGCTGTGCTACATTCCAGGTGAGCGAAGCTTTATGTGGGACCTGAAGCACAGCTGCTATGTGGACACCGAGGACACAGAGCACTCCTGGTGCTTTACTGAGGGGTGGTTCTGGGAGATTCATGCAATTAGGAATACTAAAAAATGAATTTGACTACACATTTAGTTGATAAAATAATCTGTGTTCTTGACTCTGTCACATAGATGATTAACTTTGTTTATTTCTGTCATTGTCATAATTAGCAATATAATAGGAGTCAATTTCTATTTTCCTGGAAAGTTAAGCTTTTTTTTGAGTAGGCATGCATACATTTATGTATTAAATATTTTTACAGAGTCAGAGGTTTTTAAACATTTTAAGTCTTGCTGGAGTAGCTTGAATCACAAAGATAAATTGCCTTCCATAGTTCCTAGTGCAGAGTCATCAAAGCCATTAATGACCTTGAAGAAAAACATTTACCAGAATTTGACAGCTGAGAATCAACTCTGTACAGGATGCCAGAAATGGGTTCTTTAACATGAGATATATTTCCCCACAATTTTGGTTACCTTTAATGGAGAGTTCAAGTTTAGTACTCAGTGGTTCTCACACATGCAAGGTGAGGGGTTCTGGGGGTAGTGTGGTTGGAGAGGAGAAGACTGATTTGAGTACTCTCTGGATTGATACATTTTCATTTGGAACTCAAAATTGGGAGGCTCAGAGAATCTTTGTGTGGGAGAGACCCTCCAAACTCAGATTACAGGGACTTTGGTCCCAAGAGGGTTAGCACACCTGCAATGGAGACCTGAAAAATAGCAAAACGGAGTAAGCTTGTGTCTATGAGGTAGTGTGGAGTGGTTCACAGCTGTAGAAGGGTGTGCACTGGAGACTGAGACTCTGTTTTGTTGAGCTCCTCTGGCTTTCCCTGTACCTCAAAGCAGATGGGAACTCTAAACCCAGGTGTGGGACTGGTATATTTGTGGTGAGTTATTATGTTGCCTTGATTATACCAGGGTTATGGACTGTTTGCTTTATTTATACTACTTTTTGTTTTCTTGTTTTGAGAGTCCAATAAAGGCTGTTACTTTTACAAACAGCTGGTGGATGATCTCTGGCTCTCCAGATTACACTTCATAAAAATCGTGCAAACAGTGAGGGAAAAAACAAGTAAGAGTTGTAGAGGCAGCTTGAGATGGTAATGCTGGCAAGCCCACAGCTGTGGCAGGAGATGTTATTGATGACGGAGATCAGCAGCAGTGCAAGTAGATGGTAATACTCTTTGGCAAAATAATATTTTGCAGCCAAATTTTCTGTCAAATTATTGGTAACATCAGTATCAGGGGTTTGGTACTCATTGCTAATCCAGGACTGATTTGCTTGTAAACAGGTGAGTGGGTCAACTGAGTCTGAGGACAGACAGATTCTTTCTTCTGTCACAAAACCATCCACTTTACTAAAACCACCCACTTTACTAAAACCACCCACTTTACTAAATGCCCACACTACCCACAGGGCAGCCCAGAAGCTCCACTGCATACAGGGAAGCTCTGATCACTGATTTCCTCAACACCCAGTAGTTAAGGGGCCATTCTGTCTAAAGATGTCAACATTCATCCTTGACCCGATAATGTTATTGATCATATGAGTTATGTGTTGCCTCTGATTGCTGCCAGCAAACAGGCCTGGGAGATGAAAAAACTTGCTTAGGTAGCCATCTTCAATGCTGTTTCGCCATTCACAGACCTGAGTATCTGAGGCACATTAACCATAAAGAGGATCCTAGAACTTTCTGGAAATGGGGTTAAAAGGCTCCTCTAGCACATTTTTTTAACAGTGAATTATGTACTCCCTCTTGGAGGGCAGGATGAGTTCTGGCCTTCCTTTGTAAGGTGGATTAAAAATATTGGCCAACCAATAATGTTCATTTCCTCTCCAGTCTTGAATCATGGGGTCTTTGCACAGGTACTGCAGCATGAATTAGCCCATCTGCCACAAATTTTTGAACCTGAGTCTTTGATGCTGCTAAAAACAATTATGTCCTCAACCATTACACCCCATGTACATTTTCTGGTATCTGGGAGGGGTAAAAATACCCCTGGAAGCATGCCCCATTCTCCTTCTCCTCCACACTGATGGTACCACAATCCGCTTCCTCCTCATGCTCCTCCTGTAACTGGTGCTGACTTCTGGGGATGAAATAAGGATAAAGCGGCCACTGAGACAGCAGGAAGTCCTCCTCTTCCTTCTGCTGCTGTGCTCCCATTTCCCATTCTATTATACCATGAAGTGTTTGCTTCAACAAGAGAGATTGCATCTCTGACCTTGAGTGCTTCTTCAACAGTGACAACATGTTACATGCATCCTGAATAGGGAGCTACCGAGGTTGTGAAAGATTTCCAGAGCCAGTCCATGTCAGATATTAACACAAATAATTATTATTGCCACGATGCAGGTGCAGCATTGCAGCATGTCCAAGGTCAAGTTCCAGCATAAGGGCATGTCAGATGTCAGGTGGTCAGCAGGCAACCTGTGTTGCCACTAAATTTCAGCCAGATGAGCACTGCAGAACATCATGGAAGCCAGGGTACCTAAGTAGAAACTGCTGCATCACCAGATTGAGGATGTGTGCCAGGCAAGACAAAAGTATGAACTTTCC